>NC_141695.1:1243516903-1243954509 GCF_964263255.1 Lissotriton vulgaris
TCTAGGGAAGCCATCCTTAGACTCATGCAATCCCAGCATGCCCACTGCACTACTTTGAATCCTCACTGTGCCCCATGTGCCTGCCTGACTTGCTTGCTCCCCCTTACCTCCCTCCCTTCTATAACCAACATAGCCACCTCGAATTTCACTCCCTTACGTCCCAAATCTACAGTTGCGGACCAGCCCCAAACCAGGATGCTGATCAGCCTTAACTGTAGATCAATAGGCAAACATAGGAGAGAAATTTTCGATCTTCTTGTCTCGGAGAAACCCGCAGCTCTCTTTCTTACAGAGACATGGCTAAAAGATCATTCTGGCCCAGATATTGCTGCCGCTCTCCCCGACAACTACACTTATGTGGGGAAAAATAGACCAAAGAAAGAAGGTGGAGGTATAGCCATAATCTATAACAGATTATACTCCTGCAAATGGGAAGACTTTGTATTACCTAACTGTGAGGCAGGTCTGTTTAAGCTCTCGCTTTCTCCCAACTTTACTCTCTCTGGGCTACTCATTTACCGCCCCCCGGGCCCAGCGAATTCTTGGGCAGCCTCCCTTCCCGAGTATATAGCACTGCTAATTCAGAACTCAACAAATTTTTCCATTATCGGTGACCTCAATCTGCACCTGAATGACCCCTCATGTACTACCAGTAGCAATCTCTTACAAGACTTGGCTGCTTTAAACATTTCTTTACACAACTCTGGCCCCACGCACAAAGCAGGGAACCTTTTGGACCCCATCCTTTCTAATCTGGAGGCCATTGACTGTAAGGCTCCATCACCTATTGTATGGTCTGACCATTACATGGTGACCTTCATTATTAAACTAGGTCAGCAATTAAACACCCCCTCTAACCCTGCAGAACCTAGACTATCCAGAAATTGGAATAAATTGGACTTAAACAAATTCAACTCCTGTCTCGAAAATATTAGACCTCTCATGGAAGACACTAGCACTGCAACGTCTGCTGCTATAAACATCTGGCTTGCACAGGCTGCCGATGCATGCCTACCTTTGCGCATGCAATCGCACAATTTTCATCATCCACCTGCACCTTGGTTCACTGAAGCCTTAAAAAAAGAAAAAACCATTTGCAAAAACCTGGAGCGCAAATGGCGCATAAAATATGACTTATGTTCTAAGCAAAGCTATAAAGCCGCCTTAACACAATATCATTCCCTATGTAAAACTGCCAAAGCTGAACATGGTAACCACACTATCCTTGAAGCAAAAAATCGTCCAAAGACACTCTTCAAGGTAGTGCAAAAACTCTCGGTGGCACTATGTCAGCCCAAAGCTCCTTGTCTTAACATGTCACAATGTAATTCACAGGCTGAATTCTTCATCGCCAAAATTGATACCATCTACTCCAATTTTGGGATCTCATCCCCCCTCCTCTCTTTGTCCAACTTACCCGCCCCAATCTCATCTCTCGATCAAAGGACACCAGAGGACAACAGCCCCACCCACTCCTTGCCGACCCCCTCCTCTCCTCCCACGCCTTCCTGTGACTTCAGGCTCACATCTGATACCTGTCCTCCGATCGCTCAGTTGATCGACACATGGGATCCGCTCCATATCGAGACCCTCTCCGATATCATCAGTAAAATCAAATCCGGTTCCCCACTAGACCCCATTCCCCCCCAAATTCTAAAAAAGCTGGACAATTCCTCCCTAGAACTCATCATGGAGCTTTTAAACTCCTCCCTAAGAGAAGCTACTGTACCCTCCGCATGGAAACATGCAATGATAATGCCTTTATTAAAAAAGGCTAATGCCGATCCCAGCATTCTAGCTAATTTCCGTCCTATCTCGCTTATCCCAGTATTTTCTAAAATCTTAGAAAAGCACATTAACTCAACTTTCCACCTATGTTGAGCTAAGGGGAATTTTACATCCATCACAATCAGGCTTTAGATCCGGTTTTTCGACGGAATCTACCTTGCTGGGAGTCTCGGAAAACATCTGTTTCCGAGTTGACAGGGGGGAAACCGTGGCACTCATTTTGTTTGATTTGAGTGCCGCATTTGATACGGTTTCCCACCCCATTCTTGTCAATGCCCTCCGATCATCGGGCATCACCGGCTCAGCTCTCAACTGGCTTGTTAGCTTCCTATCCAACCGCACCTTCCAAGTCTTCTGTTCCTCATCCGCTTCCCAAACCTTTACATCTGCGTATGGATACCCACAGGGTTCCATCCTGAGCCCCTTGCGCTTCAACTTATACGTCAGACCTCTGGCGTCCATTGCGGAGCAAGCTGGGCTCACCATTTACTCCTATGCAGATGATACCCAGATCATCTACTCTCTTTCCTCAGACTCTCATGCCCCCTCATCCGCCCTCTGTTCAGGACTGAGCAACATCGCAGCCTGGATGTTGGACAACAAACTCCAACTGAATGGGGGAAAAACAGAACTTCTTCTGTTTGGCCATAATACCACTCTATGGGGACCCCAACACTGGCCCGTTCAAATGGGCACTCCACCCACTCCTTCTAAATCAGCACGCAACTTAGGCGTGATCTTCGACCAGCTATCTATGAAAAGCCATGTGGTCAAAACCTCCTCCACCTGCATCACAATCATCAAATGGTTGCGCAAGATCATCTGGATGCTGCCTGTGGATACCCAGAAAACTGTAGTCCAGGCTCTAATCACTTCTAGACTGGACTACAGTAACATCCTTCTCCTGGGCGCCAGCAAAGAAGTAACCCGAAAACTTCCAACAGTCCAGAATATGGCAGCACGACTGCTCTGCAAATTACCCAATACTTCCCCCACCTCTAACTCCCTCCGCACACTACACTGGCTCCGCATTGAAAATCGCACGAAATTCAAAGCGCTCTGCATTATGCACAAAATAAACACTGGTCTGGCTCCACCATATCTTAAATCCTTGGTCCACCACCATTGCCCCCCCCCGCACTCTGCGCTCATCTAACCAACACCTTTTTTCAGTGCCTAGAATCAGAAAAGCCAGTATGGGAGGCCGTTCTTTTGCCTGGCTAGCCCCTTCACTTTGGAATTCTCTCCCCCTTCAGTTACGAAAAGAACCCAATTATCTCAGATTTCGCAAACAGGTAAAAAATTGGCTATTTAACATGTAGCTTCCTCCCTTCTGTCCTCCCCTCTCCCTTTGTTGGTTTTTAGCGCCGGGAAACCTACGGGTAGCTGAGCGCTTTATAAATTTTTTAAAAAAGGAAGAAAAAAAATGAATATATCCTAGAGAATAATGTGGTCATGCCATTGTCAACCACTGCCAAAGACTTTTCTAGGTGAATCCTATCGCTCACGCATTCTCTCAGCGGTTTCCTGTTGAGAGACCTTCCCTAGCTCATTGTAAATGGCATATAAGAAGCGCTTTTGACGTGGATTCCTGGGACCTAATACGAAATCCCGAAGATCCATGTCATCTGACGGAAGGGACAGGTGTTGCTTCACCCGAGATAGGATTGAGGTTTTTAGCCAATCAAGGCACGACTTCCCAACACTCTGATGTTCCCACCCTTCAGTTTTCCTATTATACATAATGTTGATCAGGCCTATTGATCTTAAACCCTTTTGTATTACCCAGGAATCTCGACTGATACCTATTGGTGTCTAAAGACCAAACCAACTATCCCTTCCAGTTGGAGTCCGATGAATTATAAGAACCGTTTTGTATTATGGCATCTAGTGTTTCCTAACTTATTTTGTGTGAAATGTTGCCAATTCTCAAACCGGGCCAATGTGAGAATATGTGGGATGTTCAAATACTTAATCTTGGCTATTCCAAGACAGGAAGTTTGTTGCACGGTCGTGTTGAGGAAAATCATTTGATATGGTAGTATGCATGCTCTAAACATAGCCCCAGTTCCCTGAAGCTGCCATCTTTTGTCCCCCAAACAAATGTGTCTTTTGTGTCCTTCCAAAAGGTGAAACCCTGTACAAAAAGCTGAGAAAGAAAAGAAGCGGAGTCAATCGGCTTGGTGTTTTGTTAGCGTATTTTTCTTAGCAGATGTAGGTGTAAGCCTGTAGAAGTACGAGGCTGGTCTAATGTGTCAAAACCTGAAAAATAGGCAAACATCTGTGCAAATGTTTTTGAACTGTTTGGTGGAGTTGGGCAGTGTTTCCATTGGGTGTAATTATAAACAGCATGTGAGATACTTGCTTTATGCAGAAAATTGTACCATAATGTTGATAACAGAACATAGCACCATCATTGGATGTACCATCATACAATTAATCAGAAGAAAACACAGTTGACTGTTCTAGATCTTCTATCATGTTATATACTGAATCAGTGTCCCAGTCATCATAGATAGTACTAGAGGTGATGAAATAATTTAAAGAAATCAAACAAATATGGGATTTGTAAACCTTCAGGTGGACCATATACATCATACAATACCATGCCCCACACTATTCCTTCAGGAACTAAAACTGCTGTAATGATCACCAGGGACAGATCCCTTCATTTACGGTGTGAGGCTGCATGTGGTTTCAATACCAAGTTTACAAGGTGTACTGCAGAGTGCTCTGGGAGATAATGTACTTTAGGAAGCAGGAAAAAGACCGTCACCAAACCAATTCAGAGGACCAGGAAAAGTAACACAATTGCGATCTAAAGGTACAACTAAGGAGAAACAAAGTATGTTTTTTCAGCCAAAGAGAGAGGGCATGCACTTGTAGCTTGAAAGGGAGAGGCAGCGGCAATGGTGGCTTAGGTTCAGTTAAATCTGATGAGAATTCATTGTAGTCCACAAAGTAGTCAGAAGCCATCTGGTCTATTTTTGGCAGGTTTTGTAGAACCAGGAGATGACTCATTCTTTGCTACATTTAGGTAGATTTTGTTTGCTTCGAGTTGTTGAATTGAAATCTGTGTCTCTGTACTAGTCGATTGTACAGTTGCTGTTGTTTCAACAAGGAGACGTAATACTTCATTGTTGTTCACTGTCTCTTACAGGAGAGCGGAATCTTCTTTAGTTATTAAGCTTCCATCTGAATTTCCTGTAGCAGGAGGAGAGCAGTGGCTACCCAGGATGCCACATTGCCTACTGTGGAGTATCGGATACATTGGGTGATGTGATCAGATCAATGGAGAGAAACCTTTTGTCTTGTTGACCGGCAAGGGAAGGAAGAAGTACAGTTCTGGTACCTTTGACAAAATTCCTTATTGTCCGGTCTTCAGGAGCCAGACGGGTTTTCCCGGTACAACCTTCACTTCACCAGTGGCGGTATGTTTTACTTGGACATAGCCTTTTCCGTCCCGGAATTGATTAGGTTTCTGTAAAATAGCCAAACGTTCATTGATGTCAAACTGTGTGTTGGCCGCCACTGTGCCGACATTGTTGAGATCTGGGACCCACATTCTCACCCCAAACAGGACTTATACTGGAGTACCACCACCCTGGGATGTTCTTTGCATGTTGTTAAGTGGTCTCTGGACCCCATACAGGTGATGGACCCAACTGCAACCTGAGCCTGGTACCCTTGCTGCTAAAGACTACTTATGTCACGGTTTTTCCTCTCGACTATCGAATTTCCCTCAGGATGATAGGGGGAGGAGTACCACTAGGTCACATCCAAACTTCCCATGGCTTCTTTGTAAGCCCGAGAGCTAAGAGCCGGACCCTAGTCGGGATGTAGTTTGCCAATTGCATATGTCCTAATAAAGACTCAGAAGTCTTTGATAATAGTTCAGGCGTCAGTCGGCCACTGTGGCTACACCCACAGGAACCTAGAGCATGAATCTACCGCCACCAAGGTGTACTTGTAAGCCCCATCAAATTGTAAGAGGCTGCCTGCCGTGATCCAAATAGACACAGGCCAAAGGCTTGTTAGAAAAAAGAGTTTTCTGTGGTGGACGTGCTACGGTGTCACCCTTCATCTTCTGGCAGATGTCACATTGGAGAACAAAGTCCCTGGTCTGTTTAGTAAGACTTGGACACCAATAGCGCTGCTTCAGTAATGAAACTGTAACAGTAATCCCTGCATGTGCTGAATCCAGACCCTCATATGCAGCTAGTATTAACCTCAATCTACGATCAGTGTTTAGTATAACTCTATCCTCACCTCCTGGAATTTGAGTATACAGTATATTTTGTGTATCTAACTTGTAGGAGTATTTGAGTGGAAAGCCTTTCAGCAGGTGTGTCGTTGGGTGCAGCATTGACAGCAACCATAATGGCTTTGTCTATTCTCGTACTGGAACAAGTAGTTGCAGCCACGCCAGCAGTATGAACATGAAAGGCAAGGAATTCCGTGCAAGGTGGACGCCAACACGTTGATGACTCACTGTGTGTATTACATGAGCCTATGGCAAGTACCTGTTCCCAAAGCATCTTGAGCTTTATTGTGCAAACCTTGGCATCTTGAAATCCATTCTGACCCCAGTAATGAAGGTATTAATTATGACTGGACACAGTATTACAAATCGCACACTATAAGTGTGGGAAATTCAATATCTGAGTTCTGCAGTGCCAGTATCAGGGCTTTGAGTTCTGCCAGCTGTGCTGTTCAGTCCACTAGGGACTATATGTCTGTTTTTTTTGTGGAAGGAACTTGCCATCATGCCTGTGCTCCTTTACAATCACGCATGCTACGGAATATTGGTACCTAGTCCCTAAAGCAGGCTGGACAGATCCTTCAATGTAGTTGATGTAATCATCGATCTAGAGTCATTTCATTCGGCAGAGGATACTCCTGTTCACACTGCAAAAACGCTTGTGTTTATAGTGTAGTATCAAATCTGTAGTCTACAACTGTTGCAGTGAGAGAGTTAGTCCATTAAATTCAGCTTGCAACCAAATTGGCTGCTTGAGCCCATTGCTCCCCCGTAACAACTATCCTGAAATCCCGCGTGCTAACCTGCTGTGGATGGTCCCTAGTCGCGGCCTAGCGACGCTGGACACGGTGACGGCCTGAGTGTCCCCGCTTGTACACTGAGCGCTGTGCAGGTGAGCCTGGGAGCGAGAGCTGCGGTGGGGGACGGAGGAGGAGCTAAGGCCCCGGCTGAGGTCTGCGCGTCCCCCCCCCCCCATCCTCCCCCCCCCTTGCATCTAAGAGAGCCCTGAAGCTTCTGCGATGGCGCTGGGGACCCCCGTGTGCAGTTAAGGCCCCAGACAGGGGCGAGGAGAGTCCACGGAGCTGTGGCATGCTGGGCCAGCCCTGGGCGCCTAACGCAGCGGAACCACGGGAGAAGCGGGCTGTGCTAGTGCCGTTTGCCATACGTGGAGTGGAGTGGCGCGGTGGAGCGCAGGTTACACGTAAGTGCGCGGCGGCGACGGCAGGGAGGCGTCCTGCGTGCCTTGGTGCGGTGATGCAGATCCCGGGTCATTATGTGGCCCTGGGGGTGGCCTCCTGCCCCCCCTCCCCCTCCGCATATACGGGTCTTTGTGCTCTGCCCATGGGGGGCCTGGACACCTCGAGGGACCAAAAACGCAATGGCTCTGTGCCAACTTGCTACCCCGGTGCGACTGGAGGGGAGCAGTGATATCCTGCTGAGCGGCGAAGCAACCCGGCAGGTTGGCGCACTGGGACAGGAGAGTACCAGAAGGCAAACAGGTCGATCCTGGGGACTACAGAACTAGGCTGGTGTCCACGGCCCGGACGCGTGGCACTACTGCTGGTCTCTGGGTTGCACAGCTTAGTCCCAGACTACAACACACCAAGTGTCTCCCACTAACCAAGACTGAGAGTGACCTACGGGCTTTGCCGGGATGGGGGCGCACAGACCGTACACAAACCAAATTATCCTTTGATCTAAAGGCACTAAGCCTGGCGACTCTGCGTCGGGGAAAGACCAGGAATGGGAGCCGACGGAGGAACCCCCTCAGCAAGTATTCGTGGACTATTATTAGCTATGGAAAAGAGCCTGCAGGTGATAGCATCGTTGGGCACCAAAATGGATGCGCTTACCTACAGCATGGACTGCATGGCAGAGAGGCTCGACTAACAGGCGGAGCGCCTTGACATGTCTGAACGCAGGCTCACAGAGGTGGAGGAGGCCCAGACCTCCTTAGACACAGACAACAAACAGCTGAGCCGGGCTATACAGATGCTTCAGGACAAGAAGGAAGACTTGGAGGCCCGCTCTTGGGGGTGTAACCTACGCATTACGGGATTGCCGGAGACCACGCAGATCGGAAATATGGAAGTCTTCATCGAAAATATCCTAAAGAAACTCCTAGGCGATTCCGCCTTCTCTGCCATGTTCGTAGTCGAACGAGCCCACCGTTCTCTCGACCCGAGACCAAAGCCGGGGCCACCACCGAGGCCTATCATTGCTAAGTTGCTCAACTTCAAGGACCGCGATGTGGCATTACTACTAGCGAGGGAAAAACAGCCACTTCAATATGAGGGCTCGACCCTCTCACTGTTCTCGGACTTGACTGCGAGGGTGCAGGAAGCACGAAGCCAGTTTCTACTGATGAAACGTCAGTTACGTGAAATGGGCACGGATTATGCGATGTTGTATCCCGCGAAGTTAAGAATAAACAGACAGGGGAAATCCATGATCTTTACTGATCCTAAGGCCCTGCAGAGGGCCTTTAAGGAATGGCGGAAGGAGAGTCGCTCCTTCCCGAATAGGGTGGACGAAGCTGCGGGAGGATCACTGGATGAACAGGACTAGCTGTGTCTCTTGCAGATAAGCAACATGATTTGCATTGCACCAGCGAGTGCCAAGGATCACAACTGCACCATATTTTTTTTCCAAGGTCTGGGACAACCAGTGTTACCTACATTCAGTTGTGGGCTGAAGGACTTTTTTAATGTACTATGCAGTTTACTGGTGTAAGATATGAGTGCATATTTAATATCACCCAGCCCGAAGCGCTCCATGATTGTGTTTTTGGTTTCAAGCATGACGTTTTTTTTTTTCATTGAGACTGGGGTGGGGCGGGTGGCTATGCGATTTGGCCTTACCAGAGAACTTGCATATTGTTGGCTACCTTTGCCCTCGTGTGTATCCCACTGAATTTGGAAAAGGTTTTGTTTGACATTTCAGAGCTTTGTTTTTTGTTTTCTTTTAGGGAGGGACTGGGAGGCTTCGATGGGGAGAGGGGATGCTCGTGGCCTAGTTTGGGTTGAGCAGGCGTGGGTGGGGGGGATGGGATGGCGCTGTAGAAACCTGTTGGCGCGCCAAGGGGAAAGTTTGCTGTTGAAGGGTGTTTTTTACAAGTTACTTCACATGGCTACGGCAAGATACAATGTTAGGATGCTTGATCAGGCATTTTCACTGAGACGCGTACACAAGGCACCGTAGATAGCATGACCACAATTGAGGACAATTCGGACACTTTAACGCTAATAACCTGTAATGTTCGATGTCCTAATGACCACAGGAAGGTCCGAAAGGTTCTGCAATACTTTGCGAAACATGGCGTTGATGTTGCATTAATACAGGAGTCTCATTTACACCCAGACTGCCACATACTACGATATAGGGGCTTTATGGCTAATATACACGCAGCTGGGTTTACTTCGCACGCCAGGGGAGTGCTTACGTGGGTCAATCCAAAGACGCTCTTGAGAATGACGCCCCTAGAAACAGATAGAGATGGACGCTACACGATAACTAGGTGTTGCGGCAAGGGTATGGAGCTCTGCATACTGAACACCTATGGCCCCAATTACGACCATCCGGACTTCTATACAGAGTTAGCGGCCAAAGTCACAATGCACTCGGGAGGGGATATACTCTGGGGGGCGAATTTAACATGACTAGACAACCACACATAGATAGATCGGATGGCCCGACCCATCGCGAGCAGGAGGAAATAGTGTGGGCGACGGCCTCACTGTTGCCTTCTACAAGGCTTACTCGGATCTGCTGATACCCCATCTTCTTACCCTTTGCGAGGATATGTCGTATACGGGTACAATGCTGCCTACTCTGCGAGAGGCTATACTGGTAGCTATTCTCAAACCTGGTAAAGACCCGGGGGAATGTGCTTCATATCGTCCCCTGTCGCTTTTAAACTTGGATGCGAAGATCTTAGCTAAATTAGTCTCCAATCTCCTCTCCCCCATGGTAACTACACTGGTGGCCCCGGAACAGGCTGGCTTTGTTCCCACTTTCTAATCTCACGTATAACCTTAGGACGGTCTTTGCGGCGTTCCAACATACACGCTCGGAGGTCTCTGCGATTGCGGTCTTCCTCAACATGGAAAAGGCCTTTGACTCTGTGAATGGCCTTTCCTAAGACATGCCTTAAGCCGCATGGACGTGGGAGAGCTGTTCCTACAGCTGTTGGCCACCCTGTACACCTCCCCGACTGCTCATATTCGAATAGGTTCTAACATCACGGACCCCATGCAGATAAGGAGAGGCACGAAGCAGGGATGCCCCCTTTCCCCTATTTTATATGCATTGGTGGCCGAACCACTTGCTGTGCTCTCCGCGAGTACCACGGTCACAGGGGCATCCGATTCCCCACCTATAACTTGGTTGTGTCCACGTACGCAGACGATACCCTCTTATGTCAGGGATCCGGAGGTACACTTGTCGGCGGTACTCCGCGACGTGGTCTTATTCAGCTCTCTTTCGGGCATCCACGTTAATTGGAAGAAGTCCCTTATGTTCCCGCTTACGTCTGCTACACAGGTCCTTTGATCCGGAATACCCCATACAATGGACTACAGACGCGGTACGGTACTTGGGGATCTGCCTACACACGGATTCGCTAGTAGTTTTGCGGGAGAACTATGGGAGGGCCATCTCTAAGCTAGAGGAGGATGTCGAAAAATTGATTGCCCTACCACTGTCACTGCTGGGGCGGATCTCACTGATAAATGATTGTGCTGCCGCATTTTTTGTTCTTATTTAGCAATATCCCGATGGTGTTATCGAGCCACTTTTTCAGTCGATTGCTATCGTTAATGGTCCGACTGGCATGGGCAGGGAAACAGCCCAGAGTAGAATGGAAAATACTGGTGCGTCCGTACGCGACGGAAGGACTGAATGCCCCTGACCTGGAGCTTTATTATCGCTCGGCGCTAAGCGCTCCCGCTTATCACTGGATACACGCCCCAGTGGATATCCCACACATACGTATTGAATAGATTGTGGTGGACCCAACGCCTTTGCCAGCGCTGTTGTCCAGACCTCGGGACCGCAGAACGGGTTTCCTCGATTCCCTGAATGCAGTCACTCATGCCTGGCACCACATGATGGACACTCAAGCATGCAGTCTCCTTTACGCCCCTAAGGCACCTATAGCTTGGTGCGACTGGCTGTCCCCCTGTAGGGATATGGGTGTCGTGTAAGCTCTGAGAGGGCTGCGTATACATACAATGGGTGATCTGTTCGCGGAGGGCAGGGCCCGCAGCTGGAATGAGATCGAAACAGAGGACAATCCCCATTCCCTGCTATTGCGCTTTCAGTTCCACAGTGAGACACGCTCTTGGGGACCTGTTAGGGGAAGACATGGAAGAACCCTCGGTAGCTACTGCTTTTGACTATATTATCAATGCTAAGACTCCTTCTAAATTAATAACCAACATGTACCGTATTGCCCTCTCTGAGAGGACAGCGGAATACGCCAAACCGAGGCTAGCGTGGCAAGCTGATCTAGGAATTGACCTAGGGGAAGAGATATGGCAATATTGCTGTACGAGAAGGAGAACACTGAATGGACGCCATAGGCTACTGCACTTTAAATACCTAAACCGAACCTACTACACCCCTGAAAGAATGCATAGATAGTCTGTGGGACAACCCTAATTGTGAGAGATGCGGAGATCAACTTGCTGATTTTTTACACATTGCTTGGTCTTGCCCAGATATCCGAACATTTTGGCACTCCGTGTATAAAGAAGTGAACGCGATCACTCTGCTGACATTGACTCCTGACCCATTATTAGCCATACAGGGCTATTCTAAACCCTTATGCCCGGTACACAGAAGACTGGTCGATATGACCTTCCTTCTTGCTAGACGAAGTGTCGCACTCAAATGGATGCGAGGCCCGGCCCCTACATTGGCACAGTGGACCAGGGAAATGACGTATTGTAGTACGCAGACGGAGCTCTATAGCGACTTACTGCCCCCTTGTAATAGGCCCCAAAACTTTTGGTCCCTGTTTCACAAGAGACGATGTACATGCAATGCTGCGGAGGATGAGGACGCACATAGCCTGACGAATGGAGGAGTCCTGACTGGGACAGTAGGTGCCAACTGACTAACACTGACACAATACGGACTGAGAGGCGGAATGGCCTTTGGTGGGATGGCCAGCAGGGGACCCCTGGACGGCGGGAAGGTTGACAGCTCATTAGCAATAAAGTGGATCCCCGATGCACAGCATTGTGATCCAGATTTTTTGTCATATATAGGTAATGCTTTTATCTGTTTCCTAACATTGTTTTTATGAACACAGTCTGTATATCTACTGCTGATGCTAAATGCCAATGAATGTGATGGTGGTTTATTTTCAAAATGCCAATAAAATAGATTAAAAAAAAATAAAAAATAAAAAATAAACTGTCACACTGGCTGAAAACAACCCAGGGCTATTCCTTATACCATTGAGGCAAATGAAAAACTTGCCTCTATGAACCTTGCCCTGAAAATGCTGTCCAATATTTGTTTCCAGGTGCTATATTTTGGTAGAAAAATCCATTTGAGATATCTAAAGTCATTTTGTATTTTTTTCGCACAATGTGTTCATTAGTGCAGCACTATGTGAATTTTGTACTGCAAATGTACGAGTATATGTGTTTAAATGTCTGTAGTCTAATACTAGACAGTATGAATTGTCTGGTTTCATTATGGGAAACGAGGGATTATTCATTGAGGTGCAATTTTCTGTTACACTTTGGTATTCAAGTTGTTCTAGGATGTTCCTAACTTGTTTCTTAGCCTCATGTTTTATTGGGTATTGACTCTGGGGTTGAGGATTTGATTTCAACAGGATCTCTTGATGAGGTGTCTAATCTTCCCATCCAACATGATTGTGGTGTAATGCAGGAGCTAGAGCTAATGCCTTCTCCTTAGCGCAAGAATGATTAACTCGTTCTAGAACAAGATCAGAAAAAACAGGTAAAATTGCAGTTTTTCCGTTATGGCATTCCATTACGAACACAGGTGGCCAGTCTATCTGATAGAGATATCTAGCCGCTGATTCCTTAACTTAGAATATCCCCAGGCATCAGACTGGATCCGAAAATGTTTTGCAGCAGCACCTCTACGCGCCGGTGAATGGCTGCACACGATCCCGCCCTGACGTCGTCCACGTACGTGACGTCAGCGAGGTCATATAAGTCCCTCCTGGCTCGCTGACATCCGTGTCCTTCTTTTCCGCGTGCAACGCGGATCTGGAGTGATCGGTTCCTCTGGCCTACTTTTCGATGATTCGCGTCAGGAACAGTGTGCGATGCCTTCGGGCTTTAAAACTTGTCATTCCTGTTTGCGGCAGTTGTCCGCGACGGAGTTGCATCTTATTTGTATATGGTGTCTGGGCAAGCACCATAACTCCATGGGCTGCGGAGCCTGCCAACACCTGAAGCCGAAGTCTAGGCGGGAGCGCTTAATGAAGCTTCTCTCTGCACGGCTGTTCCGTGCGGAGTCATCTCGTCCCCTGGCCTCTTCATCACCGCCAGGTCCCTCTGCTGTCCAGTTCTGCCGTCGATAGCCCTCTGGGGTCCGGGGCCTTTGTTCACCACTTGGTAAGTCGAGGCGCTTGTCGCCGAGGTCTACGACCTCCCCTTCTTACGTTGTCCGGGGCACTGGTTCCCCGAACATTCAGACAATAGCTCCCGACAGTCGCCCCCCCCGCCTCTTTCCGCCCTTTCCGGGTGTGGGGGCGACTTGGGCCCAAATGGAGGCATATGCTACGGCTCTGCAGGCCCCCCTTGGTTCCTCTCCTGTTCCTGGGGTGTCCTCTGAGCCTCTTTTTCTTGTGGGATCTCCGACGGGGTCGCCCCTGGCGCCAATTGAGCCCTTGCCCCCCAGGAACATCGGAGATGTGGTATCATTAGGGTGCGGCCCGGTTGGGTCCCCCGCTACGGTCCACGTGTAGTCATTAGGGCGTGGCCCTGCTGGGTCCCCCTCTATGACCCACACGCCTCTGCCGTGCTGCATAGCCCCGCTGGGCTCCCTGTGGCTTCGCAGGTGGTTGCCGGTGCTCATAGCTCTGCCTTGAGCACGCCCCCGGCTTCCGGGCAGGTAGCCGTCTGTCCGGAGCTGGGGTCGGTGCCGGTCCGGCACCGTAGGCTCGCCTCCCCGGCTGCGGCTCCGCCTCCGCTTCTTTCTCCGGAGTCGGAGCCTGTCATGGCTGAGGCAGAGTCTGTGCCGGTGCGGCGCCGAAAGCTTGCCTCATTGGCTCTGGTGCCTTCTTCTTCGGAAGGGGAGCTTCTCATAGTTTTGTCGCCGACATACGCCGGATACAGCAGAGTGGGCGACTGAAGAGGCACGATCGGCGCCGGCATGCGTCATTTTGGCGCCGTGTCAAAGCCTGATTGTGGATTCTTCTCTAGATGCCTCTGGAGAGAGTTTGGCGCCGCCCACCACGCCCAGCGTCGCTGGAGGGATTGTTGCCAGTCCCCCCCCTTGGAATTTGTGGAGCCTCCTCAAGAGCTCCCAGATCCGGCAGGCTCTTCGTCTCCCCAGGAGCCCCATCAGGATCGTCATTCTTCAATGGGGCTCCCTTCCGTGGGGCATTGGTCGCACCCTCAGTGTCTTGGGAGGGTCAGCTTACAACCCTCCCCCACTGGTGAGCTGTTGTCCCCTCCGCGGAGGGCTACCGAGGCCGGTGCAGCTTTTTTTTTTTTTGAGTGGTCTCATTGGCTACTCGCATTTTAAACATGCAAACCCCTTCTGCCCCCTTGTCTGTGGACCCCTTGCTTGAGGTCCTTCACCGTGGGCCCCGGAATGTGGAGCCGCTTCTGCCCTTTGAGGCTTCCCTTTATGATGCCCTGTTGGGTACCTGGGTCCGGCCTGCTTCAGGTGACCCAGTGGCTCGTTCAGCTTTGCACCGCCACCGTCCAGCTCCACATGATCCTGTTTGTCTTTTTGTGCATCCTGATGCACAGGGGTTTGTGTTGCAGACTGCCTTTCCTTCCCTGACTTCTCTAACTCTTCCTCCCGCTCAGGAGTCCAGATGGCTTGAGTCATGGGGTAGGAACATCTTTGCATCCACTAGTGCAGCCCTATGGTCCTTAAATACAGTGTGTGTTTTGGCTCGGGCGACCTCTGCCCTGTGGGACTCTGCAGAGTATTTGCTTTCTGCCACCTCTGAAGGTGCTCGCGTTGATCTTCTTCACCTCCTCCGGGATGGCCGCGACCTTGCCGAATTCACAATCCGCTCGGCCATAGATACTGCGGATTCTTTGGGCCGAGCTATGGTGGGTTCTGTCGCCTTAAGGCGTCATGCTTGGTTGCGAGATAGCGTCTTCCCTGAAAATATCCGGGAGCGACTAGTTGACTTACCGTTTTATGGGGTTTTGCTGTTTGATGCTCACGCCAAATCGGCGGTTCTCCGGCTCATTGCGGGCTTTTGTCCTCTCACTCAGGTCTTCTTAGACCTGTCTTCCGTGGTGGTACTTTTTCATTTTGCACCCTTAGATGCGCTCTGTGTTTAACATGGGCAGTGAGGATTAAGTCTTCTTTTTTCTGTGGATTAAGGGTGATTACCCTTTTATTGGCATTCCTTAGATGCGTTTTGCTTTGAGCTTCCTGTTGGCCTGCAGTGGCCGTGTTCCACAGGTTGCAGTGTCTTCTGACTGTGGTATTGAGCCGTGGCTCAGCTCGGTAATGTCATACGGCGTGGAACTCGTGTTCAGGGGTTCGGTTCGTTACTGCGCTCTTTTGGTTTGGCTTATTGCCCTAAGAGGTGTTTCCCATTGTTTAGGGTTTTTATACTCCATGTGGGGTACTTGTATGCTATTATATAGCTCTGCTGATCTCAACTGGGCCTGGGGATCCTGTGGGCTCCATGCGTCGCTTGGTGGTCCGTTGGACGATGTTCTATGTTTTTCCCTGGTGCCATCTTCGTACGCCATGGTCCTGGTCAGAGGAGCCCATAAAACCTCCCAAGGAGGTGTCCTTGGGAGGTTTCATGGACTCCTCTTCAAAAACGTCTCCTACCTGCCCTTACTATACTAGTAATGAGCCGATATGGACATGTTCATGCTCCTGGCTAGTTCTATCTCTACATAATTATATGTTCATACATTTATATATACATGCCGGTTGCCTTGGTATTCCTCTTCCTACGTCGCCACCTCTTTTAGAGGCTGCGAGGTCTGGACCAATATCTCCATGTGTGGGGGAGCTTTTCTGAGTTGTTGCAAATTGCCCATAGGTTCCTCCTTGCTTCCGCTTACTGGAGTGATTTCTCAATTTGCACATATGCTCCCTTTTTGGTGTTCAACACTGTTCGTGTTAGAGTGTTTGGTCTCGGATTCTGAGACTCTTCCCACCATTCATTAACTTGGTGTTTTTTGCCACTTCCTTTCGGATATGCCTTTTTCCAAAGTATCACCCACTATTGTTGGCAGTGGTTCTTGACTACTGCCTGCAAGTCTACATTGTGGGTTGTTTCTCACTTTATCTTCATAGTGCCAGGTCGGGCACTCTTATGCTTCTTGTGTAAGCCACTTTAAGGTTTTTATGGCCGTTTGCCTGCTGCACATTTATTCCTGCTTCAGCGGGTTTAGAATTGATGCTATTTGCCCCTATTTTCCCCTTTTTGGGATTGGGTGTGCACTTGGCGTGTTTCTTGTCCCGTGGGCTATTCCCAACGCATTGCTCAGGTTCTAGCACTTGCCTTTGGGCTCTTGACACCGGCTCCTTCGGCTTCCTTCTATAGGCTAGTCTGTTAGGCTCTGCTTGCATCTCTTCAAGTTCTTTTCGAGCTTTGGTCGGTGTACTCATTGTGCGCCATTCAGCGGAGAATGGTCCTTTTCCTCTCTCTCTTTCTTTGCTCTGGTATATGGCTCATGCCGTTCTACCTGTCATTTTTATATGGGAATGGTGTAGTGCCATTCTGGCGTTTTTAGGATATCTACCATCCCGTTATTTCTGCTCTCCAGAGTTGCTTGGGTTGCTGTCTGGCTGTTTCGCCACAGCTTTCCCCCTTTATCCGTCACTCTGTTGCCGGATCGGATGCTTGGCGCTTTCTGTTGTTCTGTCGCAGACCCACATTTGGGGTATGGCTGTGGTATCTATTCTAAGTTAAGGAATCTGCGGCTAGATGTCTCTATCAGATGTACGAGTTACTTACCTTTTGGTAACGATGTATCTGGTATAGACGTTGTCTAGCTGCAGATTCCTTAACGCCCACCCAGCCTCCCCGTTCTGCAAAGAACTTTGACGAGTGGTGTTCTCCACTGGCCTCTTCGGTTACCATTGGGTTATCTCTCAAAGGAGTTCAGTTTGTGGCTCCCCTCTGAGTGTTTCCATATACAATTAACCTCTGCTGAGGGGCTTCTTTCCTGTCCTATGGCACAAGAAAGTTTGTTTTCCTCTCCATTTACCTTCCCTTCCTTCCATCTTCTCTATTGACTTGGGGTCCTGGTCTCCTCTTGGTCATCCTCTTTGGGGGTAGGTTGTGCTCTGTTTTCAACCTCTGTTATTATAGGGAAGGGGCCAGTCTTGTAATACCTCCTTACGGCGGACTGTTGTTCTTCTTCGCCATGTTCTTAATAAACGGCACGATTCTACAGGGCAATATCAGTCTATTTCGGTCTGTTGAGATGTTCTTCCCTTGTTGCACTTGGAGAAGGGTCTTCGCTTAGCTTGTGGGGTTCTTTCTCACAACTTTTCACTTGTATGTAGGCATTGTATAATTCTGTCTTTTATGATGGTGTTTTCCATCCTCCTTCTTTGTTAGCGGATTTTTCATCCCTCGCACACTGTTCCCATATTTTTACAGTTTTTTGTTTGAGGTTCCGCATTGTGCCGTGGAAAAGTTTCTTTGAAGAAAACTGACATCAGCGTACATTACCTCGCTGACATCAGGGTGGGGCCGTGTGGCGCAATCCCCAGTGCGCAGAGGTGCTGCTGCAAAAAAATTCCGGATCCAGTCTGACGCCTGGGGATATTCTAAGTTGAGGAATCTGCGGCGAGACAACGTCTCTACCAGATACATCTTTACAGAAGGTAAGTAACTCGTACTTTTCAGCCAGAATACTATCCTAATCATACGTCAAGTTCTCCCAAAACAGGGCCTTGATGTTTCTGGGTATGTCCCCCTCCAATTGAAGTGTAATTGGGGAACACTTACCCTAGTATCGGGTGTTTCCACCGTAATATGTCCACTCTGCGCTATTGCAGCTAGATAATCCAACGGGTTCTGGCGAGCTATTGTGACTTCTGCCGCGCTGTCCAGCATCTCCACTGCCATTCCCCGTTCAGAAGCAGAGCCCTCCGTAAACTGGATATGCCTTATTTTAATTCCAGCTACCTTCTTCTTTTTGAATTGAGGTTTATTTTTTTTCTCCTTTATTAATAATGTAGTCCGACAAGCACTGTGATTCCTTCTTCGGCTTTGCGTGCTTTTCTGATCTGCGCTCTGACCGTCCACCCCACTCCGAACGTGTATTGGATGACCCTGAGACCTGTCGGGCTTCCTAAAATGATCACGGTTTCTAAGATTGTATTTTTATCGGTAGCTTCCTGTTGCGGAGACCCATCTTGTGATCTTGTTTTGTCCTAATTTTTTGGTTTATCATCCCACTTCTTCTTTGTTGACGAATTGGGTGCTTGCTTAGAGTTCTACTTTTCAGACTTACTCTTTAGTTGTGGTTTCACAGGTCTGGCTCCCAAATTATCTCTGCCTAAGGTAACATAGGTTTCTTCAATGGTGTGCAGGAGGAAAATCCCACAAGCATTGGCATATAGCTAAAGCAGCTGCCTCCCCTTTTGTGTTACTTAACATAATGGTGATTACTGCTGCAAAATTGCCCATCAGTTTCATCCTTAAGTCCAGGGCAGGTGCTGCCCATACTCATTTATAAGCTGCTTCAATACATCAGGTAAAACAGCCAGTAAATGGGTAGCATGAGTTCTGGTGTGAATGGCAGCGAAGACTGTGCCCCTAGTAGCACAGTCTTCCACTGGGGGAGCCATCTCCATCGGCAAATAAATAGTTAGTATTCTGTGTTTTTCCTGCTGGCCCGTATGGGGAAGTACTGCTTCAAGCTGGCTTGTTCTCTGTTATCCAGAATGGAATTTGCTCCCGACTGGAGGGAACATTTCCCATAATGGCATTCAGTATTTGTGGGCTGATACCCATGGTTGCCAATTGTGGTTGAGCAGCCCCTGCAGAATTAACTGAGTGTTTGCATTAAGAACTGTGAGAGATTTCTATATATATTTATTAAATCTCTGTATAGTATTCACATTTCTGCTGCAGTTAAATTGTCCATATCAGGATGCAGTGTGTATGCAGCTAACACCAGCCATGTGGCACCTTTTTTGCCATGTGGATCGAGTCTCCCATTTTCTGTAGTATGTGGGAGGGCACCTTTAAACCCCTTAATATGCTCTTTGTAAGAGAGAGGAATTTCTATGTCTACATGTGGAGTTTAATCCTTTGGTATTCTCAAAGCATGTATGAATCATTTGTGTATGAGCATTTGCAGCTGGGAATTTAACCCAGGAATAGAATGCCTCTGTCTTGAATGCTTCGTGTGCCTCTATCACGCAGGTAGTCTCGACCCGTAGCCAGGAGGCCAAAGTTTAATAATTTGAGAGTACTGCATGTCTGCAGTTCCCTACTATGTTTAATTCCCCTTCTACTTCCATATCAGCCATTGTTTTAAAATGTTTGGAAGAAAAAGGAAATTAGTAAATTAATTATTGCCAATACAAAGGGTTTTACCTACTCAGTTGAGGTTGATTTCCCTACCACCATGGATGTCTCTGGTTAGAGGTGAGCACGCACGATTGAACTACTCTGGTTTATCCGTAAAATAAGAAGCCAACCAACGTTAGTAGTTCTGTGTCGTGCAGTTCCCACTAAACCGTTGGACCTCCGCGTTTGTGGACAATATCAACTTAGGATGAGGTGCCTAAACTGATTCCAAGCAACCCCGCATTATATGTTAGCCTAGAGACCAGCAAGCTCACTGTGCCACCATAAGCCACCTCTAACCTGAACAGTGAGCGAATAGTTTCTGGCAACCACTGAACACGACAACTCTGACCCCTCAAGGATCATGGTAACTGATCTAGAACCTTTTCGTTCAGTCACTCATGCACTCTTGTTCTCAAAGAAGTTTACAGAGAATAAACACTGGGACGTTTTCATTATATTTATTGAACCAACGTTATTCTTGTATAGAATACATGTGCTGCGATAATCAGTAGACCGAAGCAGATGAAATTTATTTCAAGCACCAAAAGAGTAAATAGCTGAAATAGTTCCACCATGGTGCTAAGACATTGTACATATGCAGGCATATAATAGAAGTTAGTAAACATGCATACTCCTACTATGCAATCCCTACTCTGTGTATGTGTAGAGTGTATGTAGGTGTCTAACCAAGAATTCTCCCACGGATGATCCTACCCCATTACCTGCCGGTAAAGAATGTAGAACCCCGTCTTGGTCCTAAATTGGACACCCCTCACAGAGATGTCAGGCAGCTGCTTGGCAAAGCTTGAACATGCAGGACATGTTGATGTCAGTGGAAGTGACTCCTCTGCCAACTCCTGTAAACGCTTCTATATAATAGCCTGTTGCCCCGTGGAGGAAGATAGAACGACATTTGTACATTGTGCGTAAAGACCTTGTACTCTGTGTTCAAGGCGTCATGATAATGTTGCGTGAAACTAGATGTATAAGCAAAGCATTTTCAGAGAAACAAATCCAACATTGTCATGCATGTCAATGAAATATGTCCAAAAGTTCACAGCAAATAATGTTATTGTTCAGAAACAGGACTATGTAAGAAAATGTGCAGCGTATCTACATGGGCTCAGCCACATTACACCACTGTGTGGAAAACAATATAACCTGGATTTGATGCCCATTGCCAGCTCATGGAGGAGTCATTACACCCAGTGCTCAGAGAAAAACAACTTGTAAATGTCTGAGTACAACACTACATGGCAGGAGTATGTAGAGCATGCCAATCTACAGCAGCACTGTTACAAACAGATGCTTACAGGTTAAGTAATATTTTCCTTATTAGAGCTTGTTCTGAACTTTTACACTAAGACTTTCACCATCTTGATAGCTCAATATAGTTTTGTGAGGTCCACCAATAAGTTCTTTTCAACCCATTTTAGAATGCCCATATAACATATGTTATGGATAACTGTGTCTACTGGCAATCAAGTCTGAAAGAAAAGTTAGTGAATTACAAGGTCCCAAAATTATTTTATGTAGACCAAAGGCTTTCATTGTCAACTTACTTTCTGCAACCCACTACTGCAGCCGAAACTGCATTCCACTAGTTCAATTTTTTTTTTTTAATTTTTATTGAAATTATTCACAAACAAAATAACAAAATCCACAAGGCATAAATACAGTGAAGGCATGGTCATGGGTCCATGCAGGCGGCGCTAAAGCAATACAGCATGTACAGTACATCCGATATCCGTAGAGGGGGAGGGGGTAGCGAGGAAACAATCATTAGTACAGTCAACGATAATACTTGGAATGTCATTTAGGGGGATAAGGTAACATCAGGAAGCAAATCATGTGGGGGAGTACATATATTTCCACGGTATGCGTTCCATTGTAACCAGATCCTACTCCATTTCTTGGGCCTGCCCCGTGACAGATACACCGTTTTTTCCCTAAACATGCACTAATCCATGTTCTCCCTCCATTTCGATACAGTGGGCGGCCTGTGGGAGCCCCAGAGCTGTGCAATATCCCTCTTTGCAATCATATTACCAAGGGTCGCCCAATTGATCTGTGGCATATTTTAATCATTGGGTTCCCGGACATTCAGGAGACAGCTCGTGGCTTCGGGCAGGAGCGACACACCAGTGACCCTTTCCATTACAACATGCACTCGGGACCAAAACTCAACCACCTCCGGACATTCCCATAGAATGTGGAGGAAAGTGCCAGTCATGCCGCAGCCACGCTTACACAACCTATCCAGAGAGTAAACCATGCGAACCAGACTCGGACCAGTAACATACACACAATGGAGGGTCTTAAGTTGAACAAATCTAAGGCGAGCAGGTATGGCAACCTCTAGGCGAGGTCAGAGCAGATTGCCAGTCCTCGTCATCCAATTCTAGTCCGTCGGCAGTCCACAAAGCCCTGAGGCATACAAGCAGATCAGTCCTATTATTGATCAGTGAAATTGTGCTGTGGGGCACATGGCCATCCAGGATACGATCCTCAAGAGGAGAGGACTCAGGAATATCGGTACCCACAGCAAAAACTGACAATAGGGCATGACGGACCTGAGCATTCCTAAAGAATTCTGTGTCTCCGAGCTCGTATTCCGCCTTTAGCACCTCGAAGGTCTTAACGTTATCTTTAGACCAGAGGTCACTCACCTTGCTTATACCAATCATATCCCATTTATCAAAGCCTTTCGTTCTCCACAAATTACCCAAACCTTCAGACTCATACAAAGGGGTTGTTGGGTAAGTCTATCACACCACCCCAAAGCCGCATTCGCGTCATGCCACACCCGTACAGCAATTTTAGTGGATCCGGCCAGTGTTTTATAGAGCCTCTTGGAATTAGCGCCCTGTTGAAATTCCCCCCCCGGCAGAAGGTATTATCCATTGCAAAAGCCGGGGCAAAACCAGGAGCATAAGTTGCGTGGTTGACCGCACTCAATTGAGAAGCCCAATAGTAGCGCCTGATGACCGGGAGGGCAATGCCACCGTCGTACCATGGAAGCGTGAGTTTGGACAGAGCAATGCGCGCACGCCCATCCCAAACCAGTCGTCTCTGTAGACTCTCCACTTCACGAAAATAACCCGAAGGAACGGGGTCAAATGAATTCTGAAGTGCGTACAAAAATCTAGGCAGCGACATCATTTTGAAAAGAGCTGCACGACCGAGTGGTGACAGTGGCAACTGACGCCAGCGTGTAACATCAAGCTTCAGCAGTTGGAGAGGGGGTAGCAAATTACGCTCCTAGCGAACGGTGGGGTCCAAAGAGACATAAATCCCTAAGTACTTAAAGCCAGTCTCAGTTACTTGAATTGGAAATCTACGAGGCAGTGGAGGAAGACCTCCTGCCAAAACGTAGACACATGATTGTCGAATTAATAATGAGACCAAGTTCTTTCCGAAAGAGGTCAGAACATCAAAAAGCACATTCAGGGATTTTCGAGGGGAGGTAAGATATAGGAGGATGTCATCTGCGTATAGCGAGATACGATCCTCGAAATCGGGAGTCCACCGAATGCCCTTTATGGAAGGCTCCCAACGGAGCCATTCCGCCAATGGTTCTAAAGCTAGGGCGAAGAGCAGCGGAGACAGCGGGCAGCCCTGCCGAGTGCCTCGCCGAAGTGTAAAAACACCGGACACCTTCCCGTTAACCACCACCTGAGCCAAGGGCTTTTCATAAAGAAGTTACACCCAGGCGATGAACACCGGGCCAAATCCAAATTTTGAGAGGGCCGCCCAAAGGTAAGGCCATTCAATGGTATCGAAAGCCATGGTAGCGTCAAGGGAAGCTAAAATGGCCGACTCGGTGAGAGTCTCAGCCCTCGCGAGAACTCCATGGAGTCTCCGAAGATTAAGGGCGGTGTTTCGTTGTGGGATGAAACCTGACTGATCCGGATGAATCAAGTCCCCGATCACCTTAATCAAGCGATTAGCCAACAATTTAGCTAGAATTTTGGGTTCGGCATTAAGTAGAGAAATAGGTCTGTACGAGGCACAACGGTCACGCGGCTTACCCTCCTTATGGATAACTACAATGGTGGCGAGTCGCTGATCAGCGGGAAGGGAACCAGAGTCCAAGGCCTCAAGGAACATTTCCCTTAAGTAGGGCGCCATTTTGTCGGGTTGCAGTTTATACAGTTCAATGGGTAAGCCATTGGGGCCCATTGCCTTGCCTGAACGAAGGGAACGTATGGCAACCGCGACTTCGTCCACCGTAAGAGGTGCCTCCATGAGCTCTCTATCGGCGTCGGAAAGGCAGGGTAATGCAATGTCCCGCAGCAACAACCGGGAGTCCTCCTCATCTCTATCACAGACCGAGGCATACACGGTTCTGAAGTGGTCTACAAAACACTCAACAATCCCAACTGGGTCAGTAACACAATCACCATCAGGCCTCACAATCACCGGGACAACACGGTTCACTCTTTCTTTCTAGTCCAGCCACGCAATCAATTTACCGGCCTTGTCCCCCACATCATACAACCTGCCCTGTTGCTCTCTGTTAATCACTTTCGCCGCGTCAGTAACGAGGGCTCTGTAATCGGCTTGTTTCAAACTGAGGGAGTGCAGTTTTGAACGAGTTACTCCAGATTCAAGATCATTCTCAAGTGCAATAATGTCGGTTTCAAAGCGTACAAGCTCCTCATTTTTAGCCTTCTTGGCGGCAGCAATCAGCGACAAAGAATGCCCACGAATAACCGTCTTGAAAGCTTCCCACAACGAAACAAAAGAAGAAACAGACCCCACATTTTCATTGAAGTAATGGTCCATAGCTTTCACCAGTTCGGAGCGGGTTTTAGGATTGCGGAAATACCAGGGGTTAATGGGAGCCACTCTACCCTCACTGCCCACTCCGACCTCAAAACAAAGCCACAAGGGGGAATGATCAGAAATACCCCATGGAAGATGGCGAACCTCTCTGATGGAGGAGGATTGGGCCGATGGCATTAAAAAATAGTCTAGCCTGGAGAGACTACTATGGGCCCCCGAATGGAAGGTGTATTGAAGCTGCGTAGGGTGCATCAACCTCCAGCTATCTACCAGCCCAAAAGTTTCCAACAAGTCGCTCAGCCACATATGGGACCTAGCTAAATCCCTAGGGGGACAACGGTCAGAAGTGCCAGAAACAACGGAGTTGAAATCCCCACCAAGAATCAGAAGTCCCTCAGGAAGCCCAAGTATAACCCTTCCAAGATCAATATAGGTAGAGGCCTGTAGGCCCGGAGGGATATATATCGTGAGTATGGACAGTGTCTTCCCCTCCTATCTACCAGTGAGCGCAGCATAGCGCCCTCTGTCGTCATGTGTTACTTCATCGATTTCAAAGGGGAGAGAAGACTGGATGAGAATGCCCACCCCCCTAGAGCCAGAAGTTTACCCCAAAATGTGCGACTAGCCGGTATCCACGTCTATTCATGGCTTGACATGCGTTACCTATTAGATGCGTCTCCCAACCCATTAACATTCCAGGACAGCAGTCTCAACTCACCACCCCCCATCCCCGAGAAGGAAGCGGAGCACACCCCACACAAAACCCAATGACCTGAGCAGATGAAAAAAACAATACGATGCATTGTGAAAAGAAACAGTCACATACACACACACCCCCCACCACCCCCCAACTTGAACCAGTTACAACGCCCCCCACCCTGCACCCCTGCGTACGACTCATGAGCCACCCCAACTTGCAGTGTGCCTGTCGCCCCATCATAAAACTACACGAAGAACCCAGGAGGAAGAGTCCCCATTCACCCCCGCCACCCTCTGGCCAATTTAAAATAAGAACAAGAGCACCAATATCCAGACTCAGCTGAAATAGTTGGAAAGTTCAGATGCCAGGATCCACAGTGTCACTCTTGCGCCGGCGAGCCGCCGCCGGGGTGCCCAGTTCGATCATCCCTTTTAGGCAAAGAATCAAGCCAGTCACTGACACTGTCCGGGCGATCAAAGAAAAACGTTTGTTCCTCATACTCGATCCGAAGTCTGGTCGGAAACAACATGGCGTACTTCAGGCCCAAGTCCCGCAGCCGTCTCTTCACTCCCTGAAACCCCAGTCTCTGCCTTTGAACGAGCGGGGAAAAGTCGGGGTAGAAGGTCACAGAGGTATTTTCGAACTTCACAGGGCCTTTGTCTCGAGAGGCTTGAAGGATAGCGTCTCTATCCCTAAAGTGGAATAGTCTTTCAATAATGGGTCTCGAGGGGGGGGGGGGGGCGCCCGGCTTCGCCTTCCCGCCTGGAACTCGATGTGCCCGTTCAACAGCAAAGAATTTGCTAAGTCCAGCGGGAGCAAGATAGTTTGTGACCAGATCTTCCACAAGAAGGTCAGTTGCAGAGGTCTCGGGATTTTCAGGGACACCGATAATGCGTACGTTGTTACGACGGGCCCTGTTTTCATAATCCTCAAGACGACGGGCCAACATGTCGTGAGAAGAACGCAAGTTGACTATCTCTGTCTGAGCGTCCGTGACATCCGTAATCAGGCTGGAAGTCTTCAGATCCAACGCCTTGACCCTCTCGTTAGTCTTTGCCAGGTCCGCTCTAATCAGCATAACATCAACGGCCACCGTGTTGATCTTGGAGGCAAGGGCCTCATACTGCTGTCCCATGGAGGCCTTCATACTGGTGATGGCACTCATGACGTCTTGCAACGATCCTTCTGAGGTCGCAGAAGGATCAGCCTTAGGGTCGTCAGGAGTACGGCCAGTGCCACTGGGGGATCCCTTTTAAGTGGGTGTAATGATCCATAATATTCGTCTGGGTCTGTTCCCCATGGAGAGGTGTCTTAGTCTTGCGTCTCTCAGCATCGGGTCTGGTAGCCATATTGGAAAAAGGACCCCCGCGTGACCTGGTGAAAATGGCCGGTTGTAGTGTGGCCAAAAAGACAGCGAAACTGGACCAAATTAGCGTAAATGCCAATAAAGCTGGAAACGAGGCAATCAGCAGGGACGGCACACAGCAGTGTAGTAACACCAGGCCGGATCAAGGGTCGATCCGAGCAGCGTTTCAGTCAATCTGAGCCGGGAGTAGGAAAGCGAAGCTGAAAGTTAGGCTGAGGCCATCTGGGGGATGTCCCCTTCGGCCGTTGTTGTTCAACTACTCCTCGGCCTGCCAGGCAACGGAGCCCCCAGTCTCATCTCGGGGCGGGCCGCAAAAGTTCGAGGCGATGTAGAAGTGGATCCCAACGTCCGAACTCAGTTCTTCAAAGAGTATTGAGATCAGCCGGAGTTTGCCTACAAAAGCCCATCTTCAAAATCAGAATGTAGTCAGGATATTTGCGAAGGGCGGCGCGGATCCCGGGAGCTCTGTGCTCACGTGACCATTTTGGATGCCCGCGAAGCTCCTTCCCCCCCCCCCCCCCCCCCCCCCCCCCCCCCCACTATTTCAATTTTAACAGTTTATTGCAGTTCTGTCCACAGCAAAAAAGGATTTCCCTCAAATAGATAACCTATTTGTGGCCTATGGCCACTTCAATAAAGGTAATTTATTTACTAAACAAACTTGAGCTATGTAGATTTTCTCTTCCATTACCTTGACCCAAGGAATGATGTGCAGATCTTTCAGCCACTATCAGAGCCAATCCATAAATCAATCAGAACATTTATAGAGCGCACTACTCACCCATGAGGGTCTCAGGTGATGAGGGGGGGCAGGGCAGATCGAATAGCCAGGTCTTAAGAAGTCTCCTGAAGGTCAGCAGGTCCTGGGTCTGTCGCAGGTGGATGGGGAGGGTGTTCCATGTCTTGCCAGCGAGGTTGGAGAATGATCTGCCGCCGGTGGTCGTTCGGCGGATGCATGGGTTGGTGGCGAGGGCGAGGTCAGCGGAGCGAAGTTGGCGGTTCGGGGTGTAGAAGGTGAGTCGTTCGTTGAGGTATGCTGGTCTGGCGTTGTGGAGTGCTTTGTGGGCATGAGTGAGGAGCTTAAAGGTGATCCTCTTGTTGACCGGGAGCCAGTGTAGGTCTCAGGTGGGCCGTGATGTGGCTGTGGTAAGGGATTCCGAGGATGAGGCATGCGGAGGAGTTTTGTATGTGTTGGGCTCTTTTCTGGAGTTTGGCCGTGGTTCCCGAATAGAGGGTGTTGCCGTAGTCCAGCCTGCTGCTGACGAGGGCTTGGGTGACCGTCCTTCTGGTTTCGGTGGGGATCCATCAGTAGATCTTGAGCATGCGAAGGGTGTTGGAGGAGGAGGCAGCGTTGACTTGCTGGGTCAAGGAGAACGTTGAGTCCAGAATGAAACCCATGTTGCGTGCGTGGTTGGAGGGTGTCTGGCAGCTCCCAACGTGGCCAGCCACCAGGAATCGTCTCACGCGGAGAGGTGGAGACAAAGTTGAGGACCTCTGACTTATCAGACCCAGAGAAGTATGGCTCGTGCAACTGCTCTGTTTTCAGCAATATCTTTGAACTCAATCTTCAAAGCAGCAACGTGGAGGTAAACTCACACTTTAGCTAATTATTACTGACTGCACTGGCTCTCCAAACCATAGGCCAATCTGCAGTAGGACACTTTTTTGACAAGATGAGCCTCATTCTCTTTCCTACTGGTACTTTATTATAACTCTTATTATTGCTTAGTTAATCTTAATTCAAGCAAGTGAATCTATGGAAGGTCTAATGCTGTAGAAGAAAAAAGTTACTCTCCTCTAACTACAGTTATCCAGCATTTGTATCTTTAATAGATTTGCAGGCAGCTCATTGTCTTTCCCTTTCGATGAGAATCAAGGGTATATACACCGCTAGAATCTCAAATATATACCAGATGCCTCTAGGAGTGGCAGAGCTCTGTGTCCTATCACCTCATTGGACAGAGAGCATGCCACCCTATGCTGTTAGCTAGTGCTATGTAGTCCATGACTTTTCTCAATGTTATTGAGTGTCTGCACACACTGCTATTTTAACATAGGAAACTAATTCAAGCATGTGTATCTGTGAAAGATATCAATGATCTAGAACCGTAGTTACAGGTAAGTACACTTTTTGTTCTACATCCTTTTTCAGTCAAGGCTGTTCAGCACCAGTATGGTATATTTGGTCTTTCCAAAAGATTTGTTTGATTAGCTCTGCTGTTTGAACTGTAAGTTGCCTCTGCCACCCGTGAAGTTCATCAATATTCTTTTTTTAATTACTCCCTTATTTGTACTGAGGAAGTATATATGGACTGTACCAGTTTGATGGACAAGGTTTTATGGAACCAAATTATTTTCTTCTGTTTGCCTTTCAAATAGAGAGATCTTCTTTAACACAATTGCAAGTCATCTCCTACGTGCCAAAGTGCTGGAGTTGATGTTTGACAACAGCTGCGAACCGCCACCTCCAAAAAGCTGCTTTCTCTCTAGAACCAAGATCCTGTATTTCCTTAAGCATTCCACTCTTCTCTTGGATGATCAGGTAAGGATTGGGCTGACGTTCACTAAGTTATGTTGATCAAACACAGCTTATTTTTGGTATACTGCAATGCCAGTTAGGGGGTAGACTTTGCATTACATTGACTGCTGACTTCTCTTTTCCTCTCTAATACTTAGGGTGGACAAGGAGAATTGCAAAGGTGGGATGAAATGCTTCACCACTTGTTTTTGCTATTCATCAGTTATGAAAGCATTCTGTTAGGTAAGTTTTCCCTGCTCTGTGTGTGAAGTAGCCACTTTGTCTTCATGAGGAAACTCTAAACTTGTACTAGTACTTTGAGGTGATTCATTTACAGTGCTCCATTATGCAAGTTGCCCATTCAAGTATTTTAATTTCATAAACAAATTAACTGTAATGTTAAGAAAATAGGGATAACACTGTACTATGTATTAGGAAACATGCTCTCAAGGTAGTATAAATGCCCTACCTCCTTTGTGTGATTCAACCAGGAATTGAGGTATATGTAAAAGCCCAGAATAATGTTTTGGTTAAAAGGCAGTAGCACATAAAAGTTTACAGTCCGCCTTCAAAGCCAAGCAGTTGAATGTTTCTCAGTGAGCTTTTGAATAACATGGCACTTCAGCTCATGCTTGGCTGAAATTACCTGATAAAAGTGCTATAGGAGGGCTAGGTGATATGCAGTACATCATAGGAAAAGCGTCTTGTTACGAGTTTCAATCGAGCCTGCGCTAGTCTCCATGTTAGTTACACATTTTAACTTGACATCTTGTTCTATTGCTGACTTTTTACATACTTTGCACTTACACGAAATTGTATATCGAAATTATTGTGCATGCAGCACATTTCTTATTAAGTATATTATCCTGTTGCAGGTACACTCTGTCCAAGGCTAGGAACAGTAAACGCAATGCCCTTGCAGTTGGTTGTCTGGTTGGAGACTGCTCTGAGACTCCAGACTAACCATCGCATCAGCTCTGCAACTTTGCCACAGAGCGATTAGAACATTGATTTTATTATATATACTGCCTCTGAGCAAAATGTGGCAGAGGAGCACTTCTGCTGAGATTATCCTGGAATGCTGTGCACTGTGACGGAGATGCAGCCCTGCTCACTCTAACCATCCTCCTGTAAGGGACGATAGCCTGCTTTACGCCATATAGGTTTACTGATACATCATACACAGGTATGGGTAATTAGGCTGTCCCAAGAGATCTGGCAGAGAGTACTGCCACTGAGCTCTGGAATGTGTAGGTAGTAATAGACAGGAGTATAAATATAATTATAATCACACAGTAATGTTATAATGGTTTAACTGTATCTTTTTCATCATTCTTGTAATGCTGGTTACAATGGTTTGTTTCATCCTCCTAATAATTGTAGCTCACACTTTCTATACACAAATACATTAGTTCAATAAATGTTTGAATAGCCAACTTGTATCTTTCTTGTGTTTACCTGGTTCATGTGAACGTTAACAACGAAAGGGTAGATCTGTTTCCACGATTTCTTGGGGAATTATAGTGGTCATGTTCTTAAGTTGCAGATACCATTTGGTACCCTGGTATGGTTAGGGGTTCAGTTGGGGCCCTGTGAGCTAGCTCGGGAAGTGGGCAAGTATACTTTGATACACATGGACCCTTATTCTGACGGTTTTGTTGTCCGGCTACAGATTCCTGCTTAATTCGTAGGAACCGTATGACCGTTTATTTCGCCATTATGGGTTTTCCGTTGATATTCATTACTGTAGACCCTTGCAGGCAAGCAATATGCAGGATCCAGATCACATTTTTAAAATAAATTATAGCAAAAAAAATTGACATGAAAACAGGCATAATGTTTTGTCTCTTTCTTATATATGTCCAACTGTAAATTTACAATCAGTTTAATAAAATACATTTTGCTGATCAGAAATAAAAAAGCTCACCTGTTGGCCTTTTCCAATAGAGGAAATAGTAGAGCAGGTAATGGTGTTGTTTGCATTTGACTTTTACATGAGGAAAATAGATTTTTACCCCTTGTATCCTTTCTTGATTTATAAACTGTAAAGCGCTCTAACACCCTCGGTGGTCATGTTTGCGCCATAGAAAACTTTAATTAATAAATAAATGCTGCTTATTTACGGATTCTAGAAGCTGGATTGGCCAGGATCAGACGTTTCTGTTTTTTTTGCCATAGACCACAGATTCATGAAGTCTTCCTCGCTTGTTGACATTTTCCTTCAAGATAATCTTTTAGAGGGGATTTTTGACTTCACTCTTTGGACATTAGCCACTTGAATCATTTTTTTTTCCTATAGGTAGTTGTTTATTGTAAATGTAGTTTCCTAAGTGAGTACTGCCTCACCTGTTGTTCTTCCTTTAGTATTGAGAAGGAATGGAAAGGTACACACACAGTTATGTGGTTTGTCATGCAGACTTCCATACCAATTGCAGAAAACATGAACAGATGCTACTTAGGATGTCTTTTGGCAAAGAATTTGGGAGCTTAAGGGCTAAAGAGAGCCTTCTGAGAAGATGTTCAGAACCCTCTGCTTTGGAGTCTGCCAGCAGGAAAAAAAACAAGGGAGGAGTGATGTCTGCATTGGAATACAGACACCGGGAAATCCATGAGAGGAGTGTCTCTGTTGTCACTAATCTGGCATATGGTTGATGTCAAAGAAAGGTCGGACCCCAAGGGTGTTTCTGTCAACTTGCTCGACGTCTAATTCTCGCTTGCCTTCATCCACAGCTACACCACTAAAAACCTAGAAACTAAAGGACTAGTTGGAGAGTGCCAAGGCATCAACATCAAGTGTAACCCCTGCACAAAGCTTTTGCTTTGAGTTTTCACACACTGAGAAGATAATGCAGCAACCAGTACAGGACAATAAAAGTCTGGCACATGAACAGCATAAAACACATTTTCATTCCCCAAGAGGATATAGGGCATCTTTCAGAAGATTTAATTCATCTTTAATAGTTGACAGCTGTGTTGCACCGGCATAGCATCTGAAGCATATGGCTGTTTTATCAGTGGAGGCACCACATCTGAGACCGAGGCCCAAATGCTGGTTTGTGTTGAAGCACTGGCACTCTCGCCAACTGTCAAACAACTCTAGATCAAGGTCATACACACATCAGTGTACTATGGACCAATATACAGTTTCAGATTGTGATTTGTGGTCTGTATTCTCAAAGTGACCAAAGTAAATTCATAAGCAAATAGTTTCCCAAATAGGTTCATATCATTTAATGATATTTCTAGTGGCCCCACATTGCTAAAGGCCGAACCCTCTATTATCTTTTAGACTTTACAGCCTTTAAAGACTCAAAAGGTGCAACTGACGGTACTAGGCATTTTCTGCCCATCATGGGGATTATTCTTACACTGACTTTAGTAAAATCTGGTATTCTGTGTGTCCCCATGCCCTAAATGTTTTAGCTGGTATGTGGAATTCTGAGAACGAATGATGTAATATGATATTGGTGTGTGGTGCAGAGTGGGTAGCCTGGAGATAAACACAGATGGAATAAGGGTGGAGCCCTGGTAGGACCTACTGTTGCTGTTACGTAAAGGCCTATCATGAAGAAAGAAATTAGCTTCTACCACAGTGGCTTTAGACTCTTGTATGAAGACTCTGCCTTCCAGCCTAAACATATTGCCAATGAGTTAAGGACCTTTTGTTAAGGGGGGGGGGTATGTTGTGAAAAAGAAGATGGCCTTGTGACCATGGAGGAATATAATGGGACCATCCAACCTCAAATCCACTGTCAAATGATGTCAGCTCAAGCTCCTAGGCCGGGGGTTTCTTGTGGAGAGGGTAGGCAGGGTCAAGCAAGGATGATGAGCCAGCTGAGAGAGGTATAAACTGTGGAGATGTGTCCCATTGTATAGTCCTATGCTCAAAAACAATGGTATCAAGACAGTGTTAATGTTCCATAGAGTTTCATACAGTAATACCTTCAGATGTGTGTTGGTGTAGAACGGGGGAAAGAGCAGTACCCTGTCAATATAGGTTGCATGGGGCAGTAACCCGTCGATATAGGTTGCATGGGTCAGTACACCATGGTATGCGTAGTTATGGAAGTGTAGTACTCTTTCGTGAGAAGTTGCATGGAGGAGTATGCAATGGTGTGCTAAGGTGGGGAAGAGTATTACCACTTTGTGAGACTCTGCATTGGATGGGGTTTACCCCTTTGATGTAATGTGGAAGAAGAGAAGCACCATGTCGCGAGATTGCCAATTTGAGTTCCCATTGGAGTTTAAATGTGGGTGAAGTGTAATATCCTGTGGTATTGTGGCTGATAGCCACAGGTTTCGCCAAAGTCATTATTCTGTACAAATGGATGGTTTGATGGTGTGTGGTACCAGAGGAAGAGAATGTTTGTGGTGCATTTTATTCAGTTTGGGTATAGTGGAGTGGTCAGTGTTGTGTTTGAACAGTAGTGTTTGATCTAACTCTAGTATGTTGTAGGCAAGTACTTTTTTACCTGCTGGTGTGGTATGGTGCCAGTGAGACGGATCTCATATTTGATTGCATTGTGTCAATCATTTCTAAGTATGCGTATACTGGAGGCTATCGTCATTGTGTTTCGGGGAGGTCCCAGTTTTTTCTGGTGCAGTTTCCATGGGGCATAGTATGGAATGCAGATTGTGTTTTTTCTGTGTGTTATTAGTCGTGTTGATTTGGGTTTTTTTGGAGTGCTGGGCTATAAGAGTGTGGTGCAGTGTGTTACCCTTTTGGGCATTTGTGTGTTGCTTGTGGAAGGTGGAAATGGTGTGAGCATTTCTTGTGCTGCTTAGTTAGTATAATTATTGAAGTGTCTGGAGACACCTCCATGTAGTTGTGATCACAGTTCTTGTGTTGGAGTCTGAAAGTTTTGAAATAAGGTGATGTTTGGTTAAACGGTCCATTTTTGTTTTGTCTGTGCCTTGAAGGTGTAAACGTGCGGATGACTGGGAACCCCTTGTTGAAAGAAGCCAGTGATTACCAAGAAGCCAGTGATTACCATGACCTAGCTATTGAGTGGCTGGACATCCCTAACTACACGTCCTGTGTGCATACATGCTGTTTGGTGTCATTGTGACTGCAGGTATGTGGTGATAGGGCCTAATTTTTAAGAACATCACAATACTTTCACGTCTTGGACAATTATGCAATTGTAGTTACAACCTAGTTGTTGTCTTGTTGCTTTGTGTAACATGAGGCGCTTCAAGTCTTGACCTGTCACGAGAACAGATTGTGTGACTGCTGTTTGATATGGGTGAATGTGTAAGCTAGACAAGTAGGAGACTGAGTGATTGTGAATAATTGTCCCTCGACTTTATATGGCAGTTTTTTGTTTCTTTCTTTGTAAGAAAGGGTGGTGTATAGTCTCCTGTGTGTCCCCATTCCCTATATGTTTGAGCTGGTGTCTGGCAATTTGAGAGTGGATGATGTAATTTAATGTTGGTGTGTAAAATAGTATCTGGATGATAGACACAGTGGGAAGGAGGATAAAACCCTCACAAGAACTACAAGCTGTAACGTAAGGGCCTAGAAAGAGCGTGCTTTCTAGCTAAATGGCTCCAGACTCTTGTATGAAGTCTCTGCCCTCCAACTTCAACATATGGCTACTAAAAAGTGGCAAGAAAAGAAATTGTGTGCTCCTGCCTCTAGACTTACTGACCAAGTTTAGCTGTATGTAATTTCTAATTTAATTTCTAATTTAAAATATTTCTAAAGCGCAGCGTACACCTTGCGGTTTCTTGGCGCTGGGGGGATCAGCAACTGAGGAAGAGAGACCGGAAGAAAGGAAGAGAGGAGACATTGAGAGAGTTTTAAGAGGGGAAGGCCTGGCTGAAGAGGAACGTTTTCAGATCTCTACGAAAGGGGAGGTACTGGGTGGCAGAGCGGAGATGATCGGGGAGAGAGTTCCAGAATGTTGGAGCCAGGGTAGAAAAGTTGGCCCCACCCCACTTTTTGCGTGTGAAGCGGGGGATCTGGAGAAGGGACTTAGAGGAAGACCGGAGTTCTCTTGCAGGTACATAAAGGTTGATTAATGAAGAGATGAAAGCGGGGGCAGTGCCCTGGCGGGCCTGGAAGGCCATGCAGCCGATCTTAAAAAGATAACGTTCTTTTACAGGGAGCCAGTGAAGCTCCTTGAGAAGGGGGGTGGAATGGTGATAGCGAGGAAGGCCGAACACCAGCCGGGCTGCCTGGTTCTGAATAATCTGGAGTCTACGCAGGCTGTACGCGGGGATACCATGGTAGAGAGCGTTTGCGTAGTCCAGTCGCGATATCACAAGTGCGGCCATGATGATCTTAAGTGCCTGGGGGGAAAAGAAAGTGACAAGCTTGTGACAAAAAAGGCTCAATTCCTCTTAGTGGTGAGGTTGTCTGCTTTCCTTGGTCACTGTAGTCGTGCCTTTGTGGCACTCAGTAGAACAATTCAGACTTTCTCCAATGAGATGATTTTATGGAATTGATCATGACCGCTTCTGAGCAGACTGGGCAAACATCTCAACCCCTGAACACACAACCTATTTCTTTTTCTTATGCTCTTCCCGCTTTGTGGTGCAATTCTAAGGATGAGTCAAAATGAAGTCCGGTGAAGAGACGTTGAAGATCATCAGCCTAGAGATAAAGGAGCTATCCAAGGTACAGTTAAAAATGTGTGGCAAAGGTTGAGACTCTTTGCCCCTTCCCTTAAACTCAGCAAGACCTCTCAGCACTCGGAGTGCCGAAAGCTTGTCATCTTATTCCAGTATGACAGAGTATAATTAACAGCAAATGGAGGTATTCTATAAAATGGTTACAAACTCGAGTTCTCGTCCCAGCTTTCTATAAGACTGTATTTCTCACAAAGACTAGCACAAGAGATAAAACTGTTAAGAGGCAAAGAACCATTCAAGAAGGTTTCCTGTGATCAAAAGAACAAATGAATAGACGGGTATTCCTTGGTTAAAAAACAAAAGCCAGTAAAATTATATTGTTCCATTTGAACCTCCAAAACTGCAAACAAATGGATCAAGCAAGCTATCTCCTCAGGAAGTCAAGAAGGAAACTGAACAGAACTTCACTGTGTTCAGGCCTTGACATGGGAAGATAGTGGATAAAAGGGCCACAAGAATATATCTTTCAGAGAATGTACCTTAATCTATGCACACATTTATGATGGAAACTTCTAACGGCAGATTCCTCACACTTTTGAATCTTCTGGGGTGCTAGACGGGACCCGAAAAACTTTCCTACATTACCTTATTTGTGCCAACAAATAAGCACACTCCATTGTGGCTCCATTCCACTTCCTGCAGTAACAATCAGCCACATACAAGCGTCACTCCTGTGCACTGGTGTCAATTTATTAATAGATTATTTTCACGTCTTCAGATGTGAGGTGACTGAGTTAGATTGTGTACCATGTGCGATCTCTAACTTGTAACCTTATACTAACCAGAAACCCACTCCAAATACATGGGAGCTGTGCGGGCTGGCGGTGAGGAATCTTTGATTAGAAAGAGTATTTAACTGAAAGAGCATCATGAAAGCAACAGATTGATTACCTTTCGAAGTCATACCAAAGCTGTACCCTCCCGAAGGCAGTGAGTCTGAGCAGTGGACTTTACACCAGTAAATCCCACCTGACCAAGTTGGTTAAATGACCTGCCCAGAAGAGAGAGTAAAACACAGGGGTTCATGAGATTCCTGCATATAACCAACCTGTGAAAATGAATTTTACAGTTCGACTGTATACAACAAATGCGCTCAAATTCCACTGTTTATAAATGGTGTAATATTGTATTGTTGCATCATCATAGTACAGTAATTATTACACATTCATGCTTGTGGTGCAGTGCACAAAAGTAATATGTTTGTGACTTGTATACATAGATCCACATGCACAATCAAGGATGTCACAATATTTTTATCAAGATCAAAGGCCTGAATCTTTGTTTTGAAGAGCTATCTTGTTATGTGTATTTGTATGGTACATGATTCACCGGGAAAAATAATGTGGCGCTTTCAGGAGCTTGTAGGCTGAGCCATGCCCAAGGTTAGATCAAGAGCCAGCACTTCAGTTTTTTTGCGGAATTCAAAAACTGAGGAGGCAGCTCTGATGTGCAGAGGCAGGTCGTACCAGTCTTTAGGAGCGAGGTAGAAGGCATGACTGCCCAATATTGTTTGCGCATGTTAGGCAATGTGTGCAAGTGTGAGTCTGGCTGAGTGGAGGTGTCTGGTGGGTTTGTGAACGTTTATGCAAATGTTGAATTACATGGGAAAACTGTTACCACTGACAAGTTCAGCCTCTGCGCCGTCTTTGCCCATTGAATCTGCTTAGGGTTTTATACAAGCTTCAGGCATTGTACTGAAATCTGTGCCGGCCCTTAGAACATGGATGCCAGCAGAGACACGACTGGTGAAAGAGGAGGAACTGTAGTCCATTGTAGTATCTTACTCTGAGCAAGCAGGCTTAGTCATGACCCAGGCCACATCCAGATCTTGATGTGGCACAGCCTATACAGAATCCTTCAGACTCAGACATGACTTCACTTCCATGTTACAATGCACAAACTCTACACATGCTTTATGACTCTGACTCCAAGCAGAGCCAACCATATGGAGATGACCAAGATGGGGATTGGAAAAAGTTTGCCACACCCTTTGACAACAACTGATACATAGACTTACAGAATGCCATTGGGATGCACACTTCACCTGCTACAGGGTTAGTTTCCCCACTGGCCAAGAAACAAGCAAGTACATCTTTCACTACAATAATTAGGAGGACTGGTCAGGTCGTTGACCTCAACACAGGCACTAATCAAACCTCTGACAATTCAACAAAACCCTCAGTAACAGTGTTGGACACCTCAGGGCACAATGTTCTAATATAGCTGTATAGCCTGACGTAGCGGGCTATACCAGCCATTAAAGGAGCGCTTCAGTGTTAAAAGGCCTGAGTCGAAGACAAGGGCCTTTAACAAGGGAGTGGGCCTTTAATGGCCGGTATAGCCAAGCTACGGCGGGCTATAAAGCTATTTGAATATTTTGCCACATCAGGGCAGATTGTTCAAATTGGTAAAACAAAGGCCTCATGGAACCCGAGGAGGATGAAATCCCGTCTGGCTCCATGAGGCCTTTGTTGACAGCTGTTGTTGTGAATGTGCTTCAGCTAACAGCGCGCGCAGGGCCATGGCTGTTAGCTTACGTACATTCACAGCAAGAGCTGTGAAGAGGGGCTCAAGTCAGCCTCTGGCTTACTCCAGCGTGGCTGACCTGCTTTTTGTAGTTCAGCCAAACCAGGGAGACCCAAGAGCAGTGCAGCATCTCCCTCCCTCCTTTCAATGCTCAAGTAACTCTGAGCTAGGGAGGAGGGAGGGAGAATGGCTCTGGTCTGTCCTGCAAACCTTTCACTTTCCCTTGCCCACTCCATATGTCTGGGTAAGTTGGGAATTATATCTTTCTCCCTTTCCTGTGAATGTTTCAGATTTGCTTTAAGAGTAGTTGTTCTTGTTGGTCACGCCTCAAGCACAAGCTTTCTGATTGCTAAAGACCGATTATGGTCTTACCTAAGAACCTACAGGGCTTACGGCCTGCCCTTTGTTTACCGTTGGTGGTTTTATTATCAATCCTATTTGCGTTCTTTTTATTCAGTGACTTTGCTTGTACATCTTGTGTTTGTCCCTTCCCTGGAGCATAGCATCTTTACCAGCTCTCTGATTGGCTGGGTTCTGTCCTTCCACTAGTCACTTAAGGGACTTATGCCCACATGCATCAAAGTCAATTGCATTCGCAAACGTTGCGAATCGCAATTTTCGGCCGTTTACGAATGCAATTGACTAATTTGGAATGCGTCATGCATTTCGCAATTTTAGGAATCCTAACCATGTTGCGATTTCTAAAATTGCGATTGCATTTAAGAAATCGCAATTTCTGATTTCTTAAATGCAATGCATGATCATTTTTTAATTGCAAATTCGCAATTTGGAAGTGGTAAATTAGCATGAAGTTGAACCTCATGCTAATTTACCGAAAACTTTCAAATATGCACCAATTGCATTTTTGAAAGTTTTAATTTACACACACACATGCCCTTGGGGCATGTGTGTGTGTAAATTGCATTTAAAGTTACATTTCAGGGGTGCAGGGAGGGGTTATTTGGACCCCCCCCCCTGCACCCTTGAAATTGCATTCACATTTTGCGAATCACAATTTGAAATTCGCAAAATGTGAATGCCTTCCCATTCATTCCTATGGGCCTTTTGGCCCAAAGGAATCAATGGGAAGGGTTTTCCTTAATTGCGATTCGCAAATTGTGAATCGCAATTAAGGAAAAATACCGAATCGCAAAAATAAATGCGAATTGTTCATGCATTGCAGTTTGCGATTTCTAAATTGAGATTCCTTAATTTTCGCAATTTAGGAATCGCAAATGGGTGCAATGATGCGTGTGGCTGCATGTGTTTTCCAGCTGTTTCCTGCATGTGCTTCTCCCACACACCACCCTTAGTTTAGCTCTATCTTACCCACGTACTCCTTTCTTCCCCACACGTCGGCGCTCTGTATTGCACTTTCCAAGGTTTCCTTTCAGAAATAATGTCATTCAGTGAGGACCTAAAAAGGTTGGTGGAAGCAAGGATATGGTCACATTTTGCAGGCAGCAAGCCAGTACCACTACGCAAGGACTAAAAAAATTCTTCGGGACCGGGCATTAGATTAGATTATATTAGCAGCCTGGGGTATAGAATTTCTTATTTCTCCTGCCTCTCCCAGAGTTTTGTCAACTAGTGCCAATACTGAATCCAGCCCAGGCTCCGTCTCAAAACTCGCCCCCCCACCCCCCCCCATCCCCCCCCCCCCCCTGGCTCGTACTCCGACTCAGAATCTTTAACTGCGTCCTTACTTGTCACCAAGTTTCTCCCCTGCTTTCTACTTTTACCCCTTCGCTTCCCCAGAGTTCCGCTGGAGACCTCTCTCTTTCCTCGGGCTCCCTCGTGTCCTGTACGTTCCTGCTCTTCTGAGATTGCACAATATTGGTAATAGCGTATAGTTTGCTCTTAATTTTTTCCAACCTCGGAGCAAAATCGGGGCAGGATCTGAGCTCTGTTAAGGTAGATTGAGCAGAGCTTACAGCCGTGTCTGCCTCTGTGCCATTATCTTTATTGGTATCTATATCAGCCCCCCGAGCATCTAAGGCAGCAGCCCCCCGCACAACCCCCTTACCGCACCGTTTTTCTGCTCCACCGCTGCTCCCCCCCCCTCTGCCTCTGAGAGGGCCGTGCACCGCCGCCCTTCGGCTCCTCCTCAGCTCCACGGCTGCTTCGATCCAACTGAAAGGCACAGGGGGTGGAACCAATCCCTGACACATAGGCTGCTACTTGTGTAACCCGCCGCGGGCCACGGACCGGGAAACTGCAAAACGCCGAGTCCGCCGCCTCAGCTGTGTGCCGAAGGAGCTCTGTAGGCAAAGCCCGCTGCTGCTAACCGCCGTGTACAGTCACGGCACCTCACCACTTTACAGCCACCGTCAGTAGCCGACCAGGTACAGCTTCACTGGATTAGGGCATTAGGACGGGAGTACTCTGGGACCGGGCATTAGATTGAGCCTATCAGACAGAGCAATCTATTTTTACAAAAGATCTATAATGGGCTTACTAACAACTTAAATGGATTTACAACCCTACGATTACTCATTGGCTTTTTTTGTTACTGTTTATTGTGGTTTTCTAAATATTCAAATCATTTCATGACACATCCATACTCCAATCAGTGACTGTTCCCACATCTGTGCTATCCAAATACACTTGACAGATCCAATGAACAATGCATTATAAAATGTTATGTTTTCTTTCAAATATCATCCTACCAAACGTAAGAGAACGACTCAAACTTTGAGCCTGGTTACTTGTGTCGAGTGAGACTGCAATGTTGTGCGGGGTATTTGATGAAAAGCGGAGGCCTTGCTCCAGCTCAGGGAACTGCTGGCCAAGTGGGGGCTGTCCTCATGATGTACTGTAGTAGACAGCCAACGATAGGCCATCCAGAACACCTGCATCTACGGTGGGTACGTGTCGGAATTTGGGTCTCTTAAAAGTGCAAGTAAAAGGTTGTCCCGTGAAGTCGCTGTGGGGCGCTTACGCAGTTCACGCAACTCTTGCCAATGACTCAGCCGTGGCCCTTTGCATCAGTGTGGCCCTCCAGAGCGAAACTCCAGGTAGTGTTGCTGCCTTCCAACTCATTGGAATCATTCTTATGGCAAACACTAGGGCCAAATCAATAAATCTCGATGTGTCTCCACCCACTCCTCGGGACCATGGAGTCCTAGAATACAAGCCTCCAGCTTGTTCAAGCCTGACCTAACTGACTTCCTGAAGAACTGTACAAATCTCATCCCAAAAGTGCTGTACCACTGGGCAGTCCCAAAACGTGTCCACCATTGAGTGTTGACAGCGAGGGCAAGCTGAGGATGTTGTGGGGTATATTTTCTGCAATATAGCCGTTGTTAGATAAGCTCTATGCTGAATATTAGACTGTATATATTAAAAACAAGCATTGCACAAGACCCTTTAGAGGTGTACAAGCACCTTCTGCCATTCCTTTTGGATTTTGTTCCAAGCGAGCTTTCAGGCAGGCCAGCAGGCCCATGGTACTATCCGGTATAGCTCTCACAAGCTATGTAACAGATCAACGCCCTGTCTCCAAAGTGAAGAGCACATGTGTCTATGGATGTGTGTGTTGTAATTAAATGTAAAGTGCTACACGCACATTTGTGTTTGGAATGTATCCTCATTCTGAGCGGGTTCGCTCAACACGCCTTGCATGTTATGATCCTTTGTTTGTGTTTGAACATTAGCTTGCGTTCCTCGCTCGAGTGTCTTCTCGGTTCCCGTTAAATATGTTACTCTGTCGAGATCCGAGTGGACAAGACGTGCCACGTCGTGGGCCTTGGGGAAAGAATAAAGCTTACTTTTCAGAAAGGATTTCACACTGGAACTTGCTTCATTTCGCGACGATTTGACCTCCATTGGTCCACCGGTGACAGAAAAGCTTTCATTTATTTTTTGGTTTTGATTTTCACAAAAAAAGGCTAATCTGCATGGTGGAGGCTCCCATCTGTCCAGGCTCCCTTGAGACACTTTCACCAACAGGTCTCATTGGTCGATTCCACGCTGCCTGTGCTTCCCAGCTCGCATTATATTTTTTTGGGGGGGGGGGATCTCGTCTCAGCGTTGAGGTTGTACAGCTGGCTTAACGCATGATGACACAGCGCTTCGTCATCACGCTAACATTATAGTAGCCATCTTGGTTTTGCCCCTGAACTTGAGTTGTAAAGTCTGACTCTGGCACACCTGACTCCAGCACCACGTCTTACGTCAACGTCCGTGGTGGCCATATTGGCTTGGAAAAGTGCCCCTTTCAATGCGTTTGGCCTGTACTTTTGGTGACGTGCACACCTACGGCTATTTTTCTTCATCAAAGTGGCGCTTTGCCTGCACGGTCTGTGACAGACCCACCCACAGCTATTTGCCAACAGCGGAGCAGCATTTTTCCTGCAGAATTAGAAATTTCCTAGTTAGCACAAAGGAAAGTTTCAATTCTATGAAGGACGCGGAGGTGAGGATTATGCATGTCCTTTCTTCATTTTATTGACAGCAAGTTCAAAGATAGAAACAAAAAACGCACTCATGAACAACATAACCCATGAGACTCGGCAGTAGCCATGGGAACCAAGTAACCAATCGTAGTCCAACCCAGTCCATATAGTAACTCCCGCGACAAAGTCCTTCCTCTTTCGCTACTGCAGGAAGTTAAGCCATCCACAGCCTAGTCCGCTTTCTGATCCGCACCTAGGAGAACAGAGAACACTATAATCTCCCATTGTGATAAGACTCATAAATGAGCACAGTAAAGAACCATAAGGCAAAGATATGTAATGCAATTACTAGAACCATCTCAGATGAAATACATAAGCATAAGCTGTAAAATAGCAATGCAAAAGGAAAAAGAACAGTAAAGGAATGATCAGTTTGCAAAATACAATCAACAGTCAAAAGAATAACATTACTTCCCTGATACGTAGCAATGTCAGGACATCTAATAAAACAGACATATCAGGGAGGGAGGCACAAAAATGCCAGGGGGGGATAATCCTCGCCTCCTTAATAGAATTGAAACTTTCCTTTGTGCTAACTAGGAAATTTCTCATTCTATGTCAGGAAGCGGAGGCGAGGATTATGCATGTTCAAAGCGTACTTACCACCAGCGCAGCTGCTTCATGGATTGGTTTAAAATAAAACTTTTTAAAAGTGGATTCCGAAGACCAATCGGCCGCATTCATAATGTCCTCCAATCTGCCACCTACCTGGACAGCCTTGGAGGCCATAGCTCCCCTAGTAGAATGAGCACCAAATTGTCTGACATCAATACCGGATTCTGACATAATCCATTTGACCCACCTAGCAATGATAGGAGAAGATACCGCCTGAAACGTTTTTTTAATGGCAGTCAAAAATTGCCTTTCACCAGGAGGTCGAACCTCCAGAGTCATATCCTCATAAGATTTTAAGCATCTAACCACACGCAATTTAGGAGAATCCGGGAAAGCAGGATAAGTAACTGACCTTGTACTCGACTTAGTCCTCCTGGAGATGGTAAATGTAACCCCTTCCGGGGTAAAAACCCAGGCAGTAATGTCAAGCGCTCTGACATCTGACACCCTTTTACAAGAAATAAGACAAAGGAGCATAGCGAGTTTAGTCGAGATCTCCTTCTGAGATAGGAAATCGTTATCTTGCCAAGATAAGAGTAAACGAAGGACCAAGTTAACATCCAGGAGGCCTGAATAACGAGGTTCTGGAGGACGCGAAAGCCGAATCCCCTTCAAAAGCTTAAAAACCCATGGATGTTCACCGATTGGTGACCCATCCACCAGAGAATGACCAGCAGAAATGGCTGACCTGATATAATTAATAGTGCAATAAGCCAGTTTCTGCTGGAATAGTTCTGCCAAGAAGTTTACGACTTCAGCAACGCAGGCGCCCATGGGTTTCAGGTTTTTTCCCCACACATCAACGAACCAATATTCTCCAGGCGGATCTGTATCGATTGGTAGTACCCGGGGCCCAGGCCTGTTGGATAAGGAGTTCAGCTTCTCTCGAAAGCGAGACGTCAGTCCATAGTCTCCTGAAATCCTCAATGCCATAAGATGTACATGGCCTTGGAGAACCAGGGGGTGCGGATGACCCAGGGGATCCGACAGGATGCCGCTGAAAGACACAACCGAAGAGGTCTGTCCCAAGACAATTCCAGAAGGGACGGAAACCAAATCTGGGCTCGTCAAATCGGGGTAATCAGTATCAGAGAGGCTCTCTGCCGGCGGACCTGGGCTGCGACTCTTTGGATGAATAGGAAGGGGGGGAACGCATAAGCTAGGATCCCCGACCAATCCTGAAGGAAGGCGTCCACAGCTTCCGCTCCCGGGTCCGGCTTCCAACTGAAAAATCGGGGAAGTTGGGCGTTCCATCTGGAAGCGAAGAGATCCACCAGAGGAAGGCCCCAAAGGTTCACAATCTGAAGGAACACCGCAGGGTCCAGCTTCCAATCGCTGACATCCCTGAAGTGTCTTGAGTTCCAATCCGCCACACAATTCTGAACTCCCGGGAGATACTCTGCCGTCACCGAGATCTGACGCTGAAGGCAGTAATGCCAAAAATCCTTGGCAAGTTCCGCCAGAATTTGGGAGTGAGTACCTCCCAGGCGGCTGATACATTGCACCGCCGTCGTATTGTCCATTCTGAGGAGGACACAACAGGAGACCCTGTTCGTTGTGAAGGAACTAATGGCAAAAGAACCCGCTAGGAGTTCCAGACAATTGATATGGAGAAGAAGTTCCTCCTCCGTCCATCTGCCTCCCACAGAGAGTCCCGCATCTGGTCCCCCAGCCCATCGGCTGGTGTCCGACTCTATCACTAGATCCGGACAGGAACCGAAGATCGCTCTCCCGTTCCAGGCCTCCATGTGATCTATCCACCAATGGAGTTCCGACCTGGCCTACGAGGAAAGGGAGATCAACTCCGAGTATGTGAGACCCCTCCGAAGATGCGAGGCCTTCAACCTCTAAAGAGCCCTGTAATGCAGAGGCCCCGGAAAAATGGCTTGAATCGACGACTATAGCAAACCCACAATCCTGGCCAGCTGCCGAAGGGAGATCCTGTCTTGACAGAGAACCTTCCGAATCTCTTTTTTGATCTTGGAAATCTTCTGAGACTGAAGATTCAAGGTAGCGTGTCTCGTGTCGATGCGAAAACCCAGAAAAATCATGCTTTGCTGGGGAACCAGATCTGACTTCTGGGCATGATGGTAAATCCCAGATTCTGCAGAAGGGAAATTGTAATCCGTAAGTGAAAGAGAAGATGTTCCCTGGACTGATCCATCAGAAGGATATCGTCCAGGTAGATAATCAACCGGATGCCCTTTGTGCGGAGATGTTCCACCACCGGTCGGAGAAGTTTGGTAAAGCACCAGGGTGCTTAGGAAAGACCAAAGGGAAGCCTTCTGAACTCGAATATCTGTCCCCTCCACAGGAATTGAAGGAACCTGCAATGTGGAGGGAAGATGGGAACCGACAGATTGGTTAGTTCGGCTGGACCTCAGGGATGCCTATTGATCTGGAGAAGGAGGTCCCTGAGCAGATGAATTCCCTCCATCTTGAAGTGTCGATACACCAACCACTCGTTGAAAGACCGGAGGTTGATAACTGGTCTGAAGCCTTTTTCTTTCTTTTCTTCAAGAAAGATGTTGCGTAGAAAGCCCCGCGGATGAAGACTTGAAAGAGATTGCGCCTTTGGAAAGAAGATCCTGAACTTCCTGATCTATCAGCGACTCTTCTGAGGTCAAAAAAACCAAAGGGCGAGGGCGTGAGGTTTGAACGGGAGACCCGTAGAACTCTATGTGGAAACCTTGAATAGTCTCCAACACCCAAGGATCTGAAGTGAGAGCTGCCCATTCTGCTAGAAACAGAGAAATCCTGCCCCCCAGTTGAACAGGAGAGAGGAGATCTATGCTTACCGTTGAATCCTTTGGAATTAGCTTGGCCGCCACCGCGGCCTCTGTTTTGTCCCTTGCCGCCGCGGGAGGGGTAGAAGGTCCCTTGTCGACCATCGTTCCATCCGTTGTTGCTCTGCCTGTGCTCTATTGGGGCCTTAGTTGTATTGACGGCCGGAAAAGCGACCCCTGCCTCGTCCAGCCCCAACAAAAACCTCTTTTGGAAAAAATGTCTTCATAGAAGCCTGAGCTTTATCCAACGCAGAAAACGTGGCGACAAACTTTCCTAGTTCCTTAACAAAGGGATCACCGAAGAAGGTACCCTGTGCCACTGAGCCAGCCTCTGAAGAAGACAACGCCCCAAGTTTCGTTTCAATCTTCAACGAGAGAACGACGACGTTCAGCTGAGAGGGCCCAGTTGGCGTTACCTAGAAGGCACATAGCCCTCTGTGCCCACCCTGCAACGTCATCTGTTGGGAGAGGTTGCCCAGACTCACGAGACCGCTCCGCTATCTCAATAATCTTAGTCAGGGGACCGACAACATCCTGGAGCTTGTCCTGGCAAGCCCTCCAAGAACGATCTATAGCCTTTTTGGGGTCCTTCATATATTTTGCAAAAAATGTGCAGAGCTTAGGATCTATCTCAGGGGTAGCCGTGACCCCATTAGGAAGGGAAGGCCTAGGACACTCCAACCGGAGGCGGGATCTCACTTCCTGGTTAAGGGGTTGTCTAATCTTAGCGGCAACATAATTTGCTGTTTTCTTATCGGGAACCCAATCCGCAGAACGCATGACGAAAAATACAAGTGGGATCAAACATGTCAGACTGAACCGGTTCCCCATCCCCCAGCTCTGAGCAGGAAGACCGAGGGCGCCAAGACCTGCCAGAATCTTGTAAATCAACGGAGGAATTATCGTCATCCTCCAACACATCCTAATCACCCTCTCTGCCATCGGGAAACCCTTCCTCTAGGTCAAAATCCGGGGTGACATCATCGCCAGTATACCCGGGAAAGTCTTCCTCCCGGTAGGGTGCACTTTGCAGCGTGCACGCACTCTAATGGAAGACTTCAGCTAATTTACTGAAGCCTTCGAGGTGCCCCGTGTCATGCTTAACAGCCTTGCGTGGCACCACAGAGTGCATGCCACTAGGCCCAGCCCCTCCGTCACCCAGGACACCAACACCAGTTTTAAACACGTGGGCAGACAACTTATTGACGCTATCCTGCAGAGGTGCAAGCGCCTGGGCAATGGCCGAAGAAAGGAGCTTGTCAACCTCTGCAGGAGTACGTCCCTGGGAGGGCTGTTCCTCATTAGAGGGTACTGTGACATAGTAGTGCTCATTACGAGACTGCATCATTAATGATGGTCGGGCCATACACTGAAACACCCTGTAAATATACATAAGGGTTTCCCCAACACAAGTGCCCTGAAGGGAAAATATCCAGATATACCACAAATCATAAACTGGAACTAACAGACATGAAAAATAATGTTACCATAAAAGTCCTGTAAAATGGGCAAAGCCCGTCAAACCTACCGCAAACGCGGTGTAAAATGAGGGGGGAGAGACAAACAGCTGATAAATGCGAAGCGCTATTTTCCCAGCGCGTTCCTACCACACGCGCACAAAGGGCGCTGTGGAGGAACTCAAACGCCGGCGACGCGAGTCTGCACCACTCAGCACACTCTCCCTAAAATTCACCAAAGACGCTCGGGCAGGAGCCTTCCGCGTCACCACACAATGCGGGAGAAACCGCTTACAATAGAAAATGCCAAATAACAAAATTACACAACTTGCAATAACGAACTGCCCAGTGCGTCCGTCCCAAAGCCAAATAAATGTGTGAAGGGACTTAACTGACGGGGCAGCAATGAAGAAAGAGGAAGGACTTCGTCGAGGGAGTTACCATATGGACTTGGTTGGACTATGATTGGTTACTTGGTTCCCATGGCTACTGCTGAGCCTCATGGGTTATGTAGTTCAAGGAGTGTGTTTTTTGTTTCTATCTTTGAACTTGCTGTCAATAAAATGAAGAAAGGACATGCATAATCCTCGCCTCCGCTTCCTGACATAGAATTCGGTGACAGGCACACCACTAGTTACCTTTGAGCTACAAATCATAATTTGCTGGGCTGCACTTTGTCTGCTGGACGTAGTACGCACAGTTATTATTGTAGGCTGCCTGTGCATTCTGTGATATGAACACCATTGTTACTGTTATTTAACCTTTGTGGTAGCCTAGATTGCACGCTTAGTTATATACTGGGCAACTGAATATTTTATTGTCTTTGTTTCTATCTTTTTATTTATTTGTATTTATTTGCTTTGTGTAATAATGTCCACTTCAAATTCGGGGGTGAGCGCAAGTAGTAATTCTTCTATGACAAATTCTCAGCAAACTATGACTCCACCTCCACCATTTCTTACTCATCAGACAAACTTGTAATTAAATGGACACATTGGTTCGAATTATTTGAGAATCATCTGGTTGCCATAGATGCTATAGGCTATGATACTGCACGCAAATTTGCCTTATTGTTTGGGAGTTTTGGTCGCGCAGCACAGTGTATTTTTGGCAGTCTGCCAGTTATACCAGCACCTTCCAGTGATGGACAGTGGAATATTTATCTTGAGGCGATTTTTAGATTACAGAAACAATTTGCGGATGAATCTAACATTATGATTGAACTACATGCATGTTTCAAACTAAAGCAATTTCCAGAAGATAATGTGGAGGAATGTGCATCAGCCTTTAGAGTATTGGCTGTCACTTGTGAGTTTGGGCCTAATTTGGAAACCTACATTTGTGACCAATTTTTTTAATTGCGCCGATAGAAAAATTAAGGAGAGACTGCCACATTGTAGAAATCCAACACTTATTAAGGTTCTGGATCTTACAAAGAGCAATGATAGATCTCTGATTTCTTCAAAAATATTACATTCAGACTCTGCTATGGTTAATGTTGTTTTGAACCATGGAGGAGTGAACTGAGGTTGGAGGTGTTATCAGTTCTAAAGGGAAACCATTTAAAACGTTAAACAAGAAAGTGTTTGGTTCTTGCTTTAGGTGTGGTTCCAAAACACATCTTAGTAACTTTCCAAGTTGTCCTGCAATTGGCAAGAAATGTACACTTTGTAAATAATGTGGTCATTTTCAGGGTGTGTGCAGGAGTGCAAGACATACAACAAAAGTGGGGAGTGTTGATGTAGATGTGGTGAATTGTGTTGACTCACTCAATGTTGTGCTAACGTTGGAGTGTAACACTCAACAATTACCTGTTAAAGGTCCTTTATGCGAAGTTCTAGTTGATGATATTAAGTTAATGGTCATAGCTGGTTCAGGATCGCTCATAACCATTTTACGAGACTCTACCTTTTATGAGCATTAGGGTGTTGATCATATACTTTCCCCTACAGATGTTAACCCAAAGGCTTATGTGGAGCAAGATATTGATATCCTGGGCTATTTCAAAGCGTTAACTGGCTTGGCTGGGAGACGTTTACTAAGGTGTATGTGGCAGGAGCATTGTGGGTTGGCAGGATTTGTCCAGTATGGGTATACTCTTGGTTCCTGGTTCTACCAATCCAGTGGTTCTGGGGGAGATGCCAAAGATACCCATTTCATTTATTAATGATGATTTGAGCATAAAATTAGATTGATCCATGACGCACAACCTGTGCCCAGAAAGTTTGCGCTGTCCCGTTGAGTGCCAGGGAGGAATTGAAGAGCACTCTCAATGACTTACTGACTCAAGGGGTTATACATGCCACTGATTCTTCACAGTGGGTGGCGCCCATTCTTATGCGTAAGAAGACTGGTGACATAAGGCTATGCGTCAACTTACGCGCTCCTAAAAACATAGTGGATTGCCACCCACTGCCTAAAATACAAGATGTTCTGACTAATTTATGGGGGGACACTCTGGTTCTCCACTATTGACCTACGGTCAGCATATCTCCAGGTTGCCATATCCTCTGAGTGACAAGAATTGACCACGTTTGTTACCCCTTATGGGGTGTACAAGTATCTTAGGCTCCCATTTGGCCTGGTGTCTGCCGCCAGTGTGCTTCAGAAGCTTGTGGTTAATTTGTTTGGGAAAATAGCTGGTGTGCAGGCGTATCAGGACGATATACTGATATATGCCAAGGACCTTGAGGGACACAACAAAATTCTTATGAAAGTGTTGCCCTTTTTATTACAAAAGGAGATTACTGTGAAGTTGGAGAAATACAGATTTGCCACTAATAAATCGGAATACTTGGGACATACTGTTTCTTGTGATGGTATTAAAACCAAGGATTCTTTGACTAAAGCCATCAGTGAAGCAAACGCCCCTGGGAACGGAGATGCTCTTCGCTCATTTCTTAGACTGGCGGAATATTATGCACGCTTTGTCCCTGGTTATGCGCAGTCTGATGAGCCACTCAGAATTTTGTTAAGGAAAGGGGAGACATTTTTTGGGTCGGAAGTGTAAAGTGCAGCTTTTGAGAAAGTAAACAAACTTATTGTCACAACTCCAGCACTAAGTGCATTTTGTGAAAAACCTGCGTCTATTAGGACGGTAGATGCCAGTGCTCATTCATGGTTTGGGCTCTGTACTCAGTCAGAAGGTGGGTGGTATTGAGAAAACTGTTGCTTTTGCTTCCAAGTCTCTTAATTGTATGAAAACTAGTACAGTATTATCGAAAGGCTCTGGCTTGTGTCTGGGCGGTCCATAAGTTTCGAACATACATTTGGGACACTAGATTTGAGTAATTGACTGACCACAAACCTTTGATGCATATTTTTGCGAAATGTAGCAGTGGTAACATGTCATCTAGGGTTACCAGGCTGGTTTCAAAGTTGTAGGAGTACAACTTTACCATTAACCACATTCTGGGTGGAAAACTATTTTGGGCAAATTGTTTGTCACGCATGGTACTAGATGAGGAGGAGGACACTTCTGTGTCGGATGATGTGGAATGTGTGACATTGGTTGATGCCAGATCTGTGTACAAGTCAGTTGTATGTGAGCAAGGCTGGATCAGTGCTTCAGAGGAGGATTCTGTATCTGAAAGAGACACATTAGTGATAGATTTGTTACCTTAGAATATCCCCAGGCATCAGACTGGATCCGGAAAGTTTTGCTTAGCAGTACCCCTGCGCGTCAGTAGGTGGCGTCCTGCGGCTCCGCGTCTGTCGGTGGTGTCGTATGCGCCGGGATGACGTCACAGAGACTACTTAGGTGCAACCCATGCACGCTGGCGTCGGTTCTTTCTTTTTCCGCGCCAGTAAGCGCAGATCCGGTTACCCTAGTCCCTTTTTTTTTTTTACTATCTTTTTGAGACTTTTGCCTCATGTTTGTTTTCTCTAGTGCGTGTAGGAATGCCTAGTTTTAAGTCTTGCGGGACCTGCCGTCGCAATATGTCTGTGGCGGACCCTCATAATGTCGGTCTCTACTGCCTGGAGCGCGACCATGACTCCTGGTCCTGTCTGGACTGTAGGGCTATGGCCCCGAAGGGCCTGAGAGAACGGCGCCGGAAGTTGTTCGAAGTTTGGCACTCGTCCCCGTGCCGTTCTGGATCCGGGGATCGTTTCCTTGAACGCTCGCGGAGTCGTCACCGCCGCTCCCCTTCGGATTCGGGTAAGAAACGGCACAAAAAGAAGTTATAGAAGAGTTTTCGCTCTCCGACGTCCCCCCGTCGGTCCCCGGATGCAGACGAGGGGGATAGGGGCTCCGCCCCTGCGGCTCCTTTGGAGCCTGGGAGTCCCGCGGCCTACCCGCCTTACCCGGGTCCTTCGGCGACTTCCGCGCAAATGCAAGAATTCCTTGCTGCCATGGACTGCCTGTTTAGGCCTCGGGTTCCCGCTAGTGCGCCTTTGGGCCCTGCGGTCCCTGTGGCTGGTCCGTTGGCTCCTCCGTCGACTCCAGCCCCGGCGATGCCGGCGGCTCTGGCACGCAGGATCCTGCGCCCCTGGCTCCGGCCTCGGCACCAACAGGTCTTATGCTGCCAGCTCCGGCGCTACCCTCCGCTCCGCCGGTGGCACCACAGTGGATACCGCTGGTTCCTACTCTGCCCCGGTTCCCTGAGGCATTTGTTCCCGCCTTGGATCCGAATTGGGAGCCGGTGCCGGCTCGACCCCGGCCAGCGCCGTTTATTCCTTCACCTACCTCACCGTCGAGGCCTGTCCCTTTCGGGGCTGGTGGAGGAGGATGACTGGGAAGGCTTTGAGGACCCGCTTGTTCGTCAGTGTGATTCTGAGCAGGACTGGGTGGATGACTTGGAGGAGGCTGGGGGCCTCGACGTCTCCTCTGATCCGGGGCTTGCCTCTCCCCCGCCCACTATGGAGGATGGCGCCTCGTATACGGTGGTGCTCCGTCGGGCTGCTGAGGTCCTTAACCGCGATCTTCCCACAGTGACCCTGAAACCTCCTCACTGAGGGGCGGCAGCCGGCGTCCACTTCTTCAGAGCCGCTGCTGCCCTTTAATGATGCCCTCACCGAAGTCTTGTTGGGCACTTGGTTACGGCCCGCTACGGGGACCTCTGTAGATAAGAATGTCGCCATGCGTCATCGCCCGGCGCAGGGTGACCCTGCATTTCTGACCACTCATCCTACACCTGAAAGTCTGGTTATTCAGGCTTCTACATCCCAGAGTGCCTTTCCTAGGCTCTGCTGGATAAGGACTCTAGGAGATTGGAGCAGTTTGGCAAGCGGTTGTTCTCTTCGGCCAGCTTAGGACTGCGGTCAGTGAAAAAGCCTTTTGGGCCACTATCCCCACATGGTGTGGGATTCCGTGGCTGAGGTGTTGCCTCGGTGCCCGGAGGAGGTCCAGACTCTGCTCTCAGGCTGTAGCTGAGGGTGAGGACGCGGCTAGATTCACCATTTGTTGTGGCTTGGAAACCGCAAACTCCCTTGGTAGGGCGATTTCCACGACTGCGGCGCTTCGGCGCCATGCCTGGCTGAGTTCCACTGGGTTCTCCCTGGACGTTCAGAGCTTGCTCATGGACATGCCTTTTGACGGCACTCGCCTTTTTGGTGTTGAGGCAGATACGGCACTGGAGCGTTTTAAGGACTCTCGGGTACAGCCAAGTCCTTAGACCTTTCCACCACACAACCAACCTCGTCCACGTTTCATTTCTTTCATGGTCATGGCAGAGGCACCCCTGGCCATTCGTTCAGCCAGAAGCCTGCGCAGAACCAGATTCAGTGGGCCAGTGGGCGCAGCAGCCGCCCTGGTGGCTCCGGGAGCCGGTGTGAGGTTCAGTCCACCTCTGCTCCCGCGACCTCTACCTCGAAGCCCTTCTAGTCGGAGCTTCAGGTCGCCATCACCTTTCACTTCCGACAAGTGGGTGTTGCAGCTCATCCGGAGGGGGATCACTTTGCGCTTCTCCAACAGGAAGTCACAGCCCTCTTGGCCAAGGGGGCCATCAACCGCGTTCCTGGGCCAGAAGTAGGGCGTGGTTGTCATTCCCACTATTTTCTGGTCCCCAAGAAGGACAAAGGGGGCTTGTACCCCATCTTGGACCTCTGAGACGTCAATCGCTTCCTCCGGAAGGAGAAGTTCAAGATGTTGACTCTGGCTTGGGTCTTGGCTGCCCTCAACCCCGGAAACTGGATGGTAGCGTTGGACTTGCAGAACGCATATTTTCACATTCCCATCCTGCCGGCCCACCGGCGTTACCTGCGGTTCACGGTAGGCCAGAAGCATTTTCAGTTTCTGTGCTCCCCTTCGGCTTTACCAGTGACCCTCGGGTGTTCACGAAAGTGATGGCAGGTCAGGGGTGTCAGTCTTCCCCTACCTCGACGACTGGTTGTTGAAAGCGGGCTCACCCCAGGCAGTGGTCACCCACCTCCTGCATTTGCTGGGGATCTCCATCAATGCGCCAAAGTGACACCTAAGCCCCTCTCAGAAGCTCCCTTTCATCGGAGCGGGGCTCTGGATTCGATGCATTTTTGGGATTATCCTCCGGAGCAGCGAGTCCGGGATATTCCGGCTATGATTCCGATCTTTCGGCCTCTATCCCGGGTTTGTCAGGATGACCCTCCGGCTCCTGCTTGCCTCCTGCATCTGCTAGTGCAACATGCCAGGTGGCATATGGGGGCTCTGCAGTGGGACCTGAAGTTCCAGTGGGCGCACAGCATCAGGGCAACCTGTCCGATCACGTTCAGATCTCGGAGGGCACTGCACGACACATGCTGTGGTGGCTCACGAATCGCGATTGGGTCAATGGCAGATCAGTCTCCCTTCCCCAACCAGAGCACACAGTAGTGACGGATGCGTCCCTCCTGGGATGGGGAGGCCACTTGGGAGAGGCGGAGATCAGAGGCCTCTGGTCTCCGGCGGAGTCCCGGCTCCACATCAATCTTTTGGAGTTTCAGGCGATCCGACCGGCATTCCTTCCCTTTGTCCAGGGAAGTGTAGTGCAGGTGTTCACGGACAACACCGCCGCCATGTGGTATTGCAACAGACAGGGCGGGATGGGGTCGTGGACCCTATGTCAGGAGGCTCTGCGCCTCTGGACCTGGCTGGAACATCAAAGCATTACCTTGGTGGTTCAACACCTGGCAGGTTCTCTGAATGCCAGGGCGGATGAACTCAGCCGCCAGTGCTTGATGTATCACGAATTGCGTCTGAACTCGGATGTGGCGCAAAGTCTCTTTCTGCAGTGGGGAGAGCCTTGGTTAGATCCATTCACCACCGAAGACAACGTGCAATATTATCATTTCTGCGTGTTGGAATTTCCAAGGCGGTACTCGCTTGGCGACGCTTTTCGTCCCGAGTGGAGCTGTGGTCTGTTGTACGCCTTTCCGCCTATACCACTTCTGCCCAGAGTGCTGAAGAAGATCAGGCACGACCGGGCCCAAGTCATTCTTGTGGCTCCGGATTGGGCATGAAGATACAGGTATCCTGAGATACTCAACATGGCGATCAATCCCCGATCCGACTGCCTCTTCGGGAGGATCTTCTGTCGCTACGGCAGCGGACGGTCCTCCACCTCCATGCGTGGAGATTGAACGGCTTATTTTGGAAGAAGGAGGCCCCTACCTAAAAGGATGAACCCTAGTAGGGATATGACACTTTTTGAAAGCTCACTTGAACACCGATTATGTGTGTATCTCTAGAACTCTATCTCATATTGTTATTATATAGATTGAAATACCAAAATTGTGGAATTATAAAACTTCTTTTTAATTACTTTTTTCTCACAAATGTTATTTTGCTTTTTATCACTTTTTTTTTAAATTCACCATATATACAACTTTTTACAATAATTTATACAAGTTTCTAAACATCAATATATTCCTAATCACCAGAATTGATAATCCCAGCACTAAAGCATAGATCAGCAACTGATTATTATTGTCAAATACAAAACTGAATCCAACGCGTTTCGGCGAGTTGCCTTCATCAGGAGTTCTGTATTTTCAATTGCCGGTATGGTACTGAGGTATCTACTGGGGATGTATTCACAGTATATGTATCTACAAAAATATTGGTATCCGGCGAAGGGATCTTGGACAAGAGTAAAATCTGTTGTGAGGTGTCAACTCCAGCAGGTCTGATAGCTCAACGGTGCATCACTTAAAAAATACGTAGGTATATGATGGTCCCTGGTTGTATGATCCTGCTAGGATGTAGTAACAGCTGTTGCTTGTTCTCAAATACTGTAAATCTGTAGGCTCAAAGGTGCGGCACGTTCCAGCAATTAGATGTGTAACGTTCTCTTGTTATGAGGTTCTGATGTGCTGCCAGAATTTATGAATCTTGTGCTTCGGATTTCCCAGCTCAGACGGACGGCATGGTAAGTTTGTGTGGCGCTGGAGGTATTGCTTTAAAAGTCGAGGTCTGTGGATGTCATTTTTAAGTAATAGAAGGATAAAGCTGAACCAATGGTAAACGATTTTTCTGTGCGCGCTGGTGAAGGTGGACCTGAGGATGAAGCCGTAACGTGGATCCGTCTGGCTCGTACTGCTGCAATATTACGTATTTTTTAAGTGATGCACCGTTGAGCTATCAGACCTGCTGGAGTTGACACCTCACAACAGATTTTACTCTTGTCCAAGATCCCTTCGCCGGATACCAATATTTTTGTAGATACATATACTGTGAATACATCCCCAGTAGATACCTCAGTACCATACCGGCAATTGAAAATACAGAACTCCTGATGAAGGCAACTCGCCGAAACGCGTTGGATTCAGTTTTGTATTTGACAATAATAATCAGTTGCTGATCTATGCTTTAGTGCTGGGATTATCAATTCTGGTGATTTAGGAATATATTGATGTTTAGAAACTTGTATAAATTATTGTAAAAAGTTGTATATATGGTGAATTTAAAAAAAAGTGATAAAAAGCAAAATAACATTTGTGAGAAAAAAGTAATTAAAAAAGTTTTATAATTCCACAATTTTGGTATTTCAATCTATATAATAACAATATGAGATAGAGTTCTAGAAATACACACATAACCCGGTGTTCAAGTGAGCTTTCAAAAAGTGGAGATTGAACGGCGACAGTTGACAGCTTTCGATCTTCCTCCTGACGTGTGTGTTGTCCTATTGACAGCCAAGCATCCCTCCTTAAAGACGGTATACGCCTGCAGGTGGAACAAGTTTGTGGCATGGTGCTCACATAAGTCTGTGGATCCCCTTTCTGCCCCTCTTTCTGAAGTTCTCCTGTTCCTTCTTTGGCCCAGCAGGGCTCTGGTCTGGGCACTATCAAGGCTTGGTTACCTTTCTGCCATCTCCGCCTTTCTGTGGCTTCTTGATCAGCCTTCTCTTTTTAAGTCCTCGGTTGTTAACAGTTTCCTAAAAGGCATCACGCACACATTCCTTATTGTGCCGTTCATAATGCCTTAATGGGACTTAAATCTTGTATTGAGATATTTGATGTGCGCTTCCTTTGAGCCTCTTAATAACTGTCCTTTGCGTCTTCTTACTTTGAAGACTGCTTTCCTGGTTGCTATTACCTCTGCCAGAAGAGTGGGTGAGCTCCAGGCCCTTTCTTCAAAACATCCTTTCTTTCTGCTCATCCGGACAAGGTGGTTCCAAGGACCCATCCATCCTTTTTGCCAAAGATTGTTACGCCCTTCCACATCGGGCAAACCATCACTTTGCCCACCTTCTTTCCGCCTCTGCATCCTTCGAAAGAGGAGGAGAGGCTCCACCGTCTGGACCCAAAACGTGCGCTCTTGTTTTATCTGAAACGAACACAGCAGTTCCGGGTGGATGACCAGCTCTTTGTTGGCTACATGGGTGCCAAAAAAGTCGGGCCGTGCACAAACTGACCATCTCTTGGTGGGTTGTTCTCTGCACCAAATCCTGTTACTCGTTGGCTAAGAAGGAGCCTCCTGTGGGGCTGTGTGCCCATTCCACTAGGGCAACAGCATCCACTACTGTCTTGGGACGCAGCGTTCCCTTGCAGGACATTTGTCAGGCAGCAACGTGGGCCTCGCTGCATATGTTTACCAAGCATTACTGCCTTGACATTCAAGTCCGGAGAGATGGCTCTTTAGCCGTTCTGTTCTCTGTGACTTTCTGGTGTAATCCTGTTCGTAGACCCACCACTGGGGTTGGTTATGCTGGGGTATCTATTTTAATGTAAGGAGTCTATCACTAACGTGTTTCTTTCAGATGCACAAGTTACTACTTGTGTAACGAGATCTGTAAAAGACATTAGTTAGTGACTGATTACTTACCGCCCCACCCATCCTCCCCGTTCTGCGAACTGGTTAAGGTCATCCCTTTCAGGGCCCTAGTTTCAATGCAGCATTGATCAGTTTCTTGCATGGCTCTGCGTTCCTGGCACGGAATGTCGTGTACAGAACTGACGCCAGCGCGCATGGGTGGCGCCTAAGTAGTTGCTGTGATGTCATCTCGGCGCAGGGGTACTGATAAGCAAAACTTTCCGGATCCAGTCTGAAGCCAAGGGATATTCTAAGGTAAGGAATCTATCACTAACTAATATCTCTTTCAGATATATCGTTACACAAGTAGTAACTTGTGCATTGAATAGGGTCATTCAGTACATGGTTAAAGTATGGACCGAATTAAGGAATTTGCAAGGTGAATTGAAGACTTTTGTTCAGATTGCTGATGAGTTGTCAGTGAAAAATAAAGTTGTGCTCAGGCGAGACCTCTTTGTTCCACTGTCCAAGCTACATGGTATCATTATATCTCTGGCTCATGATGGACATTTGGGTAGCACCAAAACGAGTCTCCAGATAAAGCGGCATTATTGGTGGCCTTCTTTGGATGCTCAAATTAAATCCGATTGACTGGTGTCCTGAGTGTCTTTAATCTGACAAGCATTGGAGAAGTATGCATGTTCCATTGTGTCCCACCCTGTTTTCTGATAAGGCATGGGAAAAATTGGTTATGAATTTTTTTGGGCCTTTTTCCACCTTACCGGAATCCATGAGATACACCATATTACTTATAGATTACCACTCTAAGTGGATGTTCCATGCATTTGTTGAAACTCCTGATACTCAATCGGTTTTCAGGTTTGTTTTGAAACTCATCTTTGTACTGGAAGGGGTTCCAAAGTTCTTGGTCAAGGATAATTGCACACATTTTGTATCTGAATGCATGACAAGTTTTTTTTACAGAAGGCGAACATGAAAACGAGGTTTGGTGGTGAACATGGTAAACCAGTTGATGATGTATGCACAGGTGATTGAGTTATGATTAGAAATACCATTAGAACAAAAAATACAGAAAAGAGGTTATCATCCTGGAAAAGGACAATAACGCCAGAGGTTACATCTCCAAGCAAGGTGTCTCCATTAGTCCCTTCTCACCTTCTGGAAGAGGAGGAATCAGAGGATGAGGATGAAGGTGGTCCCTTTGGATATGCGAGTAGTCATTCTCAATTAAAGGTAAAATACCAGGAGGAAGATTCGGAGGAAGAATATGGGGAGTTTCGGGATCATCCCCAAGAACAGCAACAATATTGCCAAGAGCATCATGAAGAGATGACAAGTGTGCCATCTTCTTTACTGAAAGACCTCCAGAGCATGTTGGAGGATTATCAAAGAAGGTATCCAATGCCTCAACCCTCTCAGGAAATCCCAGAGGTTACACCTCGGCCTTGATCGGTACCGGGTACACCAGTGCGAAGAAGCGAGATCTTGCCGGAACCTATTCCTAGGTCTCCACCACCAAGATCTCAACATGACCCAGATACCTCGGATGATGACCATGAGGATGGAGAGATTGCAGAACCTAGTAGAGAATGGGATGACTATCTCATTCCTTCACCTTCAACTCCTACACCAAAACCAGTAGATTCGCCACCAGAGGACATTGGTGGTTTTCATAACCTGATGGAAAGAGCCACTAAAAGATTTGCACTTACCATGTCGGAGGATAAGGCGGAATGTTTTCTATATGACTTTAAGGAGCCCTATTGAAGATCTGTTCGGTCCTTACCTATTGTAAGTCATATTTGGGAAGAAGGCCTGAAGGTTATGGAGACGCCAGCTACAGTGACTCCAGTTCTCGCCAGACTGGATAAGCAGTATAAAGCGCCTGCAGATGCTCCAGCGTGTTTTTTGGGGCATCCCAAACTGGATTCAGTGATTACGCAGGCAGCGCAACAGAAATCAAGGAATCCAAGTTTTCTGCTCCTGTGCAGGTGGATAGAGTAAGTAAAGGTTCTGCACTCGTGCTGGGAAATGGTTGGTGGAATAAGAGACAGCTTGTCAGACTGTCATCTGATCAAGTGGCTATTTTGTACAAGAAAAGAGAAATGGAATAACGTGCAGATACTGATTGGGCACACTGGCTTCTGCATGATGCCCAATCTTAGTCAGATACACATCTTCATGTTGCTACTGGTAACATGTCATCTGGGATCAAGTGTACAGATCCTGGTAGTACTCGCTTGAGTTCAGTGGGTTCTCGTGTCAAGAGAATTCCCAAAACATTTGATGACTGATGACCAAAATCGGTCTTGCTCACGGTATACCATGAGCAAGATCGATTTTGGTTGAAACGCGTTGGTGGTGGTCAATGGTGTTGATACTGCACAGAATAAATCCTTGATAATTCATATCCTGTTGGAGTTCTGTGTTTTCCTTGAGAAGGAACATTTGGTGAAAAATACTGAAGGGTAAGCCCTTCCCTTGCACCGGCACCCGCTATGTAAAGTGCGCTCTCCTTGGGGCTGTTTGTTCTTTGGATATTTATATATTTATATATATATATATATATATATATCTCCCACATTTGTAAAGTGAAGTAGAATATGGCACTTCTCATAAAGGTTTTGCTCTATCAAAACAAACATAGCACAATGAATATCCTCAGCACATGGTTTTCTGCTATCTTAAAGCAGAAAGGCCTTTACCTGCTTTACACTATTTAATGAATTTCGTTGGATGAAGATGGTGGATCAATACTACTCATTCATTTCTCCAATGCTACTGAGGCTTTTTGCTTTGAAGCTTCTCATTTTCTTTCTGTTGTATTTATATTTTCAATTGGTTTGCTACAAAATAAATGAAGTGTGGATTTATACTAAGAAAAGCCGTATTTATGTTGTACTTTGTTACAAAAATGTCAAGGTTTCCTTTCTCCTGCCATTTGTTTCCCAATCAATTAAAGTTAGTCTAAGCATGGTTTTTATCTGTTTTTATTTTAGAGCATCTAAGAGCCCCATTGATTGACCGGGTGGATTTGACCATTCACAAAGCGAAGGCACCGCTAATGGACATTGATAAAATTTCAAAGACAGATGTGGACTTGCATTTAAACTACTTCTGCCGTCGTGTCTCACAGCGCCAAGAAGAAATCAGTAATGCCCAAATTATGACGAGAATAGAGATCATGAAAACTGTCCTATATTCTGTTGTTCATTGCCCACCACCGTAGCTTCCAGTTGCTGCATCCAGACGGGAGTTGGATCTGTAGTACTGTAACTTTTGCCTTAATCTTCGTTGTTTCTAGATATCCCTAACAAATGTTAAGAAATGAGTTGCAATTGTGACACGTCCGACACAGGGATTGTTTTTTAAAAACGAGTTGTGATACGGACACCCTATTTGCATTTTTATACTTTTCGTGTTTTAGAATATTTGTATATCTCGTGGTTCTGCAACTTGTTCAATTTGTAATAATGTACATTATTGCTTATTCACATTTTTAATGTCATGTCAATGTACAGAAATTGCCTGCTCCTTCTAGCCTGTTTTTAGCACTGTGTCTGCTTTGGTAGGGTTTTGTGAATGTAATATATCATACACATTTGTATAGTTATCGTTCCAGCTGGGCTTGAACAAAATTAGTTTAAAATGTATTTTTTGAGAAGTCTGATTTTTTTACAAGTCATGGGTAATGTTTTCACAGATGAGATCTTAAGTGGCTTTATCGGAGCAGTACACCACCCTGTTCTTCCGCGCAGCAATGTAATAAGATGCTTCCTAAAATGAAATGGAAACACGCAACTAATGATTTAGAGGAACGTGGGTTTTTCACGTCGAAATTTTGATATACATTGCGTTTTCTTGTTATATACAGCTTTGAGGAAAATGTCCCCTCATGTTTCCCCATTTTTGTACTCTCCAAGAAGGGAGCCCGGATAAACGTAGGCCTTTCCTATATGAATTTCCTGCTTTCTGCAAGGAGATGTAAAGGGGAAAAAATGTATATGGTCAACCGATAAGCAGTGACCTCTAGGAGGCCACTTCAACCGTCCTGCTTTACACTGTTAATTTCCATCCTCTTAAATAATTGTTTTTCCTGTACATTACTTTCATAATTTGAAGAAATCAATGACGGGCTTTTTCATGTGCTGAAGCTGTGTTGTTTTTTATTTTGGGCCACAAAGAATTGTGAGCAGCTTTGTGTTTTATCAAATATTTGTAGTCTTTTAATATAGTAATCTCACAAATATATCCTAATGTCCCCTGTGCTCGCAAACCAATATCCTGTAGAGTGGCATGCCTTATTTAATAAGTTCCTGATGTGCTGCGATGTATTCCCAAACCTAATGAAAAGAATTCCTAGGTTTAAAGGGGGCAACTCCTACACATTGTATTGCCACCCCACAATCTGTCCATATTTTATTCAAGGTCTGTGTACATTTGTATATTTTGTAAATAATTTGTTAAACGTACATCTTTATAGAAATTGTTTCACTCTCCCATCTTCACATGACTCACCTCTAGTTGGTGTTATAGCGTGGTGGATAAATGCACGTTTTGTAGGGATTTACATAAAACGTTACATATTTGGTTCGTGTCAGAGGCTGACTATAATAATTAAAAAATCCAATATGTTCAACACAAAGGAACAAGAGGGGTAGCAAGTGGGGTGTGGGTATTTATATTCACTGAAAACAATGATGGTTAAATTAAAGTTATGTTTAGCTTTAATTATAACACATTAAATTATATTTTAAAAACAAGCAATTCTTTGGAAAAAAACACAATTGATGTAGAGTTATGGTGAAAATTAAAACCCCTCAAAAAACACAGAAATTTGCAAGCTATGATTAGAACCGTGCAAACCATAACTTAGGCTAGAACTGGTGCACAAGCCTCCGCAGCAGGCCAAATCCCCTTCCTCGCAATGACTTTGGTGTCCGCAGTGGTAGGTGGCAACAGGTAGCCAGGTCTCTAAGCCAACCCCCCCTGTGGAAGCCCCTATGCTATCGTGCGGCAGAAGATTAACAGATTTACTAACCGCCACTGTGCAAATACTGCAGCCGTGCACAGTGTGCAACGGCAGCTAGGTCTGTGCAGCAATGAGTACCTGCTCTCACCCCGCCACATGTGACCTTTGGGCAGGTGCACTTAATACATTTTTTGGGGCGGGATGCGCAAATACTTTGCTGGATTCGTAAGTCGAGGAAGCCCAGGATGTTCCTGAATTCATAAATCTGGCCTAGGATTTGCAAATTCCAAGATCAAAATTGTCTTTTTGATATTTTATTGCTGGGGGATTCCTTTTGTGGCCCAACATTGATTTGGAAGCAGTAGGAAAGGTTCACCCAACTCCTTACTAGGTCTCACCTAGACAGCGCATGCACTGTCTTTTCGAAACTGCTGTATCCAGTGTATGGGTTAGAGCACACCCATTGTTTCTGATTTGTTCCTTTGTGGGCCTTTCAAAAATCCTTGCTTTTCTGTGGTGCATCACTTACATTTGTCCCGCCTCTTGGTGTATTGTTACCGGCCATGGCTACTGGCCCTGTTACTCTTAGGCTCTCACATCTGGCCGTTTATATGTTTCAGCGCAATATTTGATTCTTTTGCTTCATCTCATGGTATAGGATTGTCACAAAACGTGCTCAACCTACCATGTAAGTCTCCTCCTTATCTTGTTTCTTGTTTTCCTTTCCACGTTGTAAGCGTCCTTGATGTTTCCCGTCATCCGCATGGTCCCTCCTCCTTCCTTGTTTTTTTGTAGTTTGTATATAGTGCGAACTCGACCCAAATGTATGGGAGTGCTTTACATGAGCACCAGTTAAATTACACAAAGACATTTATTTTTGGTAGGCATGTTGAACCGATGCAGAGACTTGAACCAGGATCCTCAAATCCAAATGTCAGCAGCCATACTGTGCAGCTACATCCTCTACCCAAGTTCTTGCTTTATTTCCATACGATTTGTACTTGTTTCATGTGTGCTAATGATCGGAGGTGGGGGTCATTCCTAATTAATAATTTCTGAGTGAATTGTAGGTCAACGCCATCAAGCATGAACGAACAGGGCTTTTATATTATCTACTAGGTACTCTCATCACTACTACAGTTGATAACCAGTATTCTACCGGACTGTACAATGGGCCCTGATGAGGACTATGCCTAATGTGTGTACGATGACGTCTGCCTGACTATCAAATGGAAGCACTTTTATTTTAGAGCAGAGAGGTGCCAGATGGCATGCTCTCAGCAAAGCATATATGCTATGTAAACTAGCTCAGTAGAGCAGAAGAGAGTTCGCTCTGTGGCAAAAAAGAATCTAACTAAATCACAAATATTTATTATGGGCTGCCTGAATTTAAAATGTCCTCAGTTTGGGAACTCTCTTCCTTCATTCCCTCGTCTGGGAGGCGTGGCTAATTTGCATGCTTCCTTCTGTAGTGCTCCATGAACACTAAATTTTAAACTGAGAAGAAACTGCCCTGTTTGTTCGGTGCCCCCTGCAAAATGGCTTTGGGCATTCACTAGCTACTGCGTGATCAACTGCTTACCTCAGTGTTTCTTCTGCCCTGCATGTCCTACATCTTTTCTAGCAAAAGCAGCACTGCCAAACGGACAGCATCTTCCTCTGCGAATGCGTCCCCCTCCCCCCCCCCCCAACACTTCCACCAAATGTAAGCTAGACAAAGAGCACTGGGACCCGCTCTGGTTGGTAAGTGGGTTACTGTTAAAACCCTGAAATCCTTTTGTTACATGCAGTTCATAAATTGTCACATCTTCTAAAACAAATTGTGTTAGTCTGACTAAAATTGTCAGAGATGCTGGTATTCTTATAGGGAAGGGCGTTGCTTGTTTGTTACACATGATCAGTGCTTTTGATATATGCTTGTGCTCCTCTCTGTGGTGCTGCAGGTTAGCGTGGCACCCGTTCAAAATTAGGTAAACCCATCTACCTTAGGTAACCTGTCCTAATTCCTGTGCCTACTAACTTTCATTCCAGGAATATATTCTACCATTTCTTTTAAGCAGCGTTAAACGAGTTGCTAATTGCAGCTTTTACTTGCCTCCCCCCACCCCACTGCTACCATAAATTAGAAACCTATGCAGCTGCTTTTTTTTCAGAATGTTCCTTTTTAGGGCTCGATTATTCTATCCTGTAAGGGATAAATAGACGTGAGTATAGAGGGCAAACCAAACTCTGAAACCATCGCGGATTGCGTCCAGTTCATGTGGTGCACTCGTGCGGAACGCGCGTCCACATCAAAGCCATCAGCCTCCCTCCCACAGGCTCCTGAAGCTTCCCCAGTGTGTGCTCGGCCTCAGGCATTCAAGCCTGAAGCTTCCCAAGCACGCGCTCAGCCTCACTTCTCCTCCCCTCTAATTCACCCCTGCTGTTGCTGCCCACGGCATTTGTTGCATTTCTGCTTCCTCAGAAGATTGACGTCTCTGCCTCTTCGACCCCTTTCTTACTTGCTGTTCGTGTTAAATTTCATTTCGCAAGCAGTTCCCCCTCCTCCCTCTCCTGACTTGCTCCTGCATCCCACACCAATCCCAAGTCGATGCTGCTTCCACTCTCCCGCTGCCATGTCAGAGCACTTCAATTGCTTGGAATTTTTATTTAGATGGTCGGCGGTTCTAATCTGTAATAAGAAGAGTGACTCTGTGCTTGATTTGAGTGAAAGGCAGCATGGAGGCTGTACCAAGCTTGGAGTGATGTACTTTTCTTTCTATCTTTCCCCGCCCCCGCAATGCCAAGAGCATTTCCCGGTCGGCCGCTTTTATTTCATTTCGCAATCAGTTCCCCCTCCTCCCTCTCCTGACTTGCTCCTGCCTCCCACACCAATCCCACATCAAGGCTGCTTCCACTCTCCCGCTGCCCCGTCAGAGCACTTACTTGCTCCTGCCTCCCACACCAATCCCACGTCGAGGCTGCATCCACTCTCCCGCTGCCCCGTCAGAGCACTTAAATTGCTTGCATTTTTTATTTAGTTGGTCGGCGGTTCTAATCTGTAATAAGAAGAGTGACTCCGTGCTTAATTTGAGTGAAAGGCAGCATGGAGGCTGTACCAAGCTTGGAGTGATGTACTTTTCTTTTCATCTATCTTCCCCCACCCCCGCAATGCAGAGAGCATTTCCCTGCCGGCCGCTTTTAATTTAATTTCGCAAGCAGTTCCTCCTCCTCCCTCCTGACTTGCTCCTGCCTTCCACACCAATCCCACATCGAGGCTGCTTCCACTCTCCCGCCTCCCCGTCAGAGCACTTCAATTGCTTGCATTTTTTATTTAGATGGTTGGCGGTTCTAATCTGTAATAAGAAGAGTGACTCCGTGCTTGATTTGAGTGAATGGCATCATGGAGGCTGTACCAAGCTTGGAGTGATGTACTTTTCTTTCTATCTTTTTTGTGTGTATGTGTATTGATATAAAAAATGTTACACAGTGGCTATAGCCACTGTTATGTGTTCTTTTAGTGATTTCCTATAGCACAAACTAAACCAGAAGGCATTAGAGCGCTTTACCTGAGCACCAGTTTCGGTACATTAGGACACTTTCAATTTTTAGGTCTCGTCTATCCCACAACACCACTCAGCGCCACAACACCACTCAGCGCACAGCATCCCTTAACGCCACAGCATCACTCAACGCAACAGCATTACTCGGCACCACTGCACCACCACATTATCACTCAGCATCACCACTCAGCACCACCGCAGCAGCACCACTCAGCACCACCACAGCACCACCACATTATCACTCATCGCCACCCCAGCATCACTCAGCACCACCCCAGCATCACTCAGCACCACCCCTGCATCACTCGGCACCACCCCTGCATCACTCAGCACCACCCCAGCATCACTCAGCACCACCCCAGCATCACTCAGCACCACCCCAGCATCACTCAGCACCACCCCAGCATCACTCCGCACCACCACAGATTCACTCAGCACCACCACATTGCTCAGTGCCACCCCAGCATCACTCAGCACCATCACAGCACGACTCCGCAACACCACAGCACGACTCAGCATCATGACTCAGCGCCACCACAGATTCACTCAGGGCCACCACAGCATCACTCAGGGCCACCACAGCATCACTCAGGGCCACCACAGCATCACTCAGGGCCACCATAACATCACTCAGGGCCACCATAACATCACTATGCTCTACCACAGCATCACTGAACGCCACATCATCACTCCGCGCCATCACAGCATCAATCTTTGCAACCATTCAACAACAACTGGTTCAAATATGTTCTCTCAATGTTTCAAGCTTTATTACGAATGTCACAAAAAGATATTTCACTTCTGTTCTTGGATTTTCGTCACAATAAAATACACTGAACATAATCTTCACAAAAGTTATTTACAAAAGTTTAAGCTATTGCCATTTTAAATTACAATCACTTTTATTTAAGTATTAATGATTTAAAAAAATTAAAAGCCATTGTTATTTGTAATATCAATACATCTAAGTCACTTAAATACAAAACATGTTGCATTTCAAAAGCTATAGGTGTCACATTTGCGAAAGTTATAACTATTGGCATTGTAAATGACAAAGCTATTTATTTAGCTTTTTTCACAAGACCAATAGCTCAAACTTTCCTAATGCGAGACCTATTGCATTGCAAATGCTTGTTGCTATAGTGTGCACTTGTTTTCTAAATGAATACTCCACTGCAAACCAAGAAATAAATAAAAAAACATTGCCATTTACAACACCAATAGCTCTAACTTTAAACAAGCATTGGAAATGCAATAGGTCTCGCAGCATTAGAGTTAGTGCTTTTAGAATTGTTTATGGGTTTTTTTGTAAATCTTTAGCATTTTTGTTTCCTGTAGCCAATGCTAAAGAATTAAAAAAAAAAAGCCATAAACATTTCTAAAAGCTCTAACTCAAATGCTCCGAGACCTATTGCACTGTGTGAGGGTGAGGGGTTGAGGGTGAGGGTGGGTGAGGGTGAGGGTGGGTGAGGGTGAGTGAGGGGTTGAGGGTGAGTGAGGGTGAGGGTGGGTGAGTGAGGGTGAGGGGTTGAGGGTGAGGGGTTGAGGGTGAGGGGTTGAGGGTGAGTGGTTGAGGGTGAGTGGTTGAGGGTGAGTGGTTGAGGGTGAGTGAGGGTGAGTGAGGGTGAGTGGTTGAGGGTGAGTGAGGGTGAGTGAGGGTGAGTGAGGGTGAGTGAGGGTGAGTGGTTGAGGGTGAGTGAGGGTGAGGGGTTGAGGGGTTGAGGGTGAGTGAGGGTAAGTGAGGGTGAGGTATTGAGGGTGAGGGATTGAGGGTGAATGAGGGTGAGGGATTGAGGGTGAGTGAGGGTGAGTGAGGGGTTGAGGGTGAGTGAGGGGTTGAGGGTGAGTGAGGGTGAGGGGTTGAGGGTGAGTGAGGGTGAGGGGTTGAGGGTGAGGGAGGGTGAGGGGTTGAGGGTGAGTGAGGGTGAGGGTGAGTGAGGATGAGGGGTTGAGGGAGGGTGAGTGAGGTTGAGGGTGAGTGAGGTTGAGGGTGAGTGAGGTTGAGGGTGAGTGAGGGTGAGGGTGAGTGAGGGTGAGTGAGGGTGGGTGAGGGTGAGTGTGAGTGAGGGTGAGTGAGGGTGAGGATGAGAGGATGAGGGGTTGAGGGTGAGTGAGGGTGAGGGGGTGAGTGAGGGTGAGGGGTTGAGGGTGAGTGAGGGTGAGGTGTTGAGGGTGAGTTAGAGTGAGGGTGAGTGAGGGGTTGAGGGTGAGGGGTTGAGGGTGAGTGAGGGTGAGTGAGAGTGAGTGAGGGAGGGTGAGGGGTTGAGGGTGAGGAGGTGAGGGTGAGGGGTTGAGGGTGAGGGGTTGAGGGTGAGGGGTTGAGGGTGAGGGGTCGAGGGTGAGGGGTTGAGGGTGAGCCTGATATGAGACAACTAGGTAAAACACAGAAAGCTACTAATAAGCTGGAACAACTTAGAATAGGAGGTAACCAGATAAGATGAATTAAGGTCCAAACTACAGCAATAGAGTAGAGAAGAAAAGATAAAATATGTACCACCTAAGCTAAGAGAGACGAAATCTAAATTCATCTATGCCTTCTATCCATATATCAATATATTAGAAAACGGGCAAAAGTCAAAAGGTAAGATTTATTATATGGATAGACAGGTAAAACATAATAGAATAGAAAGAATAATGAGATAGACCGATATCTAAAACATGCCCCTAGCCTCAACTGCACAATTCAACATAGGCAGCTCGAGGGTAGAATGTAGAAATATAATATTACTGCCTGGACCTATAGAGATGTCCCCACTAAAAAAGAGAATCCCCGCAAATTAGTAAACCCTCATAGTGTAGGGGAAGTAAGAAACAAGGAAAAAAAACGACATCGAATAATGTAGGGACATATAGGGAATTTAAATAAAAAATGAAAAAGCCAGCGATGGCAATATACTGAAGCTACTCTTTTTATAAATATGTTCGGAGCCACTACTATAATATCCAGAATAAAGATAGAACCTGTATACTTCGTAGTGGCTCCGAAGCTCACCCCTTCCCAAGATGGTGCGGGGAAAAAAAAAGGATCGGCCAATACACACATCATGTCAGTATGCCGATACCATGCTAATATGCCGATAGGAATTACGAAATAAATAGGATTCTATCTTATAATATAAAAATAATCAATGAGCCCAATCCTTAACATATACATGACGAGAGAAATCTATAAATATGTTTGGCCAGTACTACAAAACGCATTTCGGTAGGAACTACTCCCCTCCAAGATGGCTCGTTCAAAACGCCGGGGAACACATACATAATACGAAGGCGCGGACTTGTGGCAAAGCTGATGCCAATTATCCAATTGAATCCCCTTTAAAACAATTGAATCCCCTTTAAAAACAGCGCGTCCTGCCGAAGACCTCTGAGAGAGGAAAAAGACGAGGCAGACGCGTGCAACCGGAGCTAAAAGGTAAGCTGGGAACATCAACTAGCAGTCTATGGGAGTTACGAAGGACCTACTTACCGAGAGGGTAAAGCAGGATGGGAGAGAGAGATGGGAGAGAGGGTGAGTACAAGACGGAGGGGAGGGGGAGGAGAAATGCGACACGGCGGGAGGGGGCGGAGCGGGTAAACAAACACGGACGGTATCTTCTACGCGGGCAGTGAAGGCGGGAGGCTGTCAGAGGGAGCCTGGCTGACGAGCTGGGAGAGAGGGTGAGAGAGACGGCAGGATGAGAGAGAGGGTGAGAGAGACGGGAAGATGGTAGGGGGGTGAGGGAGACGGCAGGGTGGGAGGAGAAAGGGTGAGAGAGAGATACCAGGATGGGAGAGAGAGATGGGAGAGAGGGTGAGTACAAGACGGAGGGGAGGGGGAGGAGAAATGCGACACGGCGGGAGGGGGCGGAGCGGGTAAACAAACACGGACGTGCACGCGCCCGTGACTTTTAAGGTCAATGCGCATGCGCATAAGCTTAATGCGCATGCGCATTGACCTTAAAAGTCACGGGCACTGCAAGGAATCGCCACGATTCCTTGCAAGTTAGATAAAGAGTCGATGAGCCCCTATAGTCTCGCTTGCTCGATGCGCATGCGCATCGACAGGCGAGACCTAAAAATGCGACACCGATTTGCATTGCAAATGCTTGTTTCTTTTTTTTCTCTTTTCACCCCAAGGTGCACAAAGCACCATGTTGGTTTATGGTGTTCGCATCAGAAATCCTTCAGTGATGGCCAACCAGGCAGAGCACTGCGGATTCATGAATCTGCAGCTGAATTTTAGAATCCACTGTGGATGCTAAATGATGTGCCTTAATGTATTTTTATTGTTTAAGCAAATCCAATACTAAAAATCTAGATGTCCCCAAAATGTAACCTATTTGTGCCCAGTCCAGAACACTTAAAATTCTTATTTCTCTAAAAGTACTGAACGTATTAACACCAAACCAAACAAAGGCACTTCTTTCATGCCAGAATTGGTGTGATTATGTTTTTCGGTTTTTAGCAACTAAGCATCCACTTAATCCCTATATGTTTCGACCCATGCTTAGCCGACCTCCCCTTGCCACGAAGAATCCAGAGTGGCAAATTTCAGTGTATCTAATCATTTGAGCCAGAACCATTACTCAGTTTTGACCATACTTTTCTCTGGGACTTTAATTCTTTTTTTTTTTTTTTTTAATACACTATATTACCAGCCCCTGCTGCACATGGCCTTCAACCACTAGGTTGTTCTCTGAGCCTGGCGTCTGCAGCCATGTCCTCTGTCTCATCAGTCATGGTAATCAATCCCACTGGCCTTAAACCATGCACAACGTGGGTTGGCTGCAAGGCCTAGCCGAGGTCAGACCCTACATCCCGCTGCTGGCACCCAATCTGCACTACGCACATGGTCGACAGCAGGGCATGGCCTTTGCAAAACCATGGGCTCCCACATGTGCCCTACTCCTTACCTTACGTTTTTTTCCCTCAGCCTTGCTAGATCTTTCTAACTCTTTATGTCTTTTTCATTAATTATTTGTGAAAGGCGAGTCAAATACGATTGACGTTTTTTTTGCACGGATGGCAGCTAAATCCACTACTTAAATTTGCAACTTCCCACAATTCGGTTTTGACTCGAATCACGTTCTTTTCTGCATGGTTTCCTTGGTGTAGTACTTGAGCTGTTGTAAACATATTTATTGTATACATTTTAAAATTCATTACAGTATACCAAATTTTAAACCAGCATAAAAACAATATTAAGCATAAAAGATTGAATAATTACTCATTACGCATTATCATTCATAGGGATCATAATTAATAAAGATAAAGGATGTCATGCCATTATACGGCACATAAAATGTATGCTGTTACCGTTGCATATAAGTTAAGTCCAAAAATCGTATCAGTTTCTTGATAACGGGCTTCGATTGTAACCTGAAAGCAAGCTGTGATGGCCTCTTTTAAAGTGTACAAAGATAACAGGCTGACAGAAGGTTCAAGAAATATTCTCTACAGATATCACTCAGCCCGGGGCAGACACAGACAATATGGTTTTAAGATTTATTTCAATCATTTCAAAGTCAACAGATGAGAGCTTAATTTAAAAGTCCAAGGGCCTTCGAACACTAAGTTAAATATATGATAAGCGGAATCTGAGGAATGTTTGTTTTATGGTTGCCTTTTGATTGGAGTCAATATACTTTTGGTTAGGCTGAGGATAAGATCCTATTAGTAACCCTGTAGGTTGATGTTTTTAGTAAGTCTCTGAGGAGAAACGACTCCTGAAGGCTTTCCTTGATAACTTTTCTTTTTATTGTAAACGAGGCAACGTCAAAAGGTCCTTAATAGACAACAAAATATGATCAAGGAGAGCTGCAGTGATTTGATCAGGAGAAATGCAAGAGGTAATCAATAAATTCTGCTTCAGTTCTCAATATATCAGGCCTTTTCAGGAATCTGCATTTGCAGAGGCACAACCACAAAAATAATTAATTTTCTGAGTCAGGTAGACTGCCTCAATTGATTGATAAACACCGCTCTAAATGTCCAGTTTTCTTTTTGTTCACTTTTTGCTGCCGCCAGCTGGCTCATGGGTAGTACATATACATGCTGTAATCATTAAGGGTGGATTATGGTGAGACTGGTGGTCTAACGGTGTGTGAAGTCACTTTCTGTAATTTGATGTGAAGTAACATGCTTCCATTGCCATTGGCAATTTACTGAAGGACAGCATGGACTAATAACCAAATTTGCACAAAATTCTTTAACACTAGTAACAGAAGAATATTAAACAGTAATAATCTAACATACGATATTTGTCAGTTGTGGATGAAAATTAACCTCTTAACAGCCTGGCTGTTCCCCTTCCTCAGTATTGAGCCCTTTTTTGGCAATTTGAGGTAGTTTGCGTTTAGGGCTCTATAAATTATGTTCCACATAAGGTACACATGCCAAATTTGCGGCCTTTTTCCAACATCCTTGGGATTTTAGGGTTTGTGGTTTCCCCTGAAGAGGTTCAAGAAATTCGGCAACATTTTTAGTTTTTGGGGTAAAGTAGGAAAAAGGTGTCCTGTATAAAAGTGGCTGTTTTTTTCTCTCCTAAAAATGGCATAAACGAACGGTTTGCTATACTAAAGTCACCATCCTCCCAGTTTTCAGAAACATCCAGAGCTGAATAAAACAGAACTAATTTCTTGCCACAGGTTTTAGCATTTTTCAAAGAGGTTGCCCATTTTACCTATTTTTGTGCCCTCAACCTACTTCCAGTTTGTGGTGGAAATCAGAGTGAAACCCATGGGTGATCCAGGTAAGCTTTATATAGATTTCTTAAAAGTAGACAACATTCCAAATTCAGCAAGGGGCCATATGTTGAGATCCCTCAATGCTTCTCAAAGAAACTAACTGTTGAAATATTGAAAATGAATAATATGAAACCACCATTTGTGATGTTTTCATCTGTAACTTTTTGTTACAGTTGGCAATTTAAAAAAGCAATATACCATTATGTCCACTAGACCCTTATGGGGGCCGGTATATATAGGGTTTGTAGGTTCTTCAAGAACTCAAGGTGCCCAGACCCAACAACTTAACTGCCCCCTACAGAGGTTTTTCATAGTGTACACAGTATAGAAAAATTCATATGGTGCAAATGGATATCAAGAAAACCTAAGTATTTCTGAAATGGACACAAAATTTGAAATTTAGGACGAGTGGTTATTAGTACATCTCTGAATTTGCGGTTACCTGTACCTGCATGTGATTTAAAGGGAACTTTTCATAATGCCTTCTTTGTTACACACTGGCTTATATTTGAAAGGCATAAATGCAGTGACTCCCAATGTGTAATAACTAAGGTTCAATTATTCAGATGTCTCAGAGAAATAAGGTCCTTTAGTTTTGTGGGTAGGCCTTGTGCCCACGATAGGAAACAGCCCAAAAAGCAACATGGATACATCATTTTTTCGACTCAAAACTGACCCTTTTTTGCAAAGCGGGTAGCTGTGGATTTTGGGCTCTAGCACAGCTGGTATCTAGGGAAATCTAGCAAACTTGCAGATTTTTAAAAACTAGACAGCTAGGGGAATCCCGGGTGGGGGTAACTCACTTGGCTCTCATCTGTTTTTTTTTACCCCAAATCGCTTGCAAACCTTAAACCTTGACTAAAATAAAAATGTTCCTCACATTTCTGGGATGGAAACTTCTGGAATTAGCGGGGAGTCACAAACTTCCTTCCTCCCAGCATTCCCCTAGGTTTCCTGATAAAAATAGTTCCTTGCTGCTGTGGGTAGGCCTTGTGCCCACAACCGGAAACGGCCAAAACCGCAACATGGATACAACCCATTTTACACTCAAAATAGAGCCTTTTTGTAATGTGAGTAAGCTGTAGATTTGGGCCCTATATCAGCCAGCATCTAGGGAAACCTAGCAAACTTGCACGTTTTAATAATAGACACCTTAGGGAATCCAGGGTTGGATGACCTCCATGGGTCTCACTGGGTGTGTTGTAACCACAATACCTTGAAAACTTCGGAAAGAAGGGTGAAGCGGTTGGTCCTGAGATGGCGGGACCCATATGCTGGGAAAGTGCAGGACGTTGGAAGCACTTTATGTACATTGTGACAATGCTTACGATGCAGTACCCCGTGCTGAACACCTTGAGCTGTTTCACAAGAGTGGAGATGGTCTGACCCTAGAAGGATAATATTAACTTTACAGCGCTCTCTTCCTCCCCCCCCCCCCTCCCCACACACACCACTAGAAGTTTCTTTCTAAGCAACGCCATAATTACATTTTCTAAAATTCTCCAGTAAAAGTGTAGAAAACAAACTTGGACAGCCACTATGATCTTGGGCAAACCGGCCAAACCCCTTTAGTTCAAGTGCTTGCTTCCCTTATTGGCTAAATGGAGAGTGCTTAAAAACAAGTTGAAGGGTTAAGCGCTATGTGCACAACAGGAGGCTTGTGTCTGCGTCCAGACCGATTCGCAAAATCATTTATGAGCAGTGGGGGCACAGTAGTACAGACAGGAGGACGCTTACGTTCTCGTACATGTCTTTGTGAATAGTAAAAGTGCAAGAGGGCCCAAACCTTTTAAATTGTACGAACAGCATAAACATATTTCAATTAAATTCCCATTTTAGGAGCAATTCACAATGACCGGGGTGTAGGAGCTCTCCTGTACGTACGCTTACACATTTGTGACTAGCCCTCCTCCATGCGGGCCAACTGCATCGGCAAGCGAACATACTGACAGCGGTAAGACTGTAGACTAAGGAGCCGTTTCTCAAAGTGTGTGACCATTGCAAATTCAGTAGATCGTCTCCTCTTAATCCCGGAGCTGACAAAATCGGGAGTGCCAAGAGGCAGAACTAAAAGAAACTACAGTGGAAACCAACTTGGATACGGCAAGGTGAAGAAACGCTTTTTCACACGCACGCACTGCATTTAAAAGTCATGTAGATGCTCCCATGCCAGTTGCCTTGCCGTTGGTGACCTCTGTTCTTCCTCCAAGACGGCGTTTGTGATTGGGTGGCACTGGCCCTGCTGCTTCTGCTTAGTATAGGGGCGGGGAGACTAGGTATCCGGCGAGTCTGGTACAGAACGCCTGCTTCTATGAAAGTAAAAGCGGGTACGACACAAGATAATAAAAAAAACATATGGCCCCTGCGTGCCTGAAGACGCTGAGGGGGGATGGGTGGGGGGAGTGCGGCTGAGCAAACACACAGCGTTTTTCCTTGCGGGAGCAAGCAGGGGCACCATCTGTTTGCAAGTTAATTACAAACAGATGTCGCCAAAGCTCGCTCCCGCAAAAGAATCGCAAAACGTGTATGTGTGGTCATTGAAAGTAATGCAAGGCGTGCACGTTTTTGGGCGAAAAGCAAATCGATTCCAAGAGGTAGACCTAAAAATGGTGCATCTCGTGTGGGTGGCCCAATAGACCTTGACACACAAGGTCCTAAAGAGCTACGTGGAGAAAGCAGTAATCAGTGTAATTGCAGGATTTAGGGCCGGGCTTTGCCGCCACCCATGGAAACCTACCAACCACAGACATTTATGAAAACTAGACCAGGAGTTTCCGAAATGGTGTGCATTGCGTAGTTCCTTGGAGGTTTTCTTACCCACAATGCCCCGCAAACCTTAAACTCTGTCAGAAATCATGCTTTTCCTTACATTTTTGTGATGGAAACGTCTGGATTCCACAATTTTTTACCCTACTTGTGCCAATAAAAACGCCACTTGTGTTGCTGGGTCAGTGCTTATGACAGTAATATCAAACCAAGGTCAACTACTACTTACAGAAAAAAAGATAAATATATTAAACTGACACTTAACAGAGTATACGAGTCTAAAACAGCACTGTATGCTATTAAATAAACAAGCATTGAAAATGCATTAGGTCTCGCCTTCGTTTAAGTTAAAGAAATTCTGTTTGTAATTAGGTGGCTTTTTAGCTTTGCTTTTAGTAGTGCCTTTCAAACTTTCATTTACATAACCTGCATATGTATGCATGCATTAATATTTGTATTTATATAGAGATGCAGATTATATATATATGTATACATATACACATACATATATAAATGCATATGAATATTATAGGTATATATAGTTAGGACCTAGTTTCCATAGGAAATCCGCAACATTCTATTGGGAATAACTTTGGTGCCGGTTGTTGAATCTTCGCGAATTTCTCAAAGAAGATGGCCCGATCCGCTCCTTCCCTAAAAGTCTCGGGTAGATTAGTCAAGCGGGGGCCGAGAAAAAAGGGGGGGTCCCAAAACGTATTTTCCCAATGTTAATTTCCATAGGACCTTTAGACACGGCTACAGCCCGAACCGCTGAACGGAATTACACCAAATTTGGCAAAATTGTAGAGTCTGATTCGCAGATCACGCTTTTGCTTAAATGGTGTAACTCCCTCCAGTAGTTCCTGAGAAAATCAAAAGAGAAAAAATATATATATCTATAGGCGCGCACCTTCCCGTCCACGAGCTGCATGCGGAGGATTGGCTGCCACTGTCTGTCAACACTCCAAAACAGAAATTGATGGCAGCCATCTTGTGTCTCGGTAGACTGATGCACATGAAAGCAGAAAAATAAACGTGTAGAACTCAAAAAGGGTGCAGGGTAGAAGCACCCTGACCCCCTAGGCCTGCTCAGGGGGTCAGGGTGCTTCTACCCTGCCCCCTTTTTGAGTTCTAAAACTTTCCGAGCAGAAGCTGCATGCTCATTGGCTTTCAACACTTCAAACCAGGAAGTGTCGGCAGCCATCTTGTGCTCAGTAGACAGAGGCACAAGAAAGCAGAAAAACAAACGTGTAGAACACAAAAAGGGGGCAGGGTAGAAACCCCCTAGGCCTGCCCAGGTGGTCCCACAAGACCCAAACTTTTTTTTTTTAAACCAGTGTTTTTTTCTTCAAATTACCCCCCGGGGGGACAAAATCGCGAGGGGCATAGTGATAAAGAAGTGTGGGGGGGGGGGGCCCAATCCCCTATTACACTGCCCCGGGGACCGCCGCCCCCGGGGAAAAGCAACGCAGCCCCCTGGCGCATAATAGAGGCTCATGGTGGGCTAGTTGACCCCCAGTATGCAAGGGAACTTAATCCCCCAATTTAGAACACTCTACAGGGCACGTTTGCACAGTTTAAGTTGGGGAATTAATTCCTGTTCAATCCAGAGGTCCCCTAGAGGGAACTAGTCCAACAGGTATCTCCAGTAAGCGCCATGGAGCGGGGCGTGCCCTCTGAACACCTGCCTGCAAAAATAAAGTAAATCAGTATAAAAAAATAATTAATACATTTAAAAATTGTCATTTAAAAAACCTTTGAAATTCACTGAAAAAACCATAGGTTTCAGGCCTTATATAGTTAGGAATTTGCATTTAAAAAACCTTTGAAATTCACTGAAAAAACCATAGGTTTCAGGCCTTATATAGTTAGGAATTTGCATTTAAAAAACCTTTGAAATTCACTGAAAAAACCATTGGTTTCAGGCCTTATATAGTTAGGAATTAGCATTTAAAAAACTTTTGAAATTCACTCAAAAAACTATAAGTTTTAGGGGTGTTTATAGTTAGCTGGACATTCCACTCATACAAAACCATTGAAATTGCTCCTATATAGTTAGTTGTACTAACTATATTTCGCGCACCCGCAATCCACTGCTGATGATGTCACATATTGCATCATTCATGACATGGTCAGTGACATCACTGATGACATCTCAAATGACATCACTGATGACATCTCAAATGACATCACTGATGACATCATCCACGTGACACTCACATACACCTTTTCATACACTAGTAAAATCTTTCATCACTCTTTGTAAAATACAGAGTATCATATTTGAATCCATTGACACAGCAATAAAAGTATCTAAAAACCCACTCAGTGATTCCTAGATGTATACACACATCTAATCACTTACCTGTAGATTCACTCATACATGCCGTCAATGAACAATAGAACACTATCAAAAATACTTATACACCTATATCGACATTACACACCAGCACACAATCTATTCACATATGAAGTTATCCTACTCACTTATGCAAACAATGGATCATACTTACTTAGCTACACACTTATACAAACACCACTTCATCAAATCATTATTACAAGTATACAGTTATCCATACAGTCACTCACACAATCATTGAATTTTATGTATACTTATTTATATACAACTGACACATACACTGCCTTTTTTTATTTTTCTAGTTTGTTGGACATGTACCATTGAGAAATATATTTGCTCATCACCACACCCATAAAGATATTCACTCACCCAAACAGCTGTTAAAACATGTAGTTTTAACTTCATATATCTACTGAATCAACTATTCACACATCTTTGGGCAGTCACACACCCCCCACCGAACCACACACACATTCACTCTCCCATACAAATACTCTGTTAACTAATCAATAACTAATATAGACTTTCACATAGCTAGTAACCAACTGGAGAACCAGTTTACACAACAACCGACAAAGTGATACAGATATTCACACAGTTTAGTCACTATCCGCTATATTTAGTGAGACACTATAAATTGTTAAAGTAAACAGTCAATTACACTGCTACTAAATCCTCCATCCAAATATTTATTTTTATATATCCACTCATTCTTCAATGCACATTGCTATATATATATATATATATATTGCATATTTAAATAACAAAGCAAACCACATTCACTGGATGATGTCATCAGTGATGTCATTTGAGATGTCATCAGTGATGTCACTGACCATGTCATGAATGATGTGACATCATCAGCAGTGGATTGCGGGTGAGCGAAATATAGTTAGTACAACTAACTATATAGGAGCAATTTTAATGGGTTTGTATGAGTGAAATGTCCAGCTAACTATAACACCCCTAAAACTTATAGTTTTTTGAGTGAATTTCAAAGGTTTTTTAAATGCTAATTCCTAACTATATAAGGCCTGAAACCTATGGTTTTTTCAGTGATATATATATGTATGTGCATATGTGTGCGGGTAGAGAGAGAGGCACAGGGACACATCTGGGAAGCAGATGCTCTGCAATATCTAATAGGATGCAGAATCCCCATGCAAATAAGACAGGTTTTGTGGAAACGCGTCTTTTGAATTGTTGGAGCGGACTTTTAACGGAGAGAAATCCACACCATTATGTCAGCATCTTTGATACCCTACAGCAAGCATGAGGGAGGAGAAACGGTGATCGTTACCAACTTTATGTCAATTGCCAAAGGAATCACCAACTCGCGGTCTCCCCTCAGTTTCAACTGGTAGTGGCAACCTACATTAGCTACTATGTCACTTCCTGCAATATCGATGTACAATTGCCTACACATATTGACATTTACGTGCTTTAAAAAAGACTTTTGCCTTTAATTGACTTCATTCAAATATATTTTCTTTAGTTTTTTAATAGATATACGTCCAAAAGTTTAAATTGTACATAACATCAGACAGACACTAACCCTTTAGGTATGGTAAAGCTGGTACTTAATAGTGTTACTCGGTCTTTAGATAATTACTTAGCTCGAGACACACTACACAGACTGAACTGAAAGCAGGCCACCACTTCAAAGACGCTCTACTGACCTTAAGACACTGCACTTTTCTATATTTTCAGTGGACTACAGTCATCCGTTTCCGATATGGAACATGTTGTGTCTCTATGTTAATAGCATTCTGAAACACGGTTCTATTGATACTTTTAATGCAACACATCCATCAAAGTGTGACTTCTACAACCACCTTCTACGAACGTAAACAATGTAACTGTTCATTTCTGGGGTTGGTCACATTCCACACCAGCTCCTTCCAGCCACAGCCCACTTTAGCAATCAGACATTGTGAGATTAAAATTTGAAGGCAGACCGAGTAGGGCTGGACGGGCAGCAAAGGACGGAGGTTTAAGGTTTGTTTGCTGGGGGGGGGGGGGGGGGTTCCTCACCTTGAAGTATGTGTACTGCAGAAACTTGTAGGGTTCTCGGTCCAGAAACTCGTCCAGGGTCTTTTGGGAGGGCTAGGACTGCCTGAAGACGGGCAGCACCTGCTTGCAGCGCATCAGGCACTGCGTCCTTCGCAGCAGGTCGGGGAATCCTGCAAAGCGGTCTGCAGGTTCCCCCGGACCCTCGGAGGTCTGCCCAGTGTGCTCCCGCGGCCCCTGGCTGGGCTGACCCCTGTCCTCCAGCGGCCTATTTGCGGACTGCGCCTCGTCCTCCCACGGCCCCTCAGGCTCAGGCGGCGACCCCTCGGGGTCGGGCAAGTGGGCGGAGCTGCAGTTAAGGTTGCAGAAGGCCTCACTGTCCAGCAGCAGGCGGTGCAGCCGCAGGCTTACCTCCAGATAGTGAACGCTCTCCTGACAGTTCTCCTTGGTGTACTGGTCCAGCACATACTTGTAGGCCGCGTCCAGCGGCATTAGTTCGTCCCGCGGGAAGCTCCTGAAGCTGTAGCGCTCGTACTGAGCGCCGCTCTCGCTGGCCAGGAGCAGGACGAAGAGCAGGGGGCCCATGGGGGCCAGCAGCGTCCGCAGCCTGGAGCGGAGAGGCATGGTGGGTGCGTGCACGGAGCCTGCCGGTGTGCTGGGACACCCTGTCCACATACCCACAATCATTGACTCAAAGGAGGCGGAGACTCGAAAAGTTTCTACTCCGCTCCAGTAAAGGCTCCTCCAGCTCTGGAGAGAGGAGTGCCAGCCCTAGCCCCCGCGCTAACCCGTCCTCATAAGATCAGCCGGGAGAGGGGAAGAGAGGCGAGACAGCCCCCAGGACAGCTTTCATAGCAGTGATGCAGAGCTCCTGTCTCCCAAGATCAATGATGTGTGTTTGTTAGTATTTTTCAAAAGCTGCTTTTGGTGTGTATAATCATAAATATTCTTAACAAGCGCTCGCCACGACTTTTCTGTTTCTGCCATCTCACTTGGACGGACTGCCCTGACTTCCTGCTGGCGTAAAAGGTTTATTATCTTCTTTATGGAGCCATCTGTTTCGCCCCATAAAGATAACAAACCTTTTACGCCAGCAGTAAGTCAGGGCAGTCGGTCCAAGTGGGACGGCAGAAAGAGAGAAAAGAGTACGTCACACAGAGCTCTTTTCCAATGGCCGGCCACCATTTAGCAGAAACGGCGACGTCGGCCAATGGGAAAGAGGTGCGGGGCTTAAAGCCCGCTAGTGAATCAAAAATTAGCTAGCATTCGCGCCAAGAATTTTCAATTCTATTAAGGACACGGAGGCGAGGATTATGCTTCTCTTTCTTATATTTGCTACTCACAGCAGCCAATGAAAAACGTTTGGTATGCAAATAAAACTACATTTCCCATGATGCTTGTACATACATCACATCCTGTATAGCCCCATAAGAGCTGCTGTATCCTGTGTCTCCTCCTCGTTCTTTGCTCGAACATATACAGTCCACACATTAATAAATCCAGTTCATTCCACAGAATATGAGTCTCAATAAACATCCTTCAACATGGAGAACCATCGTCAAACTGGAAAGATTACGTCTTCTAAGCCAGAAGAACACCTGCACCTTCTTCTTTACTCAAAGCTGAAAGGAATGAGACAGGAAAACCCGTAACTTCTGCTGATACAGAATATCAAGAACATGCGGGTGGGTAATTATTACCAATACTGTAATAAACCGGGTGGGATAATCCTCGCCTCCGTGTCTTTAATAGAATTGAAAATTCTTGGCGCGAATGCTAGCTAATTTTTGATTCTATTACAGGACCGGAGGCTTCGGATTATGCTAGTTTAACGCTTATTAAACACAACTACAGTCTTAAATCTCCCACCGGTACATAATACACTGTTTAAATAGAGTCAGAGAAACTCCATCAGAAGAATTAAAACTTTCACAACAATGGGAATTATCAAAACAAGAATGATAAGTATTGTACTTGAGCAAACTGCATCTCACAATTGGTTCTAACATCCATTCCGGCCAAAGGCCCTCAACCATTGGCTGTAATAGCCTCGTACTCATATAAAAAGTCAATAATCATCAACAATCATACGAACATATACGTGAAAACCTCAGATAGTAAATCCGAGAATCATCGTTGTAATCCATGAGGCATGTGAAGAAACCCATAAAGTGCATTATCTCGAATTCGTGTGACCAGGCCCTGACCACATGCAGTTCAGACCTCGCTGACAGAGCAACTTCCTAAAGTATATACTGTACCTGTAAAAGGCGGACTTGCCTCGCCATAGGAACACCCGAAGGTGGAATGCTTCGTAACACAGCCTGACATTTAATGTCCAGTCGACCTACTATTATATGTCTAATAATAAAAAGGAAATCACGAGAATTAGTCCGGTTTGTAATATTTACGCCACCAAAAAGAATTCGAAAGAAAACCCGACGCAAGTTCAGCAACCTGCCCTGAACCGAGAAAGAGCCGCAGAAAAACGGCCAAAACGGATGCTATAAGATGAACGTTACTGAAGTCCCCGTACATTATTTGGCAAATAATTCACAAGTAGAGAAATCAGTCCTCACAAAGCCGCCAATGGCGTACATATCAACAAAGCGACCCTCTATCGCCGAAACGTATGTCGGGAATGGAAGGACCCAGAATACAAAATGAACGCCCTCAGCGCGTTCGAAAACCAGGAAGTATTGTAGATACCAGAACTTGATCGTAAATAAAGCAAAGTCGGAATACATACACCTAGTGAAAACTGTACTTACCACATTGCCATGTGTCAGACCCAGACCCGTGCTTACTAAAAGGCAACAATGAATCTGCGGGTCGTAGCTCCCTGGTGAACCATAAAGGCATCTGCCTTGAACTACATGAGTTCTAATTCATGAGAAAAGGGAAAATTGTAAGGTAAGGCAGGAAACCGTGCCGGCCTCCGCCGACCCAAGGGGCATTGGAATTTCAAAAATGGAGTCCACCCTGCACGAAAGTTGCGACCCAGTCGTCAGAAATACAAGGAAACCGGATGGAACAATCTTTTACTGTCAAGTAGGCTAAGGAGGTATACCGCAACAACCTAAATATGCAAATTTCGGCAGAATGGCCTGAGTCCTGGAACAAGTCCACTAAGAAGATGACCTATATGCCCATATCCGCTGATCGTTCACGCAGTCGAGATATTGCGCATGGTGAACCGTAAGCCTCCAGAGGCGTGCACGATAAGGAGCCCGAATGACCGAAGGCTCGTAAAAAACTGTTTGAATGACGGTGCCAACACACCGCTACCGTGGCACTCCCATGAAGGGAAACTCTTGTACTGATACCATCGGAAAGCCATCCTCGCATTGTAGATTGGGTCGTACAACCACTGAGTCGCGTAGGATTGAGATAAACCTGGAAACCTAAACTAAGAGCCACCAATGCATGAAGGTTATAACCGTTCCATTCCAGCACATCAATCCGATGTCTGGAAATGTGAGGCCAAGGCCTGTTAAGATAGACCTATCCATACATATATGTATCCAATTAACTTGAAAGGTAAAATAACTCTGTACTCGGAGGGTACTAGAGAGCTGAGAGCTTGGGATAACCTATACCTTTAACCAACCATTAGAACCGCCACAACTGCCATTGTAGGGGAGGAGAGCACCAGAAGCTGCGGAAAAATGATGGAAAAAGAACGGACCAACTAGTATGAATGTGACCACAAGCAAAAACGTCTACCTTTTATACACTCAACGATAATAAACCTGTCCCATAGGGGCCTGTCGCAAAAGGCCTACCTGGATCTGGCGTCCAACCTTATGAAAGGCTTTGCGCCTCTCGGACGATCTGGCGCAAATGGCGTCATGCCGACGCCTATCGCCGCTGACTACGACATTGATTTGCAGCCTGTCAAATCTGGGAATCCCTTTCTGAGACGACTAGAAAAAAGAAGAAGCCTGGCGACACCGTCGGGCAATTCCTCAACTATGCCCCAAAAAGGGGGCCGCAACGCCCTAGGCTAAGTCCCGTCACACGCGCGCGGCTGCCTTACGTGTTGGCGAAAAGGAAATACGAAATCAAAATAATAAATAATAATAATAAAGATAATAAGTACATAGAAAACAAAATCATGCTCAAGGATTTGTGGTAGCAGAACGAAAATGGGCGTCAATCAAGCCCTGTCACCCTGAGTTAGGTAACGTCATACTAGAGGCCCTGTTGACCACACAAGAACGGGAAGAACCTGGGTGTCAACATAATTAGGTCAGGAGGCTCTTGCGCTCCTATCAGTTAGTTGTCATCCTCCAATATATATATATATATATCCCATCATCACCCTCACGGAATATCGGTATTCAATATATATGGTAGTGCAAAGCACAGCTCAATGGAGGAGTAGAGGGGGAGCCAACCCTATGCACACTAAAAAAGAGAATGAAGAATGTATCGGCTCCTCAGCAAAGCTGTAGTGATTATACCAGCCCAAAGGGCGTCGGAGTCATTGTAAAATACAAGGAGCGTGTGCGCTCTCCGAGGGCCAGCCTATTGTTAAACCTGGAGGCTACCAGGCAATCTGCTCAGATAAAGCAGGAGGCACTGAGACCTCGAAACAAAACAAACAGGGGACGCATGCGACGTGCGTAGGCCAAAGTGCCCAAAATTAAGCCCAAAATTGTGCCCAAGTGGGTTACGCACACCGGAGCGTTATGACTCCATAACCGCACTCGGCTACTAGGGAAAGCCTTTGGCGGAGAAAACGCGAGACCGCGCAATAATTCAACCAACCCTATGGAAGTGACAGGAAAATCTATTGCAATGTGGAAACAGCAACGTTGGAACCTAATCTAGGAGCAAAAAATCTAGACACAAACCATTGTTACCCAGTTCATCATGGCGCCATGCCAGCGCCGCATTTCAGCTCTGGAGGGAGCGTTTGATTCAGTTTGTGGCCGAGTCCAGGCCTCCCATGAGGTTTAATGTCGCCAGCAAGAGCAGAGCGACCTCAACCACTCCTGCAGGAGCGATCTGAACTTGTATCGGTGTGTGAAAGAAAAAACGCTACCGAGCACACTACTGCTTTCCAGTATAAATAAAGAAAACATGCACCAGGAGAATATGAAACCTAAATTGTAATAAAGTACGAAAATAGAAATTATTAACTTTTCATATCATTTGACAAATGGAAAAAACATGACTCGGGGCACCTGGGCTCGAACCCTGCACCATGGAGATAAGAGGCAACAGCCTTGCCCCGAGGCCACGTGTAAACCAATCATGGCGAAGCTGATGAGGCCTGAAGACCCCGGCAGGGAAGCGCGGCATTTGAGAATCAGCGGGAGTACAGAACGCCTGATAAGGCCACCCGCGTAGCGGCTACACCGCCGCAACCACAGTCCCAGGTTGTGCCCACGAGGCGACACGCGTGTGCCTTTTATTAAAGAGAGCCCTGAAGCTGCGCGGTGTTCAGCGGCCAACAGGGACAGAAGCCGCGCCCGAACGGGCCAACAGAGGAATCCACAGACTCGCTGCGGGAGGAGGCTCAACACCCGTACGCCGCTCCCCTCGATCAACACTGCCATGCCCGCAGGTCATCGGGGGACGGAAAACTCGGCCGGAGAGGCCGAACCATCAAATAATCAAAAGCGTCCACGGAGTACGTCGCTCCCAGCGGGAGCCGCTCCACTCTAACCATAACACCACAGGCGCCCGTGAGCGTTGGTTCAAGACACAGTCATGGCAATCCTGATTTAATTTGTCAAAACATACGTGTAGTAACAAAAACACCTTCGTGCCACAAGCAGTAAATACAGCGCGATAAAAGCGCAGAGCAGGTTACATAGCGCGATATAAGCGCAAAGCATTCAAAATAGCACGATATGACCGCAAACATACAGGCAATAACATCAAAGGTAATCTAACAGTCAATTAAGACATTAATCATGGCACAATGTTGTGAGCACTTAACTGTCTGCGTGAGCAGCAAAGAAAGAGGAGGAGACACAGGATACAGCAGCTCTTATGGGGCTATACAGGATGTGATGTATGTACAAGCATCATGGGAAATGTAGTTTTATTTGCATACAAAACGTTTTTCATTGGCTGCTGTGAGTAGCAAATATAAGAAAGAGAAGCATAATCCGAAGCCTCCGGTCCTGTAATAGAATCTCCCTCAAGATCATAAGATCTCGCCAGCAAAGATTATGCTAGGCTTCAACCTAAAAATGAGGTGAAGGAAGCATGGCTGGATAGCAAGGATAGAATGAACGAGAAGGGCGCGCTGAGCAGCATCTATTTCGCGCCGTGAGGGGAACGGCTGTATATACCGCCAGCAGCTCACCTTCTTGGGTCCTTTCCATCGCCGTGAGGGGAACGGCAGGCTCAACCCCTACACGCCGCACACTGACATAGGCTCCAGCCGTGAGGGGAACGGCAGCCTACATTGACCAGGAGGCTTTGGGCAACGCTGGTGGAGGGCGTCACTAGAAGGCGCCAGAAGCCTTCAAATCCAGCGCAACCCCCCCACGCACCGCGGGGCGGGCGGCGCCCGGGCGAAGCCTGAGCCATGGGCGGGTCCGTCATCGCCAGGAAGAGGCAGGGCAGGGTCCCCCCCTCTAACAACCAGGACCGGAGCGGATCTTGGGACTAGGGGGAAGGTATTGAGCCCGACTAATTTGTGCCTTGACTTGTGAGTAGTTTGATGCTCAGAACACTTGACCCTTTCCAGACCCTGGTGATTACTATTCCTACTCGAAACTTGCACTTTTATGACATTTATGCTGCTAATACCCTTGGATCGATTATCCTTTTATGCTAACTTTCATATATTAATTTTTATTGGTTTTAATTGTTTACCCTTTTTTTATATAACGTGTTTGTTAATGCAGGACCACGAAAAACTATGTGATTAATCGAATTACCCAGCTCTTACTACCTCATTTGAGGCCGATCCACCCTGCTTTTTGTCTCTAGTGGGCCGCTTAGATACTAAGCCTGCCTTAGTCAAGTCTGTACTGTATAGCATGCGTCACTTTAAACAAAGCTAACCTATTTTGCACTTTATCGTCAGCGGCGAGGCACGCGTCACTTTAATAAGGTCAACCTATACATCACACTTTATTGTGAACAGTGAGGCACGTGTCACTTTATCCAAGGCCAACCCATATTGCACTTTACTGATTGTAGCAAGGCCCCATTACTGGAGCTTTACCCACTTGTAACACCATGGCAAGGAGGAAGCCTGCCAAGCCGTATATTGATAAATCTTGTACTATGATTGATACATACTTGGTTAAAGCTGTAAATGTTCTCTCAGAAGAAATAGACCGTACTGAGAGACGTCTGTCTAGGGGTTCTAGTCATATGGGGGGGGGAGACCAGGGGGCCGCGTTTAGGGCTTTTACAAGCCCTTCAAGCGAGATCCTATTTGATAAATCGACTAATCTCCCATTGTTAGTCGAGGAGACAGCCCCAGACGACAATAGAGCGGAAGGCATTAATGGAGATCATACCCGATTATCTTCGACTCCTACTTTGACTACCCTTGGAAGCCCCCCGCCCCAGAAAAAGACTAAGGGATGCAGAAAGAATCGCTTAGAACAAGAGAACACTAATCCTAAAACAAAAAAAGATCAAAAGAATACTCACACAGGGAAACCAGGTCCATCCGCTAAAGTAGACCTCCCACAGCACGGCCTAACCTTAGCGGATATCTCTGAGAAGGTGATAGAGCTCTTAAGGCTGCTTTACGATAAGTTAGACATTTTTGCGAGAGAAATCCATAAGATTAGCGGATCATTGGCTAACGTCAATGATAAATTTCAAAATGAGGTGATTAGAACTCTACAGAAAGTTGCAGTTGTAGGCCCCACCAACCAGATTACTATTTTGGATAGCGAACACATCAATACCGCTAAAGAAGGGAATAATATTGTAGAGGTGGTAAATCTTTAAATACTAGCTATAAACCTATCCTAATCCAGAAGGTAAGCATAGAGACTAAGTCGGGTAATTCTACTAGATCCGATCCCGCAAAGCCTGATAGTCTAAAAGCCACAGCTTATGAGGATAGAAAAACTGCCACGTCCATAAATCTACCCCATGAATGTAGTGCTTATGTCGCAACATTGGCCAATGTACCCATACTTCAACCTGGGCAGGTAGAAGACCATGGTTCACTTACGAACAAAGTAGTGTTCTGGTTGAACAATAATTGCGTCCCGGTGGAAGGGGTAAGTCAGATTCAGACAACACGTAGAGTGGGCTGGATCGGGCCCCTTAAAAATTGTTTTGCGGGGGATTGCATCATCATCAATTTTCGGTCTCAAGCTGGGGAAAATAATACACTAGTAAATGCACCACCACCCTCTCCCCGGGAATTTAATACCACCCTTCTCCCTCTAGGGTATTTTTACAGACTTCCGATGGTGAAGCATGGAAACGGTAGCCAGTTTAGAAATGAACTATTGTTAGCTCCCTCTCCGTTTCTTACCCTATCTAATTTTGCTATTCCAGTTGCCAACAGATATCAGTCCCTGAGCAACCTTGACATTAATGATTGACGTGAGGGGTCTATTGAGTCTTGGAAGACAGTACAGGAAAGATACGCATCAGAAAACCCAAAAATGGGAACTAAGTTCAATGGTAACCTACCTGACAAGACCAACCATTGTATGATAGAGCAGGGTGGGGTGCTACTTACAAATGATATACGGAAACCAACCACTTACAGTGATTTAGACCATGTTCTAGTAGAACCACCCTTTACTAGTGACTTGGGGGGGCCATGAAGTACCAGAGGAAGACTATGAGGTTAATACGTGTAATGGGTATCAAATGGCCACCTGGAATATCTCTGGTCTTAAAAGCAAAATAGGCACGCCTTCTTGGTCTGATTTTCTAACGGCCCAACATGAATCATATGTCTACAAGAAACATGGAGTACTGAACCAATCTATGTGGAGGGTTTTACTTCTCATTGGCTCCCAGCCCAGGCCTCCCCTTCAGGTAGAGCAAAGGGAGGCCTATTGATTCTGATCTCTACTAAATTAGTAAAATGTAGGATCAAGTGTTGTATTACTGTTGGTACCCATTCTCAGATTATGTGACAGATATCTGCAGTGGATAAAGATGTCATTTTGATTAATTTCTACAATACTGTGTTTAATTCTCCTCGAGGGCCAGTTCTTTATGCCCTGGAAAGGGAACTGGATAGCTTGACCAGCACTATTAGAAAATCGATTATTATCCTATGGGTTTGTGATTTTAATGTTCAAGCTTGTTCATTATCGTTGACTAAAGTTTGTGGGATCAGGAGAGGGGATTTTGATGATGACTGTTGTATGCATTTCCCCCACTGCGAATATGGTACAGCTTTAAATAATGTTCTTGATAAGCTGGATTTAGAAGTGTTACAATGTGACACTGATAAATATAATGTGAAACGCCCCACATTTACAGGAAGGAATGCTATGTCTAATATAGGCTGGTTTGGATCCATCTCAAATTCAGCATGATGTTATTATGCATTGCCAAAATGAAATCCAATTGTGTTTAACCCGTTGGCTGCTCCCGCAATTTCGCGGCAGTGTGGCTTTTTTTAAAAATGGGCGGGCCGCGTCGGCCATTGGCCGACGGCAGCACCAGCGAGGTAGTGCTGCTGTCGGCCAATGGCCGGCGGCAGCATGGAAGGGGTTAAGGGACGCAGTCGACCCTCAATTGATGCTTGCTAATTTTACTAAGATCAATAATTCCATTGAGAATTTATTGACGAAACCAGCCCGTGGAAACAAAAAACCCAAGGTAAGCTGGTCGATGGAAATTGTACTGCGGCCTTACGTCACCTTAAACAAGCCCTTGGGTGTGAACCGAGAAACCCAGACGCAATTAAGGTTCTACGTGCAGCATATGCCTCAGCCATTAAAATCAGAAAAGTAGAGCTCCAAGAAATTGCCTGGGAAGATCTAAGTCAAGCTGCAGATACAAAAAACAGTAAATTGTTCTGGGACACGGTCAATAGCCCCTTTTTGAAGGATGAGCATATCCCAGAACTCAACTCCTACATTAATTGTAATTGCTTTGGTGAGCATTTTTCAAACATTTTTAATCCCACTGACAGAGATGCCTTCTCCATTTTGTCCACCCAACCTCATAGGGACTGGCCAATTATACCCTTGTCAATCAGGATAGAGGAGGTTACTGAGGCCATAACTAGTAGCATGGGGGAGGGGGGGGGAGGCACCGGGACCCGATGGGGTCCCTATAGACCTTTATAAAAACGAAATGGCTCTATGGACCCGTTTTTAACCAGAGTTTTTAACGCTGCCGCTGAGACCCAATTCCCTTTATCATGGGGTCAGTCAATTATAATAACCCTTCCACAAAAAAGTAGTAAAAACCGACGCCTGTAATTACCGTCCAATTTCCCTTCCGGACTCCTCTATAAATATCATGAGCCGGGTCATGTTATCAAGACTAGAAGCCTGGGTTATCGAGAAGTCGATCCTTACACAAGTACAATACGGATTTAGAAAAGGAGTTGGCACGTTAGAGCAGTGTGTCAACTTAGATCTCTTGTTTGGCAAATATACCCTAGCAAAGGAGGGCAATTTATATTTATGCTTTGCTGACCTTAGCAGCGCTTTCGAACTGGTGGACCACTCTATCTTATGGCCCTTATTGTTAGAAATGGGTGCCCCTAAAGAGATAGTTCCTCATAAAGTCTAGCCAGGAAATAAACTATCTAGTTAGGTGCGGTACGCCTATTCAGGCGAATATACCCCCTTTTTTGAAAGTTAAAAGAGGCATTCGACAGGGCTGCGTCCTAGCCCCTCTACTTTTGTCATTGTTTATCAATGATGTGGACGCAGCCCTGAAAATATTAGAGTCGGATGCCCCGAGGGTGGACGGGAATCCCATTCCAATTCTTTTATACGCTGACGATGCGGTTTTACTCTCTCGTACCCCCATTGGGTTACAGCGCTTGATTGATAGTTTTACTGTTTTTATTGCAAAAAGAAAGCTTTTAATTAATAAATCTAAAACTTGTGTTATTGCTTGCGGCAGGAACCCAATTATATCTATATCATATTACATAGAAGGCTCTAAGATCGAAACAGCCAAAACTTTTGTTACCTGGGTATTACCTTTTCAGGGAATGGGTCTTGGGCACAGGAACAGGATAACACCCGCGCTAAGGTGCTGAGGAATATAAATGGTATTTTTAGATTTGCTGCTAAATTGGGCAATCGACGCATCAGAGATATGATGACAATTTATGAGATACGATGTGTCACTGCCGCACTTTACGGTGCAGGAATTCGGGGACACTGCCAAGGCAATCTATTACAATAAACTGAAAATTCATTTTTAAAACGCTTGTTGTGTGCCCCATTATCGGCCTCCACGGAAATTCTTCAACGTGAAGTGGGCATTAAATATATCTCTGATTTGGCTTCATTGCGGCCTCTTTTACTCTGGAAATCCATATGGTCAAAAGAGGAGACATTGTTTACTCAATCTATAATACGGGATTGCCTTAAAATGGAGAATTGTTCAAAAATCCCTTGGTTTAACTATATCTTTCATTAGTTTAAACTTTTGTTCAATTGTGATATCCAATTGGATCCTGAATGTGCAGATTTTGTTGCTAGAAGTGAGATAAAATTAACCCTACTAGCTCACAAAATGGAGGCCCGTTCTTGTATTGTTTTTTTTTTTTTTTTTTTTTGAAATATATTTTTATTGCAGGAATCAGTAAACTGTTACAATTATGACCAGCATCAAAAATACACTGAAATCAATCGACTGCATCCCGTCCACCCCCCGCAGCACGTTTTTATACACTAGACTCCAGCCCACAGTTCCAAAGTCGGGCGATAAAATCCAGTGGGGGTTCAGCAGGAGCGAAAGGCTGGTCCGGATAATCCACTGTCCGTCATCTGCTTTTCTAAACAAGCCCCCAAACCCAAAAGAAAGTCCCACCCACAAAACACTAACTTGCAAAGAAACCCCTCCCCCACCCAACCCCGCCATCAGTGTATGGTAGCTACCGCAATAGGATTCGTGAGAGGACCCAAGATGTGCGTATCAGTAACAGTAAACACCATCGCCTATCGGGACTCAGGGCGCGCTGCTATCTCACTATCAGAGTCGCTGGGGGCGCAATAGTCTCTGAGGGCCTGCACTAGTGTCTCCCATTCCAGCGCTGTCTCCTGTGCTCGTTCGTTACGTTGTCTCCCAGCCAGTTGGTATCTCAGCGTGCCCTCCCCCGCCGCCCACTTCAATAATTCGCTATGCCATCTGCTCCCAGTCGGACCAGCTCGTGCCTTCCAGTTCCTGGTCACCTCTCGTTTGGCTAAGAGAAGCCCTAAATCAATAAATTTACTGGAAATTTTGTTTTTGGGGGTATGTGGAAACCAATGCAACAGACCCACCGCCGCATCAACCGATAGAGGTCTCCCCGTCACCTCCATCAGGGTCTTCTCCACCTCCACCCAGTAGGAGGATAGACCCGGGCAGGCCCACAACATATGGAGGAGGTCTGCCTCTGGTGCCGGGCATCTGGGGCAGGCTGCCGAGCCCGTAGCGAAATACTGTTGGATTTTCGCCGGGGTCAGGTATGCCCGATGGAGTACATAATAGTGGACCAACTGAAAACGTGCGTGACGCGTCCCCTTCCAAGCTCGCCGCACGAGCTGAGACCAGGTCGCTTCCGGGATTTCCTTGCCTATGTCCGCCTCCCACCGGGTCTTGAGGGTCGTAAGGGGGGTCAACCCTTCATTGATCAATCTACCGTAGAGGCAGGTGACCGCCTTCACCGTGCCCGCAGACATCATGACGTATTGACACACCGGAGACGTAGGAGGTTCCTCCTGTCCGCCTTTCCAATGCGCCTGGATCGCACGGACCAGGGCCGAGTGCAACAGGAAGTCCCCTGGGGGAATCTCGAAGCGGTCAATGAGCTCCTGGAAAGGCAAGAGTACCCCGGCCTCATAAAGATCCCCCACCAACTGCAGCCCCGCGTCCTCCCAGTCCGCCAACCGTGACCAATCCCCGCCATGGGGCAACGCCGTCAGCATCCCCAATGGTATTTCCGGCGCATACGGTATCCGGAGTTGGCCCCTGGCGTGAGCCCGGTTCCAACACAGGCGAATGGTCTTTTCCTCCAACGTCAGGTCCTGTAAGGTCAAACGTTGGCGTAGAGCTATGAAAGATAGGACATGCCTGGCCATCCCTGTACCTCTCCTGTCCTCCGGGCCTCGGAACTCCCTGGCAACCTCCTGGGTGAGAGTCTGGAGCTGCGCCGCCAGATAGTATTTCTCGAAGTCCGGCACTGCAAGTCCCCCTTCGGCTTTCGGCCTCATCAGGGTCTTAAGGGCCACTCTACGGCGGCCCGAGCCCCAAAGGAATCCAGTCATCGTCGACCGTAAGAGCCTAAACGTGGCTGGCGGGATCCAAACTGGCAGCGCCCGGAAATAGTATAGCAGTCGGGGGAGAGCCACCATTTTGAGGAGGGCGACCCGCCCCGCCAACGAAAGCGGCAGTGTAGCCCAGAAGTCCATGTTCCCCCGTAGAGCTCGACTACATCTGGCGATGTTTCCGTCCAGGAGGTCAGATGGATCATGATAAATGTACACCCCCAGGTATCTGAAACAGTCAGGTTCCCATCTAAGTCCTCCAATGAGGACTGGACTAGGGGTGCCTCTACGGACCGGGAAGAGGCATGTCTTGCTCCAATTTACCCGTAGGCCCGAGACCGCCCCGAACGCCGTGAGCGCCGTCTTAGCGCCAAGTAGGGCCTCGACTGGGTCCTCAAGGAAGAGTAATAGGTCGTCGGCATATAACGAAACATGGTGCGGGCCCGAAGGGGTCCGGAAACCACTGTAATGCGCCCCCGACCGGAGTAACACTGCGAGGGGCTCCACCGCCAGCGCAAAGAGAAGTGGGGATAACGAACAGCCCTGTCTCGTGCCCCTTTCTACCGGGTACTGTGAGGAAATTAATGGGCCCGCCCGAACCCTGGCCGACACGGAGGCGTACAGGACCGCGGTCCATCTGATGAAACCCTCACCGAGGCCAAACCGTCGCAGCACCGTGTGTAGGTAGTCCCATTCCAAGCTATCAAACGCCTTCTCTAAGTCCACCGACAGGACCACTGGGCACGGAGCATCTATTAGCGGCTCACCCAGTAAGCGGAACAACCTACGGATGTTCATTGTTGTATTGCGCTTGGGGATGAACCCGGCCTGGTCCTCATGCACTAGGGAGGCCATGTGGCCGACTAGTCTCGAAGCCAGGATGCTGCTCAGAATCTTATAATCGACCGTCAGCATCGATAAAGGCCGGTAGGACGCCGGATCGGTTGAGTCTCGCCCCGGCTTGAGGAGGGGAACCACCAGGGCCTCACGCATTGAGCCAGGCAGTCGGCCAAGCCTCTTCGCTTCTCTATAAACAATCACCAGTCTCGGAGCCAGGAGGTCGGCATAGGTCGCGTAAAACTCCACAGGAAGACCGTCTAGTCCTGGGGTCTTGTTCCGCGCCATCCTTTTGATGGCGCCGCGGATCTCCCCCAGTTCGATATCGGAACCTAGGGCTTTCGCCACGTCAGGCTCCACCACCGGGAGCACTAGGGGTCGCAAATAATCCTCAAGAAGGTCGGGGTCTTTGCCCGTTCTTGTATTGTTAAGAACCAAACAACTTACATCTTTTATCTGCAATTGGATCTTAAACAGGGGTTTCAAACTTACCTGTCAGTTGTGACAAGAGCATCACATCGATTTGTGTTAACACGACTAAGGTTGGGTACTATACATCATCTTGTCAATTTTCCTGTTAAGAAACAGTGTTCTACCCAGCCATGCCCATGTAATGGAGTCTCCCGCCAAAGCTGTTGTCATATGTTATTATTTAGCAAATTGTATTCCAATTTTAGGAAATTTTATTTAAAACCGTTCTTCTTATATTATAACATAAGATCCACTACAGATGCTATGAATTTGCTCTTTAGGTTAGAGGAACCAGGATTGTGTTTTTATACAGCAACATTTCTTCTGAAAGTCATTAGCATTAGGAAATCAATGATCACCGACGTTTTGATCACATGAACCACAAGGTATTTTATGTAATCTTTGCACTTGCACTTTTTGTATCAGGATCATACAAGTTTATACAAATCGCCAGGGTCTATATATGAATTTGTACTTGTTTTTATCGTACCAGGATTTTATATGTCTATGAATTTATTGTCTATTATCTCGTTGCTTCTGTAATTCTATTATTGTGAAGATCGATTTATGACTGTTTTGCTTATATGGTTGATTTACTTAACCAAATAAAAGCTTTAAACGGAACTGAACGAGAAGGAAATAAGGAAGGGTAGAAAGTAATGAATGGAATAAAATAAGTAGTGAAAGAATCAGAAATGCAAAGTGAAGAAACCGAAACAAAGGTGAGAATGAAAGGAAAGAGGGATGAAGGAAAAGAAAAAATGAAACAGCAAAGCAAAAACAAAACACAGGAGAGAAAGAAAAGAAAAATTGAAGGACAGAATGAAAGAAACACCAACAAGGAAAGGAGACCAAGAGGCAACAGAAAGAAAGAAAAACGAATATAAGAAAAACGAAGAAAGAGGCTGAAAGGAAAGAATGAAATAAAGAAGAAAAAGAACAGAAAACCAGATCAAAGAGTGTGGTCTGAGGCATTTATTTGTTGACAGACTTCTTACCAGGCAGACTGATTAAACTGATGAGATAAAAGTGCTTGAATTCAAAACTGCTGCAGTTACATATAAATGTCTACAGGAAGCTCAATATTTGCACATATACCCTCCGGCCTAAAGCTGCACATCACGTGTAAGAAATCGAATGGTTGATAGGCTACGTTTTTACCAAACTTAAGAATACAATCTTTCTTTTGTTCAGCATTTTTTTTTTAATAGTGCTGTACATTATGATTGGTCTCACGCCCCAAAGAAAATAAAACAACTCACCAAATGTATGTTTATAGGCCTCCACCAAAAAGTATATATTTATCCATTGGAAGGCAACGTCTTTTTGTCAAATTCCGGATCAGTATTTTAATTGCCATTTGATGGAGCCTTTTTCTCTCTTTTGTTTTTGTGGGAGTGTTGCTGGGTACCCAATTGTTTGTGATGTGATAACAGAAGGTTTATCCCTGCTGTGAATGCACAAACACTGCACTTCACTTCATCGCCCCCTTTAGCCCCTTGTGTACGTAAGACGGCATGGAGCGGTGATTGTGTGCGGAGGATGGCTCCAGACTATTCTATCATCCACCCACAGGGTAAGTGCAGGCACTCCCCTGTGGACCTCCTGCACATGCCCCCACCAGGGATATCAACGGAAGCACTTCTGCTGCCACCCTTGACCCCCCTCCCCCAGCGATTTGATTATGTCAGTGGGCACGGCATGCGCCGACATCATCAAACATGCAGAGGACGCAGTGGAAGCCATTTGCTTCTAGCGCAGTCCAGAAGGAGGTGAGTTTTTCTGTTGGGAGGGTTTGTGGAGGGCAGGGAGGCACCCGGTAAACGGAGAGAGTTTTTCCTTTCCACTGTTGTCGCTCTGAAGTGCATTTCTGCTACGAGATCGCGAGTGGGGCTGTGACAGCGCAGCAGGAATGCACCTACTAGCCACCAGGGATTTTTATTTAGTTGCTGGGAGTGGCCCCATGGACAAGAGTCGTTCCCCATAATGGGAGCATTATTTTGGCTCTTTCCTGATGCCCCTGTGGGGGGCAGATCGGCCATATTTTAAGTAGATCTGCCCCCAAGAGGGACAAAAAACTACACCAGGGATAGTTATTTTTTATGTCGGGAAGCAGCCCCTTGAACAAGGATCGCTCCCCATTACTGGGAAAGTATATTGGCTGTTTTCTGCCCCCCTCAGGGGCAGGTCCGCCATATTTTTAGGCCCATCAGGGACAGAAATTTTACTTAGATGTAGGGTAGCTGCCCCTTGAGCACAGACCACTCCCGGTCATTGGGGAAGGTGTTTTGGCCTTTTTCTGCCCCCACTGAGGGTAAATCAGCCATATTTTTAGGACCCAAAAGGAGAAGAAAACCACAAGAGACCAGGGATTATTTAATTTTCGATGTTGGGGAGTGGCTCCATGTTTTTTTTCTGTTTTCTGACCATCCCTCTTGGGGTAGAGCCCCCATTTCTTTAGTCCAAACTGCCCTCAAGGGGGCGTAAATCCTCTATGCACCAGGGAATATGTTTCGATTATAGCTGTGAACTGGAGTTTGGCAGGCAGTATGCATGGACTGATGCTTGGCTGATTGTGTGTTTGCCCCTAGTATGGTACTGCCTATTGTTGACTGCCTTTAGTGGTGTCTTTGCAAGGTGTAGCAACAATACAGAGAACTTTTTGGCTAATAATTTTTTCCAGCTGTTTATTGATGATGTATTTTTGGATGATATTGTTGTGCAGACTAATATGTATGCAGAACAGTTGTTGAGGGACAACAGTGCCACACTTAAGACCCACTCTAGAGCTACCCAGTGGACTAGAGATTTTGCTAGCGGTGTGTGGGGGCTGGCAGTGTGTGTGATCTTGTATTTGGTTGGATAAGGGTCACTCCCCTGTAGGGCGTCAATTTCTTGCCTTTGCTTTGTGCCCCCCTTGGGGGCAGATCGGAAATTTGTGATGCTGATCTGCCCCCAAGGGCTTCAGTGTTTTATAATGTGTTATTTCGTGTTATCATTTGCATTGTTGATCTTAATGTTTTTTTTCTTTTTTTATTCTATTGAAAAGCTTTTGATTTTGCTGGTAGCAACTCCTGCTTGCGGTTTCAACACTTGTAGATCTGCAGTTTGTGTATTTGCATGTTTGGTAAGAAAACGTTTTCATACTGTTTGCCTCAAATGAGTCCCATTACTCTGTATGAATGTTTTGTTTTAATTAATGTAATAATTGCAGCAGGTTTAGCTTCTAATTTGTGTGTTAAAATCTCTGGATTTGTGCAAGAGGAGTATTGTGTTGTCTTGTGTGTAATTTTCTTTTGTTTTTCCTTTCTAGTGTGATATTGTTGGTGCTACTGTGTCTGTGCAGAGTAGGTACAGGTGATTCTCAGTCTGGTATGGCAAGAGAGGTATTTTTGGAGTAGAATGTTCATTGTGATGTTTGTATTGATAGTTTATTTCTAGATCCTTGTATGTCAATAGTTATATTTACTGTTTGAAAAAGCCAGTTTGTTTGACAATGTTGTTTATTGTTGTTTTGTTTAATTAGTGAGCATTACTGCTGCCCATATGCTGACGGCCTGGCAGGTTGTTGGTTTGCTTTTTGAATCTGCCTCTGAACTTGGCTCGGAGACTGACTCTCCATCTGAGGCAGACGATCAAGTTGACATTTCTGGAAACTAATTTTCTGTCTGAGAGGAATCATCTGATAAGCAATCCACTATTAGTGCTGATGAAATGCCACTTTTGTCAGTAGTGCAGCAAGAGCAAGCAGGACTGCAGCCAAGGACTTGAAGGCTACCCATTGGAAGTGCTAAACCTGGGGTTGCCCTTAATATGGTGTAGCCTATTTTGCCTGCCTTTAGTGGTGTTGCAGGGTGTAGAGACAATACAGAGAACTTTTTGGCTTATATTTTTCCCCAACTGTTTATTGATGAGATCCTTTTGAATGATATTGTTGAGCAGACTAATTTGTGTGCAAAACAGTTGTTGAAGCACAACAGTGCCACACTTAAGACCCTCTCTCTCGAGCTATCCAGTGGACTCCCCCAAATCTCCATGAGATTAAACCATCCTAAAGTTTAACTTTGCTGATGGGGTTGAGAAGGAAGCTATCACTGTCTTCATATTGGTCTACTAGTCAAGTTGACGGCAACTGCTATATTTCCAACGACCAGGAGTCGAGACTGGTATTTACTTCTGGAGCGAATGCTGCATTTTGTGGATAATGAGATCATCCTGATTGTGACCATCTCTTCAAGATTCACCCTATCCTTGACCATTTTGTAGATCACTTTTCAGACATCTATGTTCAAGGGAAATAAACAGCTGTGAACGACTCTTTGGTCCTGTTTCAGGCAATACATTTCTAGCAAGAGAGCCCAATATGGAATTAAGATGTGTATACTGTCTGAGAGTAGTACTGGATATATATAATTTCAGGACATACATTAGTAGGGATTCTTCTATTGACGACCCCCCCCCAAAGTTGTCCAGTTGTGTGAGAACCTGGTAGAGGAATTTTTGAACAACTGAGCACCAAGGCGCCTTCTACGCCAGAATCAACAAATAACTGCTCCACAAACTCCAGACCATACAAAACACCGCAGCCAGACTCGTCCTCGGCATCCCCAACACAAGCACAGCACCTACGCAACCTCCACTGGCTCCCCGTCGAGAAGAGTCACTTTCAAGATACTCACCCAGGCCTACAAATGCCTCCACAACACCGGACCCAAACACCTCAACGAGAGAATCTCCTCCCATGTACCCGAGAGAAACCTCCAGTCCGCCACTGTCGCCGGAACCCCACGAACCTGCAAAGTCAGAACAGGGGGAAGGGCCTTTTCCTACATTGCAGCCAAGACCTGGAACGAGCTCCCTATCGACATCAGATGCACACCCTCCCTGAACGCTCAAGAAGGCACTCAAGACTTGGCTTTGCAACTGAACTGAGCTGCTGACCCAGCGCCTTGATACAAACGGGTGAGTAGCACGCTTACAATTCACCTGACTGATTGAAGGTAGAAGTTATTTAAGTATAAATGGTGACTTTTGTTAAAGTGAATACTTTCATGTCAAAGTGAATACTTGCATGTGGCACAACCTGCTGTAACCCTAAAGGTTACCCTAAAGAGCTTGTATGAAAGATTTAAAAACTTCAGAGGGGGCAGTGCAGTACTTTGTGTAGTGATTAAATTCCCCCTTGTTATCTTTTCATGCGAGCTTAATTTTACCAGAATAGCAGAGATAACAGCTCACAGACCAGTGTTATATTGATTCAGACTAGTGAAAACTTTTAAAGGCAGCAATATATTTCAGATCATTGGAAGACGCAGCCTTATAAGGTGGCTGTAGTAGGAATATCTGGTCATTTTATTTAAGGAATATCTTGAACAAACTGCAGTTGGGGTTTCTACTATCTGACTAGATTAGAGTAAGGCAGGATACTGCTGATGTAAGGACAGCTTTCATGAGCTCAAGCGGATGAGGAAGTACATAGCGCTGAAATTAGGGTCCCTATTGGGTAACTATTTCAGCAGTGACTATGGCCCTCCCTGTATGACGAACATTGTAGATAAAATACAGATTGGGTGCTTTGCGACCAGGAAATATTTAGCCAGAAGCTATAGGCTTGCGGTTGGTTCCGGTCACTGCAATTGTGAGGGAAGGATAACCTTTCACATAGTTTGCTGTTTTGCACAATATTTGACTCCACATGTAGGTGATGGCTTCTTCCCTTCTTTCGATTATATGGTGCTAATTGTGTTATATCCCACTATCACTCTGACTTAGAACTGATGAGAAGTAGGTTCTCAACTCTGTAGCACCAGATTTATGGGCTGCTTGGCCACATTTAAGAGTTGCCGGCTGTTTTAGGTATAAAAGTTAACTGGGGGTTTGTGGTTAAATAGATTGACAGATCACCTTTTTCCGGATAACATTCCTCCCATACAAAAAAAATACTTTCCCTGTAGATTTAGTGTGTCTGAAGAGGCATGTGAAAGGAGAGTTTGCACTGCCCTGAGTGTCTAAATCCTGGGCTAGGAGTGTCTGCATGTTTTAAATCGCACCACATGCAATTTAAGTATTGGGAGCAAATGTGAGCGAAAAAGTGAACTGGCTGGCTTGTTTCATTTTACATTTTTTGTTCAGTTTTACAGTTGGCGTTTGTTTGATGTATTTAGTTAGACATGTTTGACATTGTTGGTTTTTCATCTCCTTGTTTTTTTCTTGTTTGTTAATAAAAATGTGATGGCAGTGTGCGGACTGGTACTTGGCTGCTGGTGTGAGTGAGACTGGCGCTTGGTCAGCGAGGTGTGCGGACTGGCACTTGGCCGGCGAGGTGTGCGGACTTCCCCTTGGCCGGCAAGATGTGCGGACTGGCCCATGGCCACCCGTGTGCATGGACTGGCGCTTGGCCAGCAATGTGCATGGACTGGCGCTTGGCCAGCGGTGTGCATGGACTGGCGCTTGGCCAGCGGTGTGCATGGACTGGCGCTTGGCCAGCGGTGTACATGGACTGGCACTTGGCCAGCGGTGTGCATGGACTTGCAGTGTGTACTGGCTGGTATTTAAGTGGCGGTGTGTGTGGGCCAGTGTTTGGCTGCCGGTGTCTGTGTGTGGTGGCCACAGCAAGTCACTACAAGCACACCACCACTGAAACACTAGTCTACACATTCCATTAGCTTCCAGGTGGTGTGATTTTGAGTATGTGTGGAAAAGTTGTGGTATGACCGTGCGCACAATTATCCCACCTCCCAGCCTTTTACAAATAAAAATGCTATCTCACTTGTGTGGGTGGGCCAAGTGTCCATAATAGAGGATGCAAAAAGTATTGTGTGGACATAAAAATTATTACAAAACGCAAGGGGGCTCCGGTGTTTGTGGTCACAGGGTCGGTGGCCTTCTAGGGAAACAAAGTTTCTTACCTGTCGGTGTAGTTTTACAGCTTGAAGATCTTTCTGGATTCACTATGCTGAGCATTGTTCCGTGGTCTAGTGGTTGGGTCCGGAATCGTAGTCTTTTCTTTCTTTTCGTCGCCCAGGTGGGCGTCGACATCCCACCTGTTGGTGTACTTCCTGTGACGTCGGCATGCTTCCTGCGGAAGCACCCACCTTTGGGCGCCATCTTCGGATTCTTTTTCTAGTTTTGTGTTCTTGCTTGCGAATCCTTTGGCAATATTCAGTATTTCTGAGATTAAGAGATTTATCCGCTTTGTCCTTCAAGGTGTCCGTTTCTGTATTGTCCTTGTATTACCACCTGCTTCTCCAGCCTCATCTTTCTGGCGGACGTGGGTGGGTTCGCTAGTGAATCCAGAAAGATCTTAAAGCTGCAAAACTACACCGACAGGTAAGAAACTATTTATTTTGCAGCGTGAATCTTTCTGGATTCACTACGCTGTGCATAGAATTTGTAGCGGTTTGTTATGTTTGTGGCAGCTGGGTGAAAGATGAGCATTGGTTGTTGAATATATGTTGAAGCACGTTCTGTCCTACTTGTGCTTCCTTGTTCATTTGTATATCCACACAGTAGTGCTTCGTGAACGTGTGCACTGAAGCCCATGTTGCCGCCAGGCATATGTCTTGAATGGGTGAGTTAGCCATGAAGGCTATCGTTGCCCCTTTTTTCCTGGTAGAGTGGACCCGTGGCCCCTCTGCTAGTTCTTGGTCTGCCTGTCTATGGCAGAATTGTATAGTTTGTGTGATCCATCCACCACTTGTGGTCGGTTTCTGAAAGAAGCTTGGTATTTGTACTGTCTGGTTGATGTGGAACCTTGACACCACCTTTGGCATAAAGTGTGGGTCAGTTCTCATTACCATCCTATCATTGTGTATTTGGATGTAGGGTTCTTGCAGTGTTAGCGCCTGTAGTTCGCTCACCCTGCGCAGCGAGGTGATTGCCACCAAGAAGGCTGTTTTCATTGTTAGCATTTGTATGGTGGCCTTATGAATGGGTTCAAAGGGCGCTTTCATGAGCTCTGTCAAGACTAAATTGAGGTTCCATGCCGGTGGTGGCATCCTCTTTGGTGGTGCGATCGATCCTCTTTGCCCCTTCCAGGAATTACTATCTGAAGTAAAGAAGCTCTTCCCTGTTTCTCTTCTTGTGTAGGCTACTATCGCAGCTAGGTGTACTCTTAGCGAGGATGAACTTAGTTTTGCCTTCAGTAGGTGCGTGAGATATCTTCGCATCGTTAATTCCCTGGTCATCTTCTTGTGTAGCTTTTTCTTGCTGCACCATTGTGTAAACCTCTTCCATTTTGCCACATAGCACCTTCGTGTGCTAGGTCTCCTTGCCTCTCGTACTACCCGCAGGGTGCTTTCAGGTAACTTCAGGTGTGCAAACTCTATGTTTTCAGGAGCCATGCTGCTAGGCTGAGGCTCTCTGGCTCTGGGTGCAGTACTTTTCCGTTTTGCATGGAGAGTAAGTCTTTCCTTTTCCCGAACTTGTGGGGTGCACCCTGTGCCATTTCCATTATCTGTGAGTACCAGGTCTGCCTGGCCCACTGGGGTGCCACCAGGATCAGTCACGTTGCTGGTTCAGCACTTGTTGAGTACTCTGTGTATCAGGGGGAAAAGCGTAAGCAAATGTCTTCGACCAGCTTTATCCATAGGGCATTCCCCAGGGACCCTTCCCCTGGTTGCCTGGATGCGAAATTTTGGCATTTTGCATTCTGGCGTGTTGCAAATAGGTCTATTGTCGGTGTTCCCCACCTTCTGAATAGCGTTTGCGTTTCCTGTGGATTGAGCTCCCACTCGTGGGAGGCCGATGTCTGTCTGCTGAGCCAGTCTGCTTCCACATTGTCCTTCCCTGGTAGGTGTATGGCTAGCAGGTCTTTTTTTTGTGGGATGGCCCATCTCCATATCTCCTGTGCTAGGTTCGATAGCGGGGCTGATTGTGTTCCTCCCTGCTTGTTGATGTAGAACATCGTTGTTGTGTTGTCTGTCTGGATCAACACTCTCTGGTTGTACAGTTTTGTCTGGAAGGTCTTCAGGGCGAGGAACACTGTCTTTAGTTCCAGGTAGTTGATGTGTTTAACCGCATCCGCTGGAGTCCACAGACCCCTCACCCTGAGCTTGCTCATGTGAGCTCCCCATCTCTCTGGGGTGAGTCTGTGGTGATGGTCACCATTGGGGTCGGTGGTGTTAAAGGCTTCCCTTCCGTTATGTTCTCCTTGTTCCACCACAACATCCCCTCCTGCACTACGTGCGTTACAACCACTAGATCTTCCCAACTTCTGAGAGCTTGTGACCATTTTTCTTGCAGCCATTTCTGGAATGGTCTCATGTGGAGCCGTACATTTGGGACCAGATGTATGCAGGAGGCCACCATGCCCATGATCTTGCTCTCTGTCCTCACTATCAGAGCTCACCCCTTCTGGTAGAGGTGCGTCTCCTTCAGCAGGGCCATTGTTCTCTTGTCGCTGGGGAACATCCTGCTCTGTATGGTGTTGATCTGTGCTCCTAGGAAGATTTTTACTTGCTCTGGTTCCATTGAGGATTTCCCCCAGTGAATGGAGAATCCCAGGTCCACCAGTGTACTCGTCACGCGCTGTGCGTGTTCTTTGCATGTCCTGTGTGAACTTGCCTTTATTAGCAGTTGTCCAGGTAAGGGTATACATGTATCCCTTCCCTCCTTAGGTGCGCTGCCACTGCTGCAAGGCACTTTGTGAAGCCCCTTGGTGTGGATTTTAGTCTGAATGCTAGGGCTGTGAACTGGTAGTGATCTTTGTTGATGGTAAATCTCAAAAGATGCTTGTGCTGCCTGTTCATTGGGATGTGCAGGTAGGCATCTTTGAGGTCTATGGTGGCCATGAAGTCTCCGTCTCCTATCTGAGGAATGACCTCTTGTAGGAACGTCATCTTGAACTTGTGTCTTTATGTACTTGTTTAGGAACCTTAGGTCCAGGATGGGCCTCAGTGTTTCATCCACCTTTGGTACCAGGAAGTAGGTTGAGTACACTCCCTTGTTCCTTTCTCTGTATGGTACTGGTTCGATGGCCTCCTTTTGGAGGAGTTCCTTTGCTTTCCTTTGAAGTAGCTCCAGCTCTTTTCCTGACAGCGCCCTTCTTTTTGGTTTCCTGTTTGGCGAGGTCTTTTCCAGTCCTATGCATTATCCGAACTGTATGATGTTGAGTATCCATTTGTCTGTTATCTTCTTCCACTCCCGGAGGAAATGACTTAGCCTGCCTCCTACTGGTGTTACATGCTCATTGATGCTCTGGCCGTGTAACCCATGTTGGTCTGGTTGTGCTCCACCCTGGGAAGAGTTTTGTGGGTGGGCACGTATTGCGTAACGGAGTCACTTAGAGGTGGGTTGTTGGACCCCTCTTATTTTGTCCACGTCCGTTCGCCCTCACGCAAAAGGACTGGTCCCTTTGCTGGTGCTGCCAGGTTTGTTTTTGATGTCCTTGTTGTGTTTGGCTGTCTCCCTGATGGGACTGTTGGAAAGTCTGGTGTGATGTCCCTGGCTGGTTTCCCCCTCTTCCATTCGGTCTCCGCGACGTAGTACCCCTTTTCATCCCCCTGAATTGTAAGGCCCCATGGACCTTGCAGTTTCGTTTTCTTTTTTGAGCTGGGTGAGTTTTTCATCCACCGGTGCCCCAAACAGTGTCTCCCCATTGAACGAGGTGTTTAGAATGTTGTGCTGCACTTCTGGTTTGAAGCATGAGATCCTGAGCCAGGCCTGCCTTCTCCGTGATTCCCAGCATCATCAGCCTGCTGGGCGTGTCAGCTCCGTCCAGGGCTGTTTTGAGGCAAGAATTTGCCACATTTTTCCCTTCTTCCACAAGATGTGAAGCTCTTTGTTGGTACTCGTCTGGGAGGTGCTTGAGCAGCTATCCGATCTCGTCTAGAATTTGGTACTGGTGCCGGTTCAGCAGGGCGTTTGAGTTTGCCATGCACCAGTGCATGGCTGCATTTCTTTCTATCTTCCTCCCAGTTAGGTCCATCCTCCTGCTTTCCTTGTCTGGTGGTGGCCCTGATGTTGGCACATTTGCCCTTTTCCTGGCGGTCGCCACAATAATGGAGTCCGCCATAACTGATCCTCGGATGTAGGGAGGATCCTTAGAGGAGTGTTTATACTTCTTCTCCGTCCTCGGCGTCACTGACCTGCATGTTGCCGGTTCCTTGAACGCCTCTTTCTCCTGGGCCATGACGCTCTCAAACATGGGGAGGTACTGGCTCCTAGTTTGTGTGGGGAGCAGGGTCTCCAAGAGGAAGTCTGCTTTCGGTTTTTCCTCATCTAGCTTGACTCCAAAAGCTGTTGCCACATTCTTGATGACCATATTGTAGGGCCCCAATGTCGAAGGGTACGTGTCCACGGCCTCTTCAGGGCTTTCGGTGTTGAGGTCCTGCCACTCCAGGTCCTGTGTCCCCGAGGGTGCTGATCGTCATCGCCCTCCTCCTCGTAGTAGAAGGCTTCTTCCTCTGGATGGTCCTGGGTCTCTGGACTTTTCGGCGGCTCGTCGGCCTCGAAGTCCTCCTCCTCTTCTACGATCACCGTCTGTCTGACAGAATCGCAAACCTCTTCAACTTTTCGTCGTACTCCTTTCTTTGTAGGATGTTATCCATTTCGGCCTCAAGTCGTCTTTTCTTTCTCTCCATTTCAGCGGCCTGTTCAGCGTCGAGCAGTTCGGCTGATCTCTGCGACATAGACGTCGAAATGGGCTTCGGGTCCTTAAATCGACGCTAATGCGGCTTACGGGTCCTTTTCGGGGACGTGCTTCGACGACCTTGGCTTTTCGCCGGTCTTCGCTGCCTCTGAGTCATTTTCGAAGGATCCGCTGGGCTGTTTGTCCCTGGATGCAGCTTCGGCCATCGAGATTTTCGGCGCTAGTGCTCCCTTCGAGGACTTGGACTCTGTTTTTTGAAAGTCTGACTCAGCCTTTCGAGGGTCTGTCGGGGGCTTAGGGGTCGTCGACTCTCCTACCTCTTTAGAAGTCTTCTTATCAGTCTCTACGAGCGTGTAGTCGTCGTCTTCTCCGGCGACATTGTCCTCTTAGCTCGAGAGCCCCAGGTCTCGAAGGGACGGTGGTTTTCCCTTGCCTTGCATATTGTAATTGGCTCTTCTTTGTCGCTCTCTAACCCGGAGTCTCTTCAGTGTGAAGGCGGAGCAGGCGTTGCAGTCCATGCCCTCGTGGTCGGCCGGTAGGCAGAGGTTACAAACCGGGTGCTGGTCCTTCTGCGCGTATTTGTGATGGCAGTTACGGCAGAATTTAAAGGGCGTCGTGTCCATTTCTTGCGCTCAGGGGGCCCCCTGTGTGCGCATTCTCCGTTGGACATGGAAGTTCTCCTTCGTCGTCCCGGCTATGTTGTTGTTCCTCGTCTTCTCAGTCTTTCCCGTGCAACAATAGACTTTTCTGCGTCTTTTCTCCAAAACTCTGGAGCCCCTCGGGAACGATCCAGACCTAAGGGCGGAAAAAAGAATCTGAAGATGGAACCCAAAGGTGGGAGCATCCGCAGGAAGCGTGCAGACGTCACAGGATGTACACCAAAAGGTGGGACGTCGACGCCCACCTGGGTGACGAAAAAAAAAAAAAGAAAGAAGAGACTACGATTCCAGACCCAACCACTAGTCTGCAGAATAATGCACAGCATAGTGAATCCAGAAAGATTCACGCTGCAAAACCAATCATTCCCAGAAATGTATAAAAATAACTAGACACCTGGGGTAGTGCAATCACTAATGTTGATTCACGTGTGATCCTTTCCGGTCGCGAGCACGGGGCCTAGGCACACAAGCGGGGTAGCGTTTTTATCAGGAAAAATGGGGCATGCTGGGAGGTAGGAATTTTGTGGATCCCTACAAAAATGCAAGTAAAATGTGTTTTTTTATTTAACGTTTCACCTTTGATTGGTATTCTTGGTAAGAAAACGTTAGGGGATCTACACGTGACCTCTCTGGACTCCCCTGGGTGTCTACTCTTCAGAAACGTCTGGGTTTGATAGGTTTCCCCTACATGGTTGGAAACCCCAGAGCGAATTTGTACACCTGCAGCAGTTATCACCACGTTTTGGGCCCTTCCCTGGCGCAGGCACTTGGCCCACCCAAACAAATGAGGTACCATTTTTATCAAGAGACCTGTGGGAAAGCAGGGTGGTAGGAAATGTGCCAGCCTGGTGATCCAACAACTTTCTCACTCAAATGTGAGGAAAATTACTTTCTAGCTAAATTTGAGCTTTGCAGGGGATTATGGGTAAGAAAACGCGATCTACCCAAGCCACACCTTCTTTCTAGTTTTCAGAAATGTCAGGGTTTGGTTGGTATCCCTAAATGACCACAGAGCCCAGGCCCAAAACACAGGTGCACCCCTGCAAGTCATATGGGGGTGATCCCGTTAGACTTTCAAGAATGGCTGGTGGAAATTAAACACTTTGGCCTAAAGCAGACTAAAAATGGCTAGCAAATGCGCCCTACTGCCTGTGTATGAGAAAAGAACCTGGTTGCCCGATCCTTGCAGAAGTGAGGGTCAGAGAATGCTGCGACTTCCTAGCACAAGTATGAAATACTGCAAGTGCTTGGCTGAGATAGCCAAGCAATCGCAGTATTCAGTACTTGTATTGCTATTATTTTAATAGCAATGTGGTTGGTAAATTACTACTAGCAATTACCATCCACTTAATTTTCCAAACTGAAAAGGCACAGCCCTTAAGACCAGATTCAGCAGCCTCCCTGTGTAAGGTAAATAGTAGCAAACTGCACTGTACCCAAAAAAAGAAAAAGCAATATAATGCTATGGTTTAATAGAATTGCTATATACAGTACTGCAAAGTGAATGCCTCTTTTTGCATGATCACCCCTAAAGTTTTAGACTGATGCTGCTGGATTTTCAACAGAGTGGATTGAGGCCTGATAACCAACCTCAGTGTTCTGACCCCCAACAAGTAGGTTTGGTTGGCATACACACAGTTGGTATATTGTTACTTAGTTATAAGTTCCTATTATATGGTATCAGTGGCCAGGGCCGGTAAGTTAACATGTCCTACAAAGGCTGCAGCACATATTGTGCCTCCCTGGATGCAATAGTGTAAAAGCGTGTCTTCCAGCCTGCCACTGCAGACTTAATGGAGTTTTAAACTGCTTGACTTTTCCATTTCCATGCGAACTAATGGCAAAGGCCAAACCTCCCTCTGCAATAATATTTATATAGCGCTTTAATCTCAGCCAACAATAACTACTAACCTTGGGTTCCGGAGGAGAGTGCTGTCTGGTGTCGTTTTGTGTGTTTAAGATATTTGCATTCACTCTAGAGATCTAGGCAGATGGGAGGGAGCAAAAGAAGATTACATTGTGCAAGCTGAAGAGGCTCTTTAGATGAGGCCCATTCTTTTGTCTCCTGGGATCACACTTTCAATTGAGCTGATGACCAGAATAACTTTGTGCCTCAGTTGCGAGTGCTCCACGCTGGAGACAACCCTGCTGTGAAGGGCATCACTACACAGAGGCTTTGTCTGTAAGAGCAGCCTGAAAGGACGACTGCCCCAAACCTATTCTGAAGCATTAAACAAAGGATTCACTTTGCTTGCGAGCAAAGGATAAACTTTTTATTATCAGCGACCGAATATTACTCCTTGTTTTCACCTTGCTTTCCCGTTTAAGACTCGTGGCCAGATGCAGGGAGCAAACTGATTTCTGCAGCATGTACATTAACTCACCAAGCTATCGTACATGATAAATTTAAAATGTGCAAAAGCTTGACTTTTCCACGTAGTGTTGCTGCTGACAGTGATCAAAGGGCTCACAGTTGTAACCACACAAGAAAAATTACCAGATTAAAAGAAAATTCTTAATTTTCAATATATTAGTATCTGAAAATGAAATAAATTTTGGAAAAACATTAAGTGGGAGATGAACGAACAAAAATACGGGTTGGGACATTTTGGTGTTGAACAGGAATGAAACCACAATATGCATAGTGCACGGTTTTAATTTAAACGAAGAGTAAGGCCTAGTCTTTGAAAGACATACTTGTGTGTGGATAAAGTTTGCAGGCAGAGCAGTTGTTCAAAGAGGGAACTACAACTGTGGGTGAGTACACAGGGGTACCACTTGTTTCCAAAGTCCATTACCTAACACCTCCTCCCCCCAACCCACACGTACTGTGAACGAGGACAATATACACAGGGTCACGCAGCGTGCGAAACCAGGATTTACAGTCTGCTCTGTACACATTAAATACTCAGACCTTCATCCCACCTTGTGATACTGCACCACAACTAACATTGTCGGGTGTGTCCTTCATGACAAGTGAAACACAGGGTATTTAACTCAGAATCACTAGGGAGTTGTTGCTACGTCTAGTACAGCTGTTTCAGAGCAATCTGCTTTTGGTGCGTACAAAATTCTGTTATACTCTTACTTTATGTACAATAATTTGATTTCAGACTGTACTCGATCCCTGAGCACTCGGACCTCGTAAACACTTTGGGGCAGATTTACATGCCCCTTGTGTCACTTTTACCCTGTTGTGTCACTTTTGTGACGCAACAGCGTTGTAAAAAATGCAGCAAATTTACTACGTGGCGCATCTAGGGATATGCATCACGTTGTAAAGCCCTGCATGGCCTTATACCTGCGTCAGGTATAATGTATGCAGGGTAGGTAGGTGTTCCCACGCAGGAAAGCCTCGTAAAAGTGACAGTGAAATCTACAAGATTTTACAGCTTGACTTTTAGGACGCCACTGCGTCAAAACCTTACGCCTGCTTGAAGCAGGTGTAAGGAGTGACACAGTGTATTGGAAATAAGCCACAACACGCATTGCTGAAGTTGCGTCGTGCTTGCGACAACTCCAGCAATGCGTGACTTTTCCATCAACAGACTAATCAGAATTCCTGACGCATCTGTCAATCCTTGCCCCATAGTGCACTGTATTGTAAACACGGCGCATCTATGGTGGCGCAAGGGTTTTTCACTCCGGCGCAGGGAAACTGACACATCTATACAGATGTCAGTTTCTTGTAAATCTGCCCCTTTAACTGTACCGCCAATATTGACCTGGACCCTGCAATCACACTCCAATACATAAGTAAACACTTGACGTCTCATTGGAAGGGGTAAGCCCTATACAGTAGCCACCACTCCCCATTCGTCCTAAAGCCAGTACACCAAAGATGCTTTAAGATGTAATGCCTCCAGATCATGGGTACTCACAAACTTTCTCTCGGGGGCCAAATTTACAGTGTGGTGTGTGTCCGAGGGCCGCATTGGTGGGGGCGGGGTCAGAGGGGGAAGGGGGCGGGGCTAGAGCAACAAAAAAAACTGTAACCATGAGGTTGAACACAGGTCCCTGCAGCGGATGCCTTCGTCCACTGAGCCACCAGACCCGGCATATACACATCTCTCCTCTCTCCCTTACTCTGTTCACTCTACTTCACTCCGTCTCCCTCTCCCTCCTTTCTCTCCCTCACTAGGTCTCCCTTTCCCTCCCTCTATCTTTCCCGCCCTCCCCTTTCCCTCCCATTCTTTCCTTTCCTCCCTTTCCCTACATCGCTCTCCCTTTTCCTCCCTTCCTCTCCCTTACCCTCCCCCTTTCCATCCTTCCCTCTACCTTTCCCTCCCTCTCTCTCTCTCCCTTTCCCTCCCTCTCCCCCTTTCCCTCTCTCCCCCTCACTTTCCCTTTCCCTCCCTCTCCCTCCCTTTCTCTCGCTTTCCATTCCTTTCCCTCTCTTTCCCTCCATTTCCCTTCCTCCCTCTGTCATCTCACCCTGCTTGTGTGTGCCCGGGCTGAGACAGCTTCCCCAGCGCGCACACACAGTCGCACCCGAGCACTTCACAGGTCTTTAAAAGACCATTTCCATGTTAATGAGGCTTTGTGGTGTGCCACCTCTTCGCCCCTGGAGCTCCACTCTATCACTGGTCGCCCAGCCCCCACAGAGCGGCAACCGGCAGTGTTTGCAGTGGCAGTGTAAAACATGGGTACGATGTCTGAAAGGTCCCCGGGCCGCCAAGGAAGGCTTGCCGGGCCGCTGGCGGCCTACCGGCCGTACTTTGAGTAAGCATGCGGGGATCCTTGGGGATATAACTCAACAGTTGGTCATGGTACAAAGGGAAATTAAGGAACTGGAGGAAGAATACACTAACACTTTAAATACATCCATATTAGCTGAAATACGGAGTAAAGTGGACACATATCATGATTTTGCGGACTCGGAAGTAAAATACCTTTCAAGACAATATAAGGCCAGAGCGTACGGCGAAGGGGGCAGAGCACTTTCCCACAAGATAAAACCTGTTCATGCTACTGCACATATAACACAAACGCACAGAGGACACTGGTGTATGACACTCCCTCCATCTTAGCTAACTTCCAGACCTACTACTCCACATTATATGCCTCGCAGACATCGAACTCCGCATCGGCCATACACGAATACCTACGAATTACCAGCATCTGCCCCCAAATCTACCAGCATCTGCCCCCCTATCAGCCCTGATTTACTGGAGTGTATTGTTTGATGTGTGATTTATGATGTGCCTAATTCTCGATGCCACCATCCGCAAGATGTAGGCGTTTTTAACGTTATAATTGTACTGCTCCACTGCTGTGAGTGTCCTGAGTGCCCAGCTCTTTGTACCCAAGTTCCCCTAATATGGCAGCATTGATTCCAAATGAGGGTGTATGCCCCCTAACCCCCCTATTCCTCTCTGTGATAAGCCCCCTTACTCGGCCCTGACGGGGCTTCTCACTGGCAAGGCTGTTGCATCCGAGCTTGTGGATTTTTCTCCCTACCTTCCCGTACGCTGGTGCTTACCCTGACCGCCGTGTTTCAATAGCTGTGGAAACTCCGACTGCTGCCTTTCAATCTGCGGAGACTCCATTACCCTAGCCCCCCCCCCCCACCAGCCTGATTCCTTTGTCCTTTCTTACTTATTGCCCTAGCCTCCTCATACCCTCCTCTGACTCTCGTCCTCCACTCCTCCCTTCCCTTTTCCCCTCCTCCTACTACTGCCTGCTTCACCCCCCCTTTACCTCCCTCTCCTACCTCAGCCTGCCACACCCCCTTTTACCTCCCTCTCTTGCCTCCTCCTCACAACCCTACTATGCATCCCCTGCATCTATCCAAACATGGCCCTAACTCTTGGTCCATTCTCTACCCCCTAATCTCTCAAAATACGCACACAAAAAAATCAAACACAACCTTATCACCCTTAACCCTGAAACTCTCATCTTTGACAACTACTACAGCCTCACCTCCCCTATTATTACCAACTACATTTTCTATTCCAAACGCCCCTCTAAATGGAAAAGCACTTTCCTACAATCCCTCCCAGTCACGAAGTGCCTCAAAATCCCCCATGGCCACAAACTATCCAGGACTCCCTCTCCTACCTTTCCTGGGGAAATCGACATCTCCATTTTTAAAACAGGAAACATCCTCATCCAAGCTGCCGTTCCCCACCTCAACACCTTTGAATTTCACTTCCGATCACTGACAATCCACTTCACAAGTCCGTCAATAACCTTCCCACCTCTCATCCTTTGCCCTCCTCTTTAACCCCTCTCTCTCTCATCCTATACTCCCTTCAGCAGACATGCCCACGTCCAACAATGCCTTACAATTGTTGGCCATCCAACTTCACAATTCCACCAACAACCTTCCCCCCTCTCATCCTTTGCCCTCCACTTCAACCCCTCTCCCTTTTCCTCTACTCCCCTCTGCAGACATGCCCACGTCCAACAATGCCATTCAATTGCTGACCATGTCCACGTTCAACAATGCCATACGATTGTTGACCTCCACCCCCCGCTCAGCCCTCTGGCCCTTCCTACTCCCACGGTCCCTCCTCTTCCCCAGGACCTCCCTGCTCCCCGCAGCTCCCAATCCCCCGCATACGCGACCTGCCCTCCCTCACACCTCACTCCCCACGCCACGTGTGCTAACCCCCACCCCCTTAAGGACTCTGTGCCCTTCCCCATCTCCTCTGAACCCACCCTTTTCCTCCTCTTCTAAACCCATCCTCTCCCCCCCGAAACTCATTGCACCCACCTCCCCGAACCGCCTCGCACTTTATTCCAGAATAGCCCCTACACCTCCCCTAGACCCATCCTCTCTTCCTTTGAAACTCATGACTCCCACCATCCCGACCCGCCCTTCCCCCTACTTCCGAACAATCCTGCCCCTCCTTCACCCTTTATGGCCATATACCCACCTTCCCCCTCCATGCCTCTCCTCTTGCCCTACTATGAACACCCTGTGCCGCTCCCTCCACCTTCTCCAATTTCCCACCTTAGTCTTATATCCAACTCTCTTGGCAACATTGAACGCATTCTCGCCACTCTCTCTCTCTCTCTCTCTCTCTCTCTCTCTCTCGAGATCTCGCTCATCTTAGATCTGATTTCTATTCCCGCAAAAACGGAGCCCCCCACTCCGGATAAACTCCACTCACACCAGACCTATTAATCCCACTACCCCCAAACCATTTTGCACAACTCCTCTACACTGCAGCGCACACAGACCTCTACGCACCGCCTGCCCCCTCTGACCTATGGAGATCCTAGACCTCTGCAAATCCTACCTTCCATGCTCACCCACTAATATCCAGCCTCCCCCTGTCTCCAGCATCCCTGTCATATTGGGGACTAGCTGAACTCCCCGCTCACCTAAGCCACCTCCCCAACTCACCTCCATCCACTCCCTTCCACTCCCCAAAACCCCCCTAAACCTCTTTCCTGCATGCTTGTCAATTGTCGATCCACCGCTCGACATGCCATTGAAATCTCTGAAACTATTCTTAGTGAATCCATCGACATTGCGTTCCTAACGGAAACCTGGCTCAATGACCACTCAACAAGCATCCTTGACCTCCTCGCCCCTACGGGCTACTCTATTCTCAGAAAAGACCAGCCCATCCGAAAAGGCAGTGGTGTTGCCATCATCTTCAAAGAAGAATTACAACTTTCCCTTGTCAATAACACTAATTACTCTGCCCTTTAATACCTCGAAGCAGAACTCAAAATTCACGGCTCCCAACCCATTCGCCTTCACAACATATATAACCCTCCCGGCAATACACATCCCTTTGTTGATAAGCTATCCGACCTTACACAATCGTCACTTTCCAACTCCCAAAAAATTTTCCTGGGAGCCTCAACCTCCATTGGAATGTGACCAATAACCCCTCACCTCCTATCCAACCTTCGAGATCAATAACCTCGAGCAAATTTGTAAATCTTCGACCCATTCCAAAGGTGCAATCATAGATGCCATCATTACAAGCAAAGATCTAGCCCTCCTATCCAGCATCGTTCCCATCGACTGGTCAGGCCATCATCTCATTCTGTTCTCTATAGCGGTCTCTGCCATCCCCCCTCCCACGAAAATCATTAAACCCATGAAACTGTCCAGAAATCTTAATAATATCCCCCCTGATACACTGGAATCCAAACTCCATGCCCAACTTCTCGCCATCCCTCTCTCACTGAACACGAATAAGCTTACAGAACACTACAACAAAGCAGTCGTGGATACCCTGGACCTCCTGGCCCCGCTGAAGCAAATGTTTTTTACTTTTTCATCTAGTTTAACCTTTATCCTATATGGACTGCTTATTTTTGAATCAACTTTCTGTACTTATACACACTGTACCTGTTACAATTGTAAAGCGCTCCGATACCTCTGGGTCTAAAATAAATAAATGATATAGGACTGGCATGGCTCTCTGACACACATAGGGAATACCTTAGCCATCATATAACAGAAGATGAATTTAGAGAGGCGATTAACTTTCTCCAAAATAATAAATCCCTGGGACCAGATGGCCTGCCAGTCAAATTTCACAAATCATACAAGGATTTATTGATACCTCACTTGGCTCAGATGTACGAGGAGGGACTCCTTCCATTAACACTACGTGAGGCGCTGCTGATAGCGCTCCCTAAGCCGGGCAAAGACCCCAAAAATGCGATTCATACTGTCCCCCTTCGCTCATAAACACAGACGCCAAAATACTGGCCAAGATTATAGCGACTAGGATACAAACATTATTGGGCTCACTGGTTCTGCCAGATCAGGCGGGTTCCATCCCCACTAGATCCACGACACAGAATATACGTACTATTTTTGCCTTATACCATAGCCTAAACCCAGAGTTGCCTGCTGCGGCCGCACTGTTAGACGCGGCGAAGGCCTTCGATTCCGTGGAGTGGGAATTAATGTTTAAGGTCTTGTCCAGAATGGGATTTCCGCCCCCTTTCTTGAAATGGATAACCTTATTATACACGGAGCCCAGAGCTCGAGTACTTATTAATGGTATCACATCGACACATATTAAAATAAGCCGAGGTACACGGCAGGGGTGCCCCTTGTCCCCAATCCTGTTTGCGCTTACCCTGGAGCCCCTAGCGTGCAAAATTAGACAAAGACACCCTGAAGCTGCACTACAATTCAATCTTCACCCTATAGGTATCTCCCTATATGCGGATGACATGGTGCTTTACACCAGGTACCCAGATGTAAATTTGAACCTACAGGTCAGAGAATACATCAAGTATGAGAAGTACTCAGGGCTTAGTATAAACAAAATCAGTGGTGATACCCTTGACGGCCGAGACCCCACAGCCCAGTCTGGATTACCCACTACAATGGACGACTGACCCAGTGAAATACCTGGGTGTTTGGATACATCGTGACCCAGAAGTAGTGATAAGAGAGAATTATGGAGTGGCCATGTCCAAACTAGAAGAACAAATTGAGAAATGGATTAAGCTGCCTCTATCACTAGCCGATGGGATTGCCCTTCAGAAAATGGTTATACTGCCTCGTTTTTTGTATTTATTCCGGAACATACCGTTATGGCTCACACAAACGTTTTTTGCCAGACTCCGCACAGGGCTACAGCGTCTCACATGGGCTGGAAAGCAGCCCAGAGTAGGCTGGAAGACACTTACGAAGCATGACCTACAGCTGTATTTTTATTGTGCACAGGCCCAACACGCGCATTATTGGGCACAACTGCATTCTCATATCCGACATATAGCGGTAGAAGAAGAAAGCATTAACGCAAAACATTTAACACACTACATATCTGACCCCTTCAGCTGCTACCCTAATGATTCCATACAACCGGTAAAGTGCACATCCAGGGCCTGGCACACCTTAGCGCTGCGAGCACAGAAACTACCACCCTATGCCCCAGCGCTCCCACTGGCAAACCACCCCAAACTATCGGTTACACAAGAAAAAAAGATGATCGGTACTAGTGGATATGGGCTTTGCGACGATGAGTGCGCTATTCCCGAACAGCTCCTTCATCCAGTTCCGCAGCCCAGCCTTATGCGCACACCAAACACCGCTAAAAATGTTCGCATACGTGCAGCAATTAAAGATTTATATGACTCATTCCCGGCAGAGCCTGCACCATTACAGGCCCTGCAGGTGCTGCTAACTGCTCCCACACACCTAGTCACACACTTACATGCTGCTTCCCAAACTGAACAAAATCTAGGCCCTGATCGATCCCTTCAGAGATGGGAAGAGCTTACTGGGGTGACCATATCAGAAGACGACTGGAGTTATAGCTGTGCGCAATTACACCTACTAACATCGAATTGTAACTTGAAGATCATCCATTTTAAATTTCTTCATCAGACCTATTACACGCAGGTTAAGTTACACTGCTATGGCCTAAGAGCAGATGATCAATGTCAACGCTGTTCCACATCAGGGGCTGATTTTTTGCACATGGCATGAGCTTGCCCCGGTCTGTATAAATACTTGCAGGAGGTGACTGCCGCGCTCACACACATGCTGTTTGAACAGATCCCAAATGCACCATTAGTATGCCTACTGGGTATATATATACTCAAACTGGCCAAGCGGCGAAAGCTGTTGGCGGCAGCGTTGTTACTTGCGAAAAGGCGAGTAGCCATTAAATGGGGCAGCAATCGTCCACCCAGATTCAAGGACTGGACAACTGATTTACTATACTGTAAGGAAACGCTAAGCGCTTTTGAGGAGGAAATACCTCAGGCCTCCAGACCTAAAGATTTTTGGCAACCGCTTTTAGATTATTTACAGCAAGGTGATAACGACTCTTAATCAAACTACGGTGAAAGATGTACTGACGAGGGTGCGAGTATGGCATCCTAGGAGACCCTATTAGTACATTCCAATAAGTATGATAGACCACACTGCTCATTATTAGGCCATGGAGATTTTCAAGATATGGTCACTTGATTGTAATTCTTTATGTATAAGTATGCCACTAAATGCAGAAGTGTCGCCATGTGCATTTATATTGTTTGTATGTACTTCATTTGATGATTATTGAAGACATGATTATTTGAACTTGTATGAGCATTTCTATACTGCACTGTGATTACCCTTTTCCTGCTGCATGGTGAATATAAAAATAAAAAAAAGGCAGGGTGCAGTATATGAAAGTATAGAACCTGCATTTTTAGGTCTCGCCCGAGTCAGCGCATGCGCGGTCTCAAGACATTTAGTAAGTGGCTTTTGAAAGTGCCACCAGAGGCTTTTGCTGGCCTACAGCTTGCGTTCATGAGCTTGTGCACAGCTGACATCTATGTTTTTATTGCTGTAATTAGGCTCCTCTGCTTGCACTACCCCCCTCCCTCCTGGTCAGTTTCATTTGGGTCTATCACTGTGAATGCTCCTGCTGCCACCAGGCACACACACCACCAGCCGTCTGTGCACGCTTCCACCAGGCCCACACCAACAGCTGTCCGTGCACGCTTCCACCAGGCACACACACCACCAGCTGTCCGTGCACGCTTCCACCAGCTGTCAGTGCACACCACCAGCCATCAGCACGCGCTTCCACCAGGCACACACCACCAGCCGTTTGTGCACGCTTCCACAAGGCACACACATCCCCAGCTGTCAGTGCACACTTCCACCAGGCACACGCACCACCAGCCGTCGGTGCACACTTCCACCAGGCACGCACCACTAGCCGTTGGTGCACACTTCCACCAGGCACATACACCACCAGCCGTCAGTGCACGCTTCCACCAGGCACACACACCACCAGCAGTCAGTGCACGCTTTCACCGGGCACACACCACCAGCGCTCAGTGAACGCTTCCACCAGGCACACACACCACCAGCAGTCAGTGCACGCTCCCACCAGGCACACACACCACCAGCCGTCAGTTTAGCAGGCAGGCTCTTAGTTTCTTGGTAAATATGTATTCGATGCCTGGGAGGGAGTGGGTTGAGTTTCCTTAAACCATGCTGAGTATGCAGGTGCAGTGCATGAACTCATGTGCGAGTGAGGCATGCTGCCTGGGGCTCACTCACTCCACACTTATAAATTGCGCCTGCACCAGGCTTTTTCTCATTTGCAAAGTTTGGCGCATGCGCACATCTAGGCAGCCTCCACACCCCTGGGAATGACTGCTTCTGACAACCAGAAAGTAAACAACATTCAGAGCAATGAAAACAAGTTCATTTGATGCAAAGAACTTGTAACAAAAACCATGTCCAGCTATTGTAGATTTGGCAACTTAAACAAAACAGCAACAAAAAACGAACTAGCATTGGCATAGCCAATAGGTCTCGCTTTTTGAACCCTATAAGTATTTAGTTATGCCGCAGAATATCCTTGATGCAACACCACAAACTGTTACATGGCTAAACACTTATAAGGTCCCAAATGCGAGACCTATGGCTATGCCAATGCTTGTTATATTAACCTAACAGTAAAAAAAAATTGTCATTTTTGCTGCAGAAACATTAGTAGCCCCACTAGAGTACAGGGTTACACACTGGCAACTCAGCTGTCCTAACTTCTGAATGTGAATTCTCAAGTTGATACTTCTAGGTATCAAATGGCTGTTGCATTAAACCAGACTTGTTGACCTAGTCGAATTTAATGTAACTTTGTAAGAAATGCAACTTCAGAAAGTTGCCCTCTTGTTGCCCCCGGCTTCCTGTGGCCACTCGCAGATGTTGGCCACAAGATAGTCACCAGGCTGGGAGAGTCCTAGTAGCCCATTGGCTAGTTAGCACTCCCCCCCCCCCCCCATCTTCAGAGGACTTTCTGGGCATAAATACGGCACCCAGACCTTATAATACATATAGACAAAAGAAAGACCCTAAGACTTTTGGACTGGGCAGAGGTTGCACCAAAAACTAGACTGCACCTCCTGATCATTGGGCTATTAAAGAAAGGACTGTGCCTGGCTCGTGGTAAAGTCGCTCTCGAGCCCCAGACAGAAGTGATGAACTTCCAGAGTTAGTTTGCTGTCTTCCTGTTACAGCACTAGGGACACAAAAACTGAAGAAGCTCATTCTAGCCAGATAGTAGCTACAATTGCATGATCATCACAGACTGCTGTTATGCAGCCCGGTTGACAAACTCCAAACGCTCGAATGTTGCACCAGAATCTGCCAGACCCGGGAGAGTTGGAGTGCAGTTTGGTCACCCAAGACGGGTGACTAGCCTTCAAAGGTACCGCTGTGACTAGAGACCAGTATTTCAGCGGCAACTGGACTTTTGTTGGGCTAAGAGGACTTTACCATAGATCCATGTGGCCTAAGATGCCCAACCTGGACCGAGGAGTTACTCCACCTGGACCGAGGAGTTATCCCAGGGAAACTCCTGCCGACCACAGCATCTTGTATCCCTTGCATCAGGACCACTCCATTGAAGTCTATAGCAGGTTGCCCATAGCAACTGTACTTGAGACTGCTTTGGTGCCAAGATAACTGCCATACTCCTCACTCGATAGAAACTCTACCCTACCAGTTGTAGTTAAAAAAAAAAATGTTGATCTGGTTATTGATCTTTTTGAAAATAAAAAAAAGTTTAGCAGCAGTACATGACATGGGCACCATTACCCACTCTCCACGGCAATTTAACAAGGACATGGAGAACCACCTATTATTGCAATTGTGGTTAGAATGTTAACAAGGTTTTATTCATGGCATAAGGAAAAAAAACATCTGCATTGCCTCCTTAGCTAGTGGTCCATTTCACTGTCACAGTCAGGTGTGCGCATTTGTGTGTCAACATATGGGGGACAACGTCGAACGCCTCCTAGAAGGGGGGGGGGGGGGGGGGGGGCGGGTACTCTCCCCCCCTGTCCTCAAATACTGATTGTAGAGTGCTGCTACACCCCCAAATAAGTTACTAATTATGTATGTATGCTGTACTGAACACAAGTGTAAACCGTCAAGTGGAAATGTATGTAACATTTTTCTAATTGAAGAAAAAAAAAATCCTTTAAAAGAAATATTGAAACAAAAATTGGATGCTAGATAGTCTACCTACCGTACACCAGGTTTAACATAGCAGGGTTGTAATTATTCAAAGAAGCTACATTGTACATGGCAAGAGAATTGTACAATCCCAGTGACCTTAGTATTACAGCAGTTTGACCAGGAGACTGATATTAGGGGAGCTACTGAGAGACGTTTTGGATTCTACGAAGCTAGAAAACAAAGTTGGCAGCACATTATTTTCTTGATATAAAAATGCTAAACAAAGGCTGTTGCATGTAAGCAAAGTATACTCAAAGAGCGATTACCTTACAAACCGCAATGAGTTTCAGATTGTGCCGCGGCTGCACAACCAGTGTCTCCCGGGACGCAATGGTATTACAGAAGGGGGAATGCAGATGCTTGTGCGTACCCTTCTGCAATACCGACAGCAATGGCGCTATTTGTGCACCAGCGCTATCTTCAGAGGGCATTCCCTCATTTGCATGAAGGTGTGGCCCTGTACAAATGAAGGAATCACTTTGCCTCTGAGCCATTTACTAACGTGGGCGCAGAGGCAAACATACCTTGAGAAGGCATATTTTCAGTAGGCCTCCTACAGGTGGTCCTCTGGTGAAGGGTCCCATGGATCCCCCAGACATCCCCCTGCAGGCAGGTGCAGTCACTCACTGCATTCATCATAATAGAAAGTGAACCTGTATGGTTATACGGACCCTGATTTACAGATTAAGTAGACCCAACGTCACTGGCATATCCCATATATCTTTACATGTGCTGGTTCACAGGTCTAGTGGCATTGAGGTAGTTCTCAGTACTGGTAGTTCTCAGTACTGGCAGTTCAGAAGGGGGTTGGATCAATAATAAAATTAAAACTTTTTTAGTTTAACAGTATTGACTGAGTTTATTCTTCAACAAAAAGGCACAAACTAGTGACAAATAAAATCATACAATGAGCTTCTTCAGACAGCTGCTACTTAAATAATCTGAATACAGTGATCAGTGAGCATTGGTCATAGCAGGGGAAGCGTACTCGTTCTCTCAGCAGTCTTCCAAGTGCTCGGTTTTATACATGAATCGGGGTGGGAGACGGGGGAAGTACTACAGCTTTTAACATAAAAGCTTCAGCTGAATAGTCTGTACATGTGATGTGCTCTGTTGAGTCCACTGCCTTGGTGACACTGCACTACGTACTCGCACAAGAACGGAAAAACGTAATTTGATGGTCCCAGTATTGTGCAGTCTCGAAGGAGTGTACCATTTGGTTCTATTACAAGAGTGAGACAGTGAGTTAAAAAAAAAAAAAAACACAATTACAATTAACTTGTGTGCCCGACCTGTCACCTGCAACTAGAATCTCCCCTGGCAGTCACACATCTTTATTTCCAAGTTGTATCCCATCTAATACAATGCAGGAGGAGAAGCAGTCCACACTGGTCAAAATACCCTTACTGGCACCAGCAATGTCCATTTAGAGCTCGGGGTCATCATTCTGCCACCCCCCACAACAAATTGAATAGGATGCGGCTGTCCACATTGTTGGCTTCTTCTACACATTCCACTACAGCTGTACATACAAATCCTGAACTTGAAATATGTTAAAAGAGCACCTCTGGCATTTTTGTAGTAAGTGTACAAAAATATATATAAATTAAATTAAGTTAACTGGCCAGCGATCTCTGTTCTACAGCGTGCTGTCAAGCAGGAGGAGGTACAGAAGGGAAACCATCAAGTCTTGTTGGTCAACTATACTGGCCTACTTACGCCACTTCTAAAACTGAACCACCATATCTTAGAAGTGTTTACATGTGAAATATGAGGGTAGTAAAGTCTGGTTAGCAGAGTAACAACCCATTGCTAGGCACTTTCGCAGGACAGGCAGTCCAGATGTAAGGAGCAATACTCTGGGCACACCTTTCACTTAAGTGATCAAGCCTCGAGCTGCAGAGGAATCTAGGGACTAGAATCCAGTCGGTGTCAGGATATTCATATCACGAGGCTTAAGGTTGTGAGTGCGAGAAATCAGAGTACTGCCCTCAACCTTTGGAAAATCCATCTTGGGTGGTTTGAGTGTGCGTGGGTCATCTGCAATCCGGGTGGTCTGGGCACGCATCAACTCCATAGGACTGGGCTTCTGAGCACCTTTGTAGGACTGCACAGTGAACCCTCCTGTGGGCGAGAGGAAGGGTTGCAGATCAACAGATCACACAAGCGAATGACAATGATACATTAGTACGAAAAGGCATGCACCAGGTCGGGAAAATGCAATCCACACCTTACAGCAGGAAGTATCTTACATTAGGGACAGTATTGCAAAAGCAAAAAACTATCACATTGAAGGGAATAGTTCAAAAGAGTTCATCGGGGGAAACCTAATCGGTTTAAGTCACTAAGTTATACAAAATAAGTTAATTTCACGTTTCATTGACAGTGCTTGTCCAAAAACGGACAACTAAAGTTTAGGCAGTAAATTGGTAAGTGAAATTAAGATGTATACGCAAATAATGCAAAAACGATGGTATACAATTCAACCAGACGTATTACCGACCTACATTTTTTTAAATTATTTAAATAAGCTCGAACATACATTTTGTCATATTCCAGGCTCTATTCTTTTTTCTCCTTATCTGCAGGCATCTTTATTAATACACAATAGACCCCATAGTTACATTGACAAAGGGTAATTCAGTGGTTTTCTTTTTAAATAAGATTCCTTAAGCACATAATAGATTACCTATCCCCACTAGACATTGAAACATAGCTTAGCCTTCAATGATTTACGAGCTCCTGCCTGCTTTGGGGTTTAGACTCAGAAGAACAAACAGATGTGATGAGAGCAAAGTACTAGAGCCACAGCTGTTGTTGGGTAAAGGTGCAGTTTAATAGGTATCACAAGGGGTGATTAATGCGGAGAGTACCCCCATGAAATAGGCAACCCTCGTTTCTTTTTCTGAGGATATACAAGCAACACACAGCACCGAGCATTTGCTTGCAGCCCTCCAAATATATTCTAGACTCAGAAACCCAGCCTACATCAAAGAGCAGTCAGGGAGACAGCTACTACTCCACCACAAACTGCCCGACAGAAAGTGCTCTGTAACTGAGAATGGAGTAATAAACGCTAGGTGCCCTGGGAAACTAGTTGCAGTTCCAACAATACACGGTGTCGGATGCCAGAGCCAAGCCTTTCGTAATTTCACACCTATTCTGAGTGATACTTCAAATGCATATACCATCAACAGCAAACAGGACCCACCAATAAGACTGGCATGTGAGGTCTATGCCATATGTCCATGGAAAGCATTTGCCCCTTTTCAGCGAACCACCACTTCTGCAAACATTACCTGGGTCTGTAGTAGATTTCTGGACAGCTCGTGGTCCAAATAGGCTCCATTTGTCGGAGGGACCTGTAGAGTCAACCGAACTAAGCTCTGTACTAGGAAGGGAGGGCATGGATCCTTGGCTAAACCAGCCCCTGTATGAAAAGGAAATTAGCAAAGGTTAAAGTGTGCTATTCAAGCACAAGCAGTTGAGAGAAGTGCTACTATAATGAAGGACACCCACGAGAAATTAAGGACCGCATAGAAAATCCAGATACATAGACCTCTTTAAAAGTGACCCACACAGTGATGTATCAATATATTGAATCAAATTCTTAGAACAGAATAACTGAAAAAAACAGGACAATTTACCCTAAAACTATCACGAGTGCCAGTGTTATATTACACAACACTCATAAGATCATGAAAGCTTCCTGAAAGATTTTTTGGCCAAAGCCATTAAGATATCGAAATAAATTAGTTGTTCCCTTGAAAACGGTTTGTGTAATAGAGTCGAAGTGAACACAAGCTATATATTCCCCTCACCCAACATTAAGGATCTAATGGTACCCAGAAGAGACATTCAGAAGAGTAAAGGGTAGCAAACTTCGACATAAACACGAGCATAAGAGTTCAATTTGAGCAAAAGAGAGCCTGAAATATATATAGATGTTTAAGTGTATGATCTTAGTCTGTGTTAAAATTGAAATAAAGTTAGATGAAACTAAATGTTTGATAAACAAAACGATTCAGAATTTCATGTCTTGATTGAAAGGTCATATACCAGGCCTCTTGTCACAACCTTAATTAGCGCTGGAGTCTAAACAATATTAGAAGTGTAATCTACAACACATCTCAATGTAGAGTAGATCACATCTTTAAAATATGCTCCTGGACACGAGCCGCCTTTGCTGGCGTACAGGTTGGTTAACTGGAATGCATACAGTGGGTTTACTGGAAAGTCCCCAACACATAAGAAACATAGGAATAACTCTGCATGCTTGCTATGTTAATACAAGCAATAGCTTTGCACATGGAGGTTTGGCCACAGAAAGCCAAATTGTATGGCTGGCAGCTTTGGACTGATAAGTAAACCATATAAATAAAACACTAAAGAAAGCATTAAAGGAGTCAGCCTCAATTTAGTTGTATTTTTACAGATGCAAATGTTTGATATTTACAACCCTACTCTATAAAGCTGTGAAGTGGCACCTAAACGGTCTGTTCGTGTCTCAAGTTATAGAGACGCTTTCTAGGTAATTGATATTTCGCCAACAGGTAGAATTCCAAGCTAAATAAGACACGATATAATGGACACTTATCAAACGTGATTTTCATTGACTGCGGTTTTTAATATGTACATCGAGTAAACACGATTTTAAATGTGAAACAATTAAGCAAGACAGGGGTAAAAATTACAATTTCTAATAAAATTGGATTGGTACACAGTATCATTTAAGAAAACAGGTGAGTGCAACAAGTTTCCTGCATTCAAATACATGGCAATACATGGTTTGTGGGTTGCAATGCACTAGGGTAGCCTACCTGTGGAGCCACAACGATTATTAAACTACTAAAAGAATGAATGAGGAAACAAAAAATAACCAAGCAAACATGACAAGTGCCTTGACATTTTAGGAAATCTGGTGTGTACATTTATCAGTATGCAGGCAGTGCATGAGTATGAAGTGTCTGCGTGCTCAAGACGAGAAACCCATGTGCTAGGAGGTACCTGCGTGCTTGCTTGGGTGACGACTGGGGAGTGCTGCTTGGTGTGGACTGGGCAGAAGAGCTCTGCTTCTCCTCTTTGGTGTTGTCTCCAGTCTGCATCTTCAAAGTCTGTTCGAATGATAAAAACAGACCAAGGACTCATTGTGTGAACGTGTTCAGTTCAAAAAAAACAAAATTTTAAAAAAGTGACACTTCACTAATTCTTGCCCAACTTAAAAAACGTCAAAGGAGTTGACAAATACTTTAAAATAAAAAAAGGTTTTATGAAAAAGATGCAACACAGATAGTGATACAATCAGGTATGCTTAAGACAAAGGCTTTCATCACGTCAGAAGCCTGCAAGGCTGCTAAACATCAATACTGCAATATTTCTGTCCACCATCACGGTGGTTTTATCACAGGATACCTAGATCTGTGTCTGCCTGGTAACAAAGGACTAAACAATCTTGCAACTGCTTGTCTGGGTAAGAATGAAAACCAATGTAATGTATGCCCGTGCTCAACACCAAATATTCCATTCACACACAAAAAACAAATACCGGTGTCAACATTTACACGTTTGCAGGCCAAGAAAGCCTACAACTTTTAAATACCAAAGTGACAAAAAAGGGATGGCTAAGCCCAATCACGCATACACACTAAAATAAGGGGAAATAATACTTTGAATGGATGCAAGATGATGAGGTTTTACACTGACAATACTAAATTGAAATAGATTGTTAAACTTCAAAAAATAGAATTTGCAGACCAGGAGACTTCTGGTGCCACGTCAGTTCATAATACATGCTCCTTTCTAGGTTAAAGCCTACCAGATAGCACAGCGGACTGTTCGCTAAAGACTTCTTGGGGGACATTCTGAAAGTGAACATAAGAATGCATTCCGCCCATTGCTTACCATTGGCTTTGTAACTCACAATAGCTTGCTGGCTTTATTTGTTTTAGGCTGTCCAACATGTCTTGTCCCTCCGGTGGATCACAGCCTGTTTACTTACTACATTCTGCCACAAGTGCTCACTTTTAATAAACAGGGCTTACATTTTTTTTTCTTATCTTGTCACATTTGCTGTGCATTTAAACACAGAAGACAGCCTGACATTTGACCTCTGAGGGAGGCTGGGGTGACAGGATTTATGTGCCAATCATGCTGGGTACTGGGGTGAGCTGGAGAACGGCTGTACTAAGTAATTTTTTTCTAGCACATAACAAAACGTAACTCCTGAAATATTTGTGCAGTTCATTTACAGAATAGATCACTTGGCAAACCACAAACGAAGCACTTTATTTGTAATTCTGACGTGGCTGGAAACAATATTTTAATACGATCAAATCAATACAATAGGTCATGCCATTCCCTTACACTGTTTTTGTGCTGTATAGTTTGATCAGTAAAACTGGATGTCTGTACAAATGTAATTGTTTTTTCAACTAAAAATGTGTTGTCTGTAACGGCAGTGCGAAACCGTGAATACTCTATGGCACGCCACTCCATGTCACTAACTTTTAGCCATGTGTAGTGACAGAGCTATTTTTATGGATAAGTGGCTCGAGTATGACCATTGCCCACTACCATCTCAGTATATTTTAGCCTAATATAGTGATATTTAGGCCCGTTTGTGACCTCATCCTGCTTAACCCCTTCCATGCTCATGACGAGCTCAGCTCGTCATGAGGCACAGTGGAGCTGTGCTGAGGACGAGCTGAGCTCGTCATGAACAATGGAGTTCAACATAAATCAGCACAGGAGGGGAAAATGCACAGCAGCGATGTGGTTAATGGCAGGGCTTGCCTATTGGCTTTGGCATGATCTTATGCCTTCTTGCATACAAATTTTGTCTCTTTGCAGGAGTAGAGACCTATGCTTGAGCAACTCGATTTTCTAAACTGCAGCCATCCTCTGAGCCTCTTTAGGTGAGAGGTTATGTTTTAATTCCTAGTTGTTATTCGCTCTTACTAAACTCGAAAGGACCGGTTCTTATCAGAGGAATGTGCTCACTCGATGCCGGAGTCATAGCAAAACGCTTGGCCAGCTGCTGGTTATGCTCTCTTGGTACGAGGTGGTACAGGAATCCAGTGAGAACGGTAGGCGGAGTTTTCTAGAAACTTCGAGGCAGAGCTGCATTCTATATTAGAGAAAGGGAGTCCGAGAAAGGGCGAGATGTTGGTCTGGTGGTTTGGCAGTCTGGTGATACATCACGGTGCAGACGTGACTGTGGAACAGAGGGTTCTGACACAACCAGAGAGAAAAAGAGAGACGGACCTTTCTTCAGATGCAAAGATGCCTAAGATTATGGTGAGGTGTTCCATGTATTTCTAACTTTATCTAATTATGCCTTTTATTTTCAGGTTTTATGTATATGTATGTGTTGGTGATTGCTATAAATGTTTACTGTGATATTTAGTTATTTCTTCGTCCTTGTCATCTTATTATCATGTAATAAAGAAACCCCAGAGCATATAATTTGTTTGTATTCCTTGTGTGCGAAGGTCGGGACCCTTTTTTACCAAGTACTTACAGAGGGATGGGCGATTCCCCTCTAATGGGTAATTGTTGATACGGGAGGGAAATCGGCTCCCAGCAGGGATGTCTAAATTCGAATTATTCTATCCAATACATTGCTAGGAGGAGCATGCGCTGTGTACCCTCTCGGATGGGGAGGTGTTGTGACTTGTTATTTGCGAGCTCCTCTGCAATGGTCTTATATGTTGTTAGTGTTTATTCCTTTCTTGGGTAAGTATTGTGAAATGTGGTGTCTTTCTGGATCCTGAGAAAGGATGTTGTAAGTAATGGCCTGGTGACTGACAGAATATACAGAAAAGCAGGTCATTACACCATGCTGAGCAGCAGCCACACTAACAGACAACATAGCTAAAACGCATTGGCATAGCCAACACCACTTGCATAGAAGAGACCTATTGGCTTTGCCAGTGCCAGTTAGTTTAAGGGTCAGCTAGTAAGCCAAGACTAGTTCAGCCATTACGTTAAGCAAGGTTAGCTTCAGGGGTGTTTAATCCCTATAGCCTGATGCCCAGGACATATTGTTTGGGGTTAAGGACAAGATGTTTTCAGGTTAATTTTGTCCTTTGGACAAGTAGGCCCAATCCCTTGCAGCACAAACCCTTTGGCTGCCAGCTTACACTACCACACTATGGATCAGGGAAGGGCATGGTCTGCAGTTAAAAAATAGTTGTGCCCATACATTAACGATGTTCGAGCTTGTATTTATGGTTCATCAACACAAAGCCTTTATTATTAGGGTGAACGCTCGAAGGAAATGTTCTTAGTTCAGACTGCACTACCGACAGTGGCTCCAGTATAAAAATGTGTACACGTTTGCAAAATGTAACAATAAGGGTACGTATAATTTTGCCAGGATGCTCTCTGATTAGATGCAAATATATGCAAAAACTTGAAATCAAGATTGAGAATTCTTTGCTTTCAAATTAAATAGTCCCCAAAAAATGCAACTAGGAAAAAAACGTTTTGCTAAACTACTGTGACATTTTAGGTACCATTTCTTTGAAGCATCATTTAGCAAAATGTGTTGACGAATGCTAGTATTTCACAAAAATAATAAATAAAAAATCTGTGTAACCAGTTGCAACAGTCGTATAGGGAACATGAAAATAAGCAAGCCAATAGGTATGACTTTGGTGGTCAGCCTGGTTATGTCAATGTGTGCCTTATTTTTACGTGGGTTTTGTTAAACTATTGTTGTGGGAGCCACAGGCCCTCATTATAACAAACATCGACAAAAGCAAAAATATTTTTGGTCTCAAAAAACAAACGTGGCCACAGTAGTACCGGTCAGTGAACAAAATTACTTTGCATGCCAATATGCTCCTTGTGAAAGAGCACAATGCGGATACTCGCAATCAAGCCTGCCGGTAAATAGAGGGACAGAAATGTTTTTTTTTTTTTTAAAAGCCAGACCTAAATAGGGGCCCAATTTCGGAAGAAAGTCACTAAAGTGCACCCATTGTATAGGTCTTTGCAGTAGTGCAGATTGACACCTTTTATCAATTCACAAGAATTTAGAGAAGTAGGTAAGGAAATTGTACTCCTAGAAAATATTTGTGAACTGCATTTTAGCACTGGCAAATTTCCTTGTGCGAACATCTGTTGCACGGTAAAAAGTTCACTCTCCCATCGACTACTTTTTTCCCCAACCCTAGTTTACCTCTGCCCTGGTCAGGAGTAAAGTTCAAACCTTTCTCTATATGGGAAAATATTGGAGACAAGCTGGTGAAAACCAATCCAACATGCAAGTTAATAGGTTTGCACAGATTCAAAACTGCATTTCAACCATGGGGGAACTACTGCTTACCGCCCCAGTATGTAGATCTATGGAAAGGTGGAAAACAAGGGAATTGCTAGTATTCAAACTCTACTATGGTATGCGCTCTGACATGATCAGATAGGCTATTATCAGAGGTCTTATATAATGAGACTGCCTCCATACTTTGTCACTGCACTACATGGCACCAAAGGGACGAGTGGATTTTGTTACAGGACTAGTAGTTTTATGAAGCAATCTGTCCCATGGACAAGTAGATATTTTATTAAATTCCACACCCCCCAGCTTCAAGAAACCATCAACTGCCACAGCAAGGCAGCAGAACAGGGTCAGTCTTAAAGAAGAGCGCTCATGATGCACAAACTACACACCAAAAAAAAGAAGAGGGAACCACACACAATAAGTACCCACTTTCAGAAACATTCAGACACAAATATCCGAATCTAGAGAGTTTTGATCCTGCAAACAGCAATGAGGCAGCTCAGAGGCAAAAGGAAATTAATTGTACTGCTGCCCAAAAAAGGCCACTGTAGCACTTTGCGATTACCTACAAGTCAAAGTGCATCGTTCTATACACCAGCCCACACCACACAATCTCACACCATTGGTGTATGTTGTACGTAGTAACCCACAAACGTCAGAAATGTACAACTACAGCCGGGTGCCTTACATGCAGAGCCTCTGCCACACGATGATATTTGGTCTCCTCCGCAGTCAGGCCCTTGTGCGGGGTGTATCCAGCGTCCCTCAGACCTGCCTGCTGCTCAAAACGCTGAATGCTGTCCTGGGTATGTTCTGGAAAGGAGAATACATTCGTACAAGCCAAAACAATACAGTAAGAACATATGGGTGAGGGGTGGGGACCGCCTAGAAGCCAGAACTTACCTAAGGTGCGTAGCAGAGCGGGCAGGCTGCGCAAAGTACTATCTAAAATAGCACCCCAAGTAAAACAAACCATGCTAGTATGAGGGACTGGGTTTGCGGACCGCTCCTAATCCAATTAGTAATGATTAAATGAGGAACAACTGTAATTAAATGTAGCACACGGCCGCAAAGGTATGAAAGCGTGGACCACCATTCAATGCGCCAGAAATCACCAAATAATTTTTTTTTTTAAAACTGGAAAAATGACCAACTCCAACCGGATAATCATTGAATGAAATATGAACTACAGTGCATGATGAAGAGTTTTTTTTCAAATCCACTTCCCGCCATTTACCCCCTTCCAGATTTAGGTCAACTAAACAAAGCCTAGCTGTCCTAAACATCTAGCATTGGTGACTCTTTAGACTCAGTTTCACAAAGTTGGGTGCACTGCAGGTACAGGAGATTCAAATAAAAAAATGAGACAGGTTGCACTGAAATATCTATATATTCAATACTTACACCAAGCTAAACAAGCGCCCTGCCCCGCCTTCATTTAATCAGACAAGAGCTGCGCTGTACACATGAAGACCAAGCAAAAACAATGCAGCGGAATGGATACAGCAACAATTATTTCTATAACCGATGGAAACCTGAATTAGTCCATCAATGAGAAATTATTCTCTAACCAACCAATTGTCTTAGTTCAAAAACACATGCACTAGGTTGTAGATCCGATGTATGCTACATCACATGTACAATAAACATTTACTTACAAGAACATAAATATATATATATACGTATACACATCTGAAAACAGAATCCTTGGAGCCCCAATATTGGTAGTGCTGCGAAACAAACTTACAAGAACAAAAAATACAATTCGCAGTTCACGTTAATCAAGATCACCCTTGTGTCAACACCTCTTAGGGTATATATTATTACACCCTATTACACTATTAACTGGTGTTGCAATGTTTCTTTTACACATAAGTTCAAATGGTATAGGACTTCTTTTTATATCTGGTTGACGTGTTTCAGCCCATTTAATTTCATCAGGACTGTGGGCCAAAGGAAACCTGGAACAAAAGTAAAAACACCTTCTCATATATACTTAAATAAAAGTATAGATATATATATATATATATATATATATACATACACACACACTTGTATTTAATATATCTACACACGAGGAGGAGCTTCGCGGGCAACCAAGATGGCCGCGTAAGCTCGGAGCTCCGCGGACCTTCCGATCCTCCGCAACTATCCTGCCCGTAATCCTGATCCACGAGGGTGGATACTCGTTGCTGGTGGCTACCTGAGGCGAGCACCGTTTTCAGAACTCAAATCGGTGTCTCCTACGCGGAGCTACGTCGAGTGGGACTCCGTGCCAGCTCGGTGCCATTGTCTCTGCGGACTCCGCTACTACGTCTTGCTGAACTGCGGTGTGCCAGCCTGCTTTCGTCACCGGTGAAGTGTGCTGGATAGCGGTGCTAGTTGGACGACGAAGCGCACCTGGAACTGTCTCCCGTTGACGTCCCGGACACCATTCCGGGTTTCTGGGCTTGGACTTGCTTGGCATAGCCCTTTGTTCTTTGAGACCTAACATGGCGGGCAAGGGGGACCTCGACAAGCCGTCTAATAGAGGGGGGCGCAGTAAACCGCAACAACAACAGCAGAATCGGATTGAGCGCTACACTCAGCTGAAAACACCGCCTGCTACAGGTCCCTCTGCCAAGGGCATCCCACACTCGGGCTCGCCGGACGGCTCTGAGCCCACCTTGAACGACATTTTGGGAGCCATCACTAGTTTTCGGGCAGACATGCAGCAACAGCATGAAGTCCTCACACACAAGGTGGATGGCATGGCCGTTGATTTGTCCCTCATTAGAGCCGACCTGGGCAAGACTAATGACAGGGTCAAGAATCTGGACATTAAAACGGCCAGTCTCACAGAAGACGTTTCGGATATGCAAACGGAGGTCCGGAACCTGCAGAGGACGGCGGAACACTTCGCGAAGCGGCTGGATGATTTCGAAAGCCGGGCCAGGCGGCAGAACGTCCGCATTGTCGGCGTACCGGAGGGTTCGGAGGAGGCGGCGACGGACCTCCTCGTTGAGGATTTGATCAGAACACATCTTGCCCCGCCTGGCCTCAGTAACTTTTTCTCGGTGGAGCGTGCCCACCGGGTGCCGGGTGGCCCGCCGAAGACTGGCGTGGCGCCTAGACCCATCGTGGCCCGGCTGCTCAACTTTCGCGACAGGGATGCCATCCTGCAGGCCTCCAGGCGCCATGGCCCTCTTAAATTTCAGAACGCTGATGTTCATTTCTACCCGGATTTCACCAGGACAGTGCAGCGACAGCGCCAAAGCTATTCTGGGGTGAAGTGCCGGCTACGGGACCTGGGCCTTAAGTATTCTATGATGTTCCCTGCTAAGCTCCGGATCGAATACGAGGGCCGTGCCCTGTTCTTCGACTTCGCCGAGAACGTCAGTGACTGGCTGGACACTCTACCACCGCGCCGAGAAGCACAGGAGGACCACGAGGGTGGCGCGGCTGGCGGCCCGGACCCATGAGACTTGGTTCTGTAATGGGTGACTAAATGACTCTCTTGCTTGCCTCTGGGGCTATCCAATGTCGCTCTTAGTTGCCGTATTATCTTTCCTGTCAGTACATGGAGGGTGGCGGGAGGTGTTCGTGGAGAGTCCTAACTCCCCTGGGTGTCTTTTTGTAGAGTAGTTATGGGGCGACAGGCACACTGCTGGTTGGGGGGGCTTTTTAGTCACATGCAGGGGTGCAGGGTGGGGGGTGCAATTTCGCGGGGTTTGTTCCTTGTTTGTTCTATTTCTTTTTCTTCTTTAAGGCAATGGACTGTGTGTTTTGTTGAACAATGTATGATCGGGTCGAACGGAGTCGGGTGGGGCGGGTTGCTTGGGGATGGGGGGTAGGAAACTAAAAGTGCTTAGCTGGAATGTCAATAGATTAAGTGACAGGGTCAAGAGAGGGGTGGTGCTTCAGCTGATAAAAAGGAACATGCCTGATGTAGTTTTACTGCAGGAAACGCACTTGGTGGGCAACTCTTGCAGGGCCCTGAATCGCAAGGGTTATAAAATGGTCGCCCACTCTGGGTTCTCTTCGGGCTCCCGGGGGGCGGGCGTCCTTGTACGTGCGTCCCTTCCGCTTGAGATAGACGTCACCCTGCTAGATGATAGGGGGCGTTACGCAGCTGTGGCAGGGAGGTGGGAGGGGCGGTCCCTGGCCCTGTTGTCGGTTTATGTTCCCCCTGGTCTCCAGTCTAGCACCTTCCGGGACCTTGGTGGCGCCATTTTGTCTCTGCCCTCGGGCCTGCTGATCCTGGGGGGTGGGACTTCAATTCAGTCTGCTCTGGTACCCTGGATCGTCAGCCACCGAGAGACCTCCCGGGTTCCCAAACGTGGCTGCCGACCTTCCTTGACTCTATGGGTCTGGTGGACTGTTGGCGACTTTTACACCCGGCGCTTCGCCAGTTTTCGTTCCTCTCCGGTGCCCATGGAAGTCTGTCCCGCTTGGACTATGTCCTCACCCTTGCGGCGCAATCGCCTGCCATTTCTGAGGCGCGTTTTTTGGCAAGGGGCATTTCCGACCACTCGCCGTTGTGGATCTCCTTTGACTTCGGTGTCCTTTTGTCCAGCCGCCCGGCAGCCGTAAATCCCTGGTATTTCCGCAACCACAACATGCGAGCGCTGCTGGCCAAGGCCATCGCCTTATACTTTACAGAAAATACTGGCTCAGTGGGCTCTGCGGTCACCCTTTGGGGGGCCTTTAAAACGGTGTTGCGGGGTGAGGCCTTGGCTCTCATCGCGGCGGCCAAAAGAACTCGTGATGCTGATCTCCTGCAAGTTGAGGAGGAGGTCTTGGACCTCGAGTCCCGTCTGGGGCCCGAGCCCGAACCCGCCCTCCTGCATGAACTCTCTCTGAAGCAATCGGAGTATCACGATCTTGCCACGAATGCGGCCCTGCTCTTAGCGAAGGAGCAGCAGGGCCGCATTTATGACGTCGGTGATAAGGCTGGTAAGTTGCTGGCCTGGCTGGACAGGCGGGAGATGGCGAGCCGAGTGGTTCCGGAGATCCTGTGCGAGGACGGAGTGGTGGTTACTGATCCGAGCGCCATCGCCGAGTCCTTTGCTGACTATTTCCGGGGGGTCTACACCTCCGGGTCAGACCGCTCCGAGGCCGACTCGGCTGAATTCCTCTCGGCGATAGATCTTCCTTGCCTCTCCGAGGAGGACAGGGTGGACATTGACCGGGACATCACTGCGGACGAGATCGCCTTGGCGATCCGCGCTTTGCGTACGGGTAAAGCAACCGGACCCAATGGTATACCGGTTGAACTATATAAGATCCGGCCGGACGTGATCTCTCCTCACTTGAAAGACATGTTCCTCCGTGCCCGGGAGGATGGCGTCTTCCCCCTGGACCAGCGACTGGCCACTATTGTGGTTATTCACAAGGATGGCAAGCCGCGAGATGTTTGTAGGTCCTACCGCCCTATTTCTCTCCTCAACGCCGAACCCAAGATCCTGGCCAAACTGTTGGCTAACCGATTGGTCGGGGTTATTAGCGACCTGGTGCACCCGGATCAGTCCGGTTTTATACCCCGCCGCAATACTGCCCTTAACCTGAGACGCTTGCATGGCGTTATGGCCAGAGTTCACGCCCTCACTGAACCGGCGGTGCTGGCCTCCCTTGATGCCACAATGGCTTTTGATTCCTTGGAATGGAATTATTTGTGGGCAGTCTTGACGAAACTTGGTTTTGGGCCGGGCTTCCTGGGCTGGGTGCAACTTCTTTATTCTAGCCCCCTGGCTGCTGTTACGGTGAATGGTCGTATGTCTGCTCCCTTCGCACTTCAGCGAGGCACCAGACAGGGCTGTCCCCTGTCTCCGCTCCTGTTTGCGCTGGCTCTGGAGCCCCTCGCGGCGATGTTGCGCTCGCACCCTGACTTGCATGGGATCTCCTGGTCCCCGGGCTTTGAGGACAGGGTCTCCCTGTACGCGGATGACATCCTGTTGTATCTCACCTCCCCTTGCAAGTCGCTTATCGTGGCGTGCGACGTGCTCAGGCTGTTTGGGCGTTACTCCGGCCTGATTATTAACTGGGCCAAATCCTCCCTTTACATCCTCAAGGGCGACACGCCGCGCCTTCCCAGGGGCTGTAATATCCAACTGGCGGGACAGGGCTTTAAGTACTTGGGGATTTACATTTCGCATAACCCTAAGGCAAGGTATGACCACAACTTGCTCCCCCCGCTCCACCGTTTGCGGCGGGACGTGGAGAGTTGGCGTAAGCTCCCTCTCTCGTTGCTGGGCCGGGCGGCGTTGTTTAAAATGATGTCCCTGCCCAGGTTCCTGTATGCCTTGCAGAATACTCAGGACCTTGTCCCGGCCCGCTACTTCAGGGAGGTCGAGAGTCTGCAGCGTGCCCTTCTTTGGGACGGACGACCCCGTGTCGCTGTTCGGAAGCTCACCATGCCATGGTATGATGGGGGCATTGCGCTACCGGACGTGCGGAGATATTACTGGGCCTCTCAACTTACCGCCATCAATCATGGTTTTTACGGTCCCGTGGACAACCCCGGTTATGCCATGGACCGCTGGCTTTTGCACGGCGGCAATTACTATCGCGCCCTATATTCTAGATCCTTTGAACGTAACCTCACTGGCCCGACCAAGGCGGCGGTCCATACGTGGCGGATGGTCACTAAGATACAGGGCTGGCAGGGCAGACTGACGAGATTTACCCCTCTCTTTGATTCTGACATTTTGGGCAAGCTTTGGCACACCAAGGGCTTCGAGAAGTGGGATCTCATAGGCATCTCGAGGGTTGAGGACATGCTCTCCAGGGGGGTGGTCAAGACTTTCCCGCAGCTGCAGGCGGAGTATAAATTGAGTGCTACGGAGTTTTTCCGCTACGCCCAGCTGCAGCACGCAATAACTGCTGCCAGGCCGGAGGAGGGTGACATCCCCGAAAGTTCCCCCTTGGAGGACAGGGTGTTGGACGGGCATATGCCTGATAGCGCCATCTCTCTGTCCTACAAGAAACTAATCAACGTCCAGGTGGACCTCCTCCAGCGCTTGCGAGAACAGTGGGTGGCCGATGGGCTGGAACTGGACGATGAGGACTGGCAGAGTGCTGTGTCCTCCCCTAAGGAGGTAGCCATTTCCTCGCGTCTGAGATTGGTCCAGTTTAAAATCCTTCACCGAGTGTATGTCACCGGCCCCAGGCTGGTGCACATGGGCTTCTCGCCGGATGGCCTCTGCCGCCGTGGCTGCGGAGCCCTTGCCACCTTTCTTCATATACTGTGGGAGTGCCCAGTTATTGCCCCTTATTGGGAGAGGGTTCATAGAGTGATGCGGGAGGTGACTGGAGTGGAGTTGGCGGCGGAGGCGCGTAGGTGCCTCTTGAATGTTTGGGAGCCCAATGACTATGATACGGCGCAGACCCGGTGAGCCACACTGGGCAATATGGTCGCTAAACGGGACATAGCGCAGAGGTGGGGTTCTAATGTGGCCCCCCTGGTGGTACAATGGAAGGCCAACATGGACTGGTGTATGTTGCGCGAAAAGACTGTATACTGCCAGGGGGCGGCCTCAGACGTGGAACAAGGTATGGGGTGCCTGGAATGCCTATAGAGGGGACTTGTGTTTACCACCTGCACCGTTGCCACAAGATGAACGCTTGTCACCATAGACGTTGACGACAGCTATGTTACTCTTGTACTGATTCTCCTGCTCTTCCTCCCCCCCCCCGCTTTTGCTACATTCTGTCTCAGTTCTTTCTACTACTTCTCCAGCTCCTTCCGCCTCCTACCGACTAGTGGTCTTCTTCATTTCCATTGCCTTTTTCGCGCCCTTGGGCGCTTGTTTAAGTTTTGTTTAAAAAACAATAAAACAACCTGCATTGTCCTGAAATGAATCGCTAGGCACTATGACCGTTCTATACTATGCTGCCTTGCCTCCGGGATGTTGGGCTGAATAGCTGTGTGCTTTTTACAATAAAGGTTTTAAAAAATTTAAAAAAAAAAAATATATATATATATCTACACACACATATGCACTGCTGGCCAGTAGTATATTATTTTGTAGGATTTCGTTTTGATAGCATTTCTTATCTGCGACAGGCCTGTGAAACGCTCCGATTCACAGTGCACTGCTGATGCACTTAAGAGTGTGCGTTCAGTAGTGTGTGAACTCAAGTTTCTCTACTTTATTTTTCCTTGCAATATTATGTAGCGCAAACTCGACAACATGGCATGAGCACAATTTACATTACAGAAGAACACATTCATTTGTTGTAGGCATGGGGAGACAAAGCGATTTGCCTGGAATCACAGGATGTTGAGCTGATGCAGAGATTCGATCGTAGCTCCCCAGCTCTAAAGTTCGCAATTCTAGAACTTGTGGCGGGAGGTGTGTCTAAAAGTGTATGTCTGTGCTGGCCATCAATGAGGGAGTCAAAGTCAATGGAAATTTCCCTGGTCTTACTTTTGGAAATTAGTTTTGTACCCTAAATGACATTTAGCTATGACACAAGCATATTATTAAAAAACTAGATAAAAGAAAAAACAGACAGGTAAACCCCTTATTTTCAATGGAACAACAGATGTTGGTCCCAGATAATCAGATCCAATAGCCTTTGTTATTCGTGTGAGCCTTCCAATGTCCAAGATTGGCGTATTTATGGAAACCTCTCGGCAGAATCCAAGTAAAGCCGAGAGGTTTCCACAAATACGCCAATCTTGGACATTGGAAGGCTCACACGAATAACATAAAGGCTATTGGATCTGATTATCTGGGACCAACATCTGTTGTTCGATTGAAAATAAGGGGTTTACTTGTCTGTTTTTTCTTTTATCTAGTCATATGTAATTATTTTGTGATATATGTTCTTCATGCACACTAATAGCTTTTCTGTATTGCTGAATGTTTTATTAATTTCTATTGTATATTAAGAAAGGTTTATATTAATTGTCTTTCAGGAAAACTGTTTTCTCTGAAATTTTAATTGTCTTTGGGTTCCTTATGTTAAGGAATATACCCTGTCAAGTGAGGAAAAAGATTTTCTTAAATAAAGAAAGCGTGTAAACGTTACATTTTAGTTTGTGGCAAAAAAAAATATTTTTAATAATATGCTTGTGTCATAGTTAAATGTCATTTAAGGTACAAAACTAATTTCCAAAAGTAAGTCCAGGGAAATTTCCATTGACTTTGATTGTCTGTAGTACCCTGTTCCCTGGAACAAGTGGGGTCTTCTCTCTTTAGTTAACATCAATGAGAGAGACCTGTGCATTTTTCAAATGGGTGGTGAAAAAAAATATGGGTATGTTGCTGGAGATGTGGGCCGCCATGCCACCAATGTACTTACCGGGGGAGGGTAAACACCCATTATTCCACAACTTTCTTTCCTCATACCATCACTCCGCATACTTTCATTACGAAAGTACCATGACTCCGCAATGCCATTATAACGCATGGCATTACATTTTATATGCTTTTACCACGCATACATTTACAACGAAATTCGTTGTAAATGCATGAATGGTAAAAGCATGTTTTTTTTGTTTGGATAAGGTAGGTATGGGTATAGGGGTATATGTTTTGGGGTACTGAGGTATATGTTTTGGGGTGTTTGGGTATTTTAAGGGTTGAGATATAGTTTTGGGTTACGGGGTACATGGGTAGTTTTAGGGTTTAGGGATAGGTATGGGTTTTGGTTTACAAGGGTATTTTTAGGGTTCAGGGCTAGGTTTGGGTTTTGGGGTACAGGGGTATTTTAGGGTTTAGGGATATGTTTGGATTTTGGGGTACAGGGTATATTTATAGGGTTAAGATGGGTTAGTGTTTAAGGGTGTTGGGGTATTTTAAGGAGTAAGGGTGGGTTATGATTATGGGGTGCAGGGGTATTTAAAGGGAGCAGGGTGAGATTAGCACATGATATGAGACATGGCATGAAGGGCGGAACGTACCACACGCCCCCAGCGTTTGTCACGCCCCCAGCACAACGCAGACACGCCCACAAGGGTCTACTTTGCTGGCACGGTTCTTTTACCTTTTAAATGTTTATGGTGGGCGTCTGCATAGCCTTTGTCCTTCTGCTGCAACTGCCCTTTCCAACGCTGTATTGGGTGTTGTAATTGGTGCTGTGGTACCTGAGATTACCCGCCTCAAAGGTTTGGGCTCTCTCTTTATTATATTAGTATGGGTATATAGTAAATATCTCAATACTTGTATATAAGTATATATGAGAAGGTGTTTTATCTGTGTTTTCGGTTTCCTTTGGCCCAGAGTCCTGATGAGGCCCAAATTAAATGGGCTGAAACGTGTCGACCAGATATAAAAAGAAGCCCTATACCATGTGTAAATGAAAAATGCCAACACCAGTTAATAGTGTAATAGGGTGTAATGATATATACCCTAAGAGGTGTTGACAAGGGCGATCTTGATTAATGTGAACTGCGAATTGTATTTTTTGTTCTTGTAAGCTTGTTTCGCAGCACTACCAATATTAGGGCTCCAAGGACTCGGCTTTCTGTTTCCAGATATATAAGTGTCGTGTTTGTATGTATATTTTTATGTTCTTGTAAGTAAATGTTTATTGTACATGTGATGAAGAAAGACGATATATATATATATATATATATATATATATGATGTATAACGATATACAGCGGATCTACAACCTAGTGTAGTATGTTTTTGAACTAAGACAATTGGTTGGTTAGAGAAGAATTTTTCAATGATGGACTAATTCAGGTTTCCATCAGTTATAGAAATAATTGATGCTGTATCCATTCCGCTACATTGTTTTTATTTGGTCTTTCTTGCCCAGATGCAGGCGGATCAGGGCAAACGCCCGATTTTGGTAAAAATTGTACACATGAAGGACATCTTCGCAAATAGAGAGATGGCGATAGCAGCACATCTACCTACACTTCGCTCATGTCTGCTACAAAGCTGCCCACCCACCTAACACTAGAAGAAGGTAGATCTAATGACCAACTAAAATGCAACCATGGCATCTGTATGGGGTCCGGAACTTTAGTCATATATAGTCCGAGAACAAAAGCAGTTTAAAGACAATGTGGCTCTCGAGCACAACAGCGGGAAAAGTAATCATTGCACAAAGAACCCTTCAAACTCTCCAAAAAATGTAAGTGACGAGCTTACTTGTCATGAGGGAGTTCATGATAACGGAGGTGGCCTTGGCCTTCACCACAGGAACCTTGCTGGCATACTCCGTAGAAGACTGGGTTATAGAAGCTGGGACACCAGAGTCTCCTTCGTCAACCTGGAGGAGGTGCAATTTAAAGTACAGAGAAGAAGAAACCATTAACTTGGTAACAAATCAAGCTTTGACCCTAAAAAGGCAGCTCTGGAGATTTATGATTGCGATTACATCCTCAGTGCGAACAGAAGGTAGAAATTTGGGAGCTAATTGGTAGTCTATTTTAGCAAATCAGTCTGGGTGGGGGCAGCAAAGGGCGGGAAGAAAAAAGACGACTGAAGCAATTCAATTAGCCTCTTCTACATACATCTACAAAAGAAAATAGACTGGATGCTTGAGCACGAGATAAAGACTTGACAGGTTTTCAAATTAACTATATGCATTGATCATATATTCAAAACTCCAAGTGGAGCAATGAAACGTAGGGCATGACTGAACGTCCCACAAGCACAGGTTACGATTAATTCCGGTTCACACAGCTTGCATCACATCTCCTAGGAAAACGATAACCGCTGTGTTGTTATCCTGGCCGCTGGCGGGTGTCCGCGGATGCTTAAGAGAAAACAAAATACTTGATGGCAACTCCCCACACCCACGTTGCTTCCTGCACCCCACAAAAGGTCTCGCACATAAGATAGTCAATTATCGTAAAAGTTTAACTTATTCGTAGGTCATGTGGAGTTTTTGGAAAGTCCGGCCGTCAGAATGATACGGCCCCCTTTCCAAAAGGCTTAAGTGCATACCTTAGAGAGCATCTTGTACTTGCGCTCCGGAATAACAGGCAGCCTCCAGATGTTATTAGCGCACATGTCTGAAGGAGGAGGGGTCATCGGAGCAGTGTCATCCAGGGCATCATCGTAACTGAATGCCCGGCGCTGCATTCCCAGAGGCAGGGACATCTTGCCTAGGAGGCCCCTTGTGCCGTGTTCAATGGCTGAGAACAGAGAGCCCCATGGTCACTAAAGCATACAAACATGGAGCTCCAAGGTCAAGCAGAAGATGGGCAAAATGCACAAACAAGGTGGGAGGATAGGGCCACAGACATAGGAATGCGGAACAAGTGAAGGTTCAAAGCAGTGAATACCAAGGAGGATAAAAAACAAGTGAATACCACCACAAGCAGATAAACTAAAAGGTAGCAAACCTATTAGTACAGAGGATAAAGGAAGCGTTGATAACCTTCAGTGGTAAGAGGGGGAAAGGTCAGGTAAGTATTTGCAAAATGAATAATATGCACACAAAAACACGACCGCGAAGATCTCACGTATATATTAGTTAAAGAAACGAATTAATGGCAGTATAGATTAAGACCACACGCCTTGCGTTTAAGTAAAACATGACAAGACAACGGCACAGTCACCGTGCTCCTATGACGTAGTCCTCTAAATCAAAACATACTCTCCAGTCAGTGCAAGGACCGCAACCCATTATGGCAAAGACAAGGGAGCAGAGCATAACCTGGTCATTTTCAAAGCCAAAAATACCCCAACATTTGGTTCTTTTTGAAGCTCATAGGCACTTTGAAAACATACTTTAAAGATCAAGGTCATGAAAACATCTTACGCCAGGTTGTTAGCACATAACTCAAACGACCGTGATTAGTGGGGTAACAATCTGAGCGCATGCCAGGCTTGCAATTAGATAAACGTCGACTGGCCATCAATTGAAGGTTGTTTTACTAGTTGAAGGAGATGCTCTCTTTAAAACGGGTTTTCTTTCTTTGAAGGCTACAACTGGAAGGCGGGGCCGCAGGTGACTAGAGGCACAGGGACCACATCAAGTCGGAGAGGGAAGAGTGGAATGAAACCTAGATAGGGGATAAAATAATTTACCAGGAATATCAGGCTGTGGTGATGCCATGTTAGCGAAAAGATCCAGACCCTCTCCGGAATACCAGAATACGAGTTACCTGCCACCCGGAAGAAAAGGTATTTTTTTGTTTTTTTAATCAGTAGAAACAGAGTTAAGCTAAAGCACACAGGAACATGTAAAAACAACCCAACCGCACGCAAACCATTCAAGCAACGACGAGCAGATTTGACCAGCCTGCCAAGCGAGCTGCCAGTAACGAAATGTACTGCGGTTAACAATTAAGGACACGCACAACTAAAACCAAAAATGCATGCCAGTTCACTTACCAGCGATTCGGAGAGAACGATGTGACCGCTGTGTTAAAATCCAAGCTCCAGCGAGATGTTGGAAGGGAGCATGGCGTCTGCGTAGATGGATCTAGAAAAGCATTCAATCATAAAAGGTCACAACAAGGGAATTAATAAAGATATTAACATTAAGCTAAGGGGCCTCGCTTCAAGTGCAGATTTAACATTTTCATCCCCGATATAGTCTGTATCTCGACACACCAAAATAACATTTAAAAACAACGCAAACGGCATCAGTACACTTACAAAACTGCTAAAGACGGTAGTGCGTTGGTGTTAATATCCTGGAGCCAGTGACCGATCAAAAAGGAACATGGTGGCTGCAACGATTTCACTAGCAGGTTCTTCTTAAAGCTCTAGGGAAAACAAACAAAGATACAACATTCAATTAAGTAACGGCTAGCCTGTCGCTGTCACAATTAAACTGCCCACCCTACCTGCTTTACACAAAGTACCTCTCAAACCCTTTCCACTGCCACAAGCCACACATTTAAAAGCCCAGGTGAGGCAGAGTAAAATGGCCCGCTTTCGCATCCAATTTAGGGCCATTTCGTATTTATTTATGCGAATTTACATAACACGGACTTTACCAGGCACCAGGGCGCTTTACATGAGACGATGCGTAATGGCGACTCGCACCTTCTCCGGCGCTGCCGATCCCCACCCCCTTGCGTGTAAAGGCCAAGCTCGATCTCAGACGACGCATCACGCAAACTACAAAAGCATCTAGAACCTTTCTCGGCCGTAGAGTAAATGACGCCGCCCTCACCTGCTCCTCCTATTCTAACACCCGCTCCTCGGTTTCCAGGAACCCCGGAAACGATCGCTGCTGATCCAAGCCCCGGGCACGTAGGGGATGCCCATGATCCGATAAACAGATACAATTGTGACTAAAATGGCGGAGAGGGACGTATAAGAGTGTACAAACGTCCACTCCGCGTCACCCAAATCTTTTCACAAAACTACAGCGTCAGCCTATATAAACCAGCACTCTGTACCGCGAGACATCCAACCAGTGACGACATTTATGGGCGGGGATTTGTCGCAAGTGGCGGCCATTTCTTGGTCAGGTCCTATTTCTGAGTTGTTCAGGTAGCCGGTATTTCTCTTGTTCGCTCTGAACCACGCCTGCTTTGCCTGACTAGCTGGTAGAGGGGGACCTTTTTTTGTTCCATATTTATATAGTGCTAACTCGACCCGAAGGGATTGGAGAGCTTTATATGAGCACAGTATTTACATTACACATTCAGGCACGGGGAGATGAAGTGATTTGTCAAGAATCACAAGATGTGGACGCGATTGCGGGTCTCGAACCTTGGTTTCTAGCACCAAAGTCAGCAGTCTAGCCGAAGGACCACATCGTCTCCCCAGGGGGTTCTTTCTTGATAATTGCTAGTGCAGAGGAATCACCTCTGGCCAGACTGGGCTGTATACATACTGCAGCCGCTGTGCACACGAGAATGGGCTAGGAGTGTTTTCGGGAGGAAACCCACTATCTCCACCAGTGAATTTCTGTGGGTGTGATTTTATTTTTTATTTAATGCGATTTTATATAGCGTGAACATTACCCAAAGGTGTCAGAGCGCTTTACATAAGAACCAGTTGCGATACATAAGGATTTAGGATTACATGCGTTACATAAAAGATACAAACAGGAAAAAAAATTGCAAATGTACAAGTTATAAAGTCACACAAGGAAGAGATACAAAAAACAAGCATTTACAATGCAATGGTCTCGGCATTGTTAAAGTTAGAGCTATTGGCATTGCTCATGACATTTTTTATTTATGTTTTTGTTTTTAAAACATATAAATCAATGGCATTGTCATTTACAATGCCAATAGCTTAATCTCTCGCAAATGCGAGACCTATTGCATTTGCACCCACACACAGAGCCACACACAAAGCCACCTACACACACATACAGAGCCACCCACAGTCATTCACATAGAGCCACCCACACCCAGAGCCACCCACCCACACACACAGAGCCACCCTCACACAGACAGAGCCACCCTCACACAGACAGAGCCACCCTCACACAGAGTCGCACACACACAGAGCCACACACACAGAGCCACACAGAGGCAAGAAAAAAAACGAACAGCAGCAGGGAACAAAGGCAAGAAATAACAAGGGCAGCTCCCCCCAGATACAGAAACGTATTCCCAGGTGCTTTGTGAGTTTGCAACCGCCTGCCCCACCTACAGGGCAAATTGACCTAAAAAAAAGGCAGTCTCACCCCAAGGAGGATGGAAGCAAAAGAAACTAGGAGTGAGGGATGCAGAATGAAGACCAAGGAATGAGGGATGCGGAATGAGGAACTAGGAGTGAGGGATGCGGAATGAGGAACTAGGAGTGAGGGATGTGGAATGAGGACCAAGGAATGAGGGATGCAGCATGAGGAACTAGGACTGAGGGATGCGCAATGAGGAACTAGGAGTGAGGGATGCGGAATGAGAAACTAGGAGTGAGGGATGCAGAATGAGGAACTAGGAGTGAGGGATGCGGAATGAAGAACTAGGAGTGAGGGATGCAGCATGAGGACCTACGAGTGAGAGATGCGGAATGAGGAAGTAGGAGTGAGGGATGCGGAATGAGGACCAAAGAATGAGGGAAGTGGAATGAAGAACCAGAAGTGAGGGATGCGGAATGAGGAACTAGGAGTGAGGGATGTGGAATGAAGACCAAGGAGTGAGGGATGCGGAATGAGGAACTAGGAGTGAGGAATGCGGAATGAGGACCAAAGAATAAGGGAAGTGGAATGAAGAACCAGAAGTGAGGGATGCAGAATGAGGAACTAGGAGTGAGGGATGTGGAATGAAGACCAAGGAATGAGGGATGTGGAATGAGGAACTAGGAGTGAGGGATGCGGAATGAGGAACTAGGAGTGAGGGATGCAGAATGAGGAACTAGGAGTGAGGGATGCGGAATGAGGAACTAGGAGTGAGGGATGCGGAATGAGGAACTAGGAGTGAGGGATGCGGAATGAGGAACTAGGAGTGAGGGATGCAGAATGAGGAACTAGGAGTGAGGGATGCGGCATGAGGAACTAGGAGTGAGGGATGCGGAATGAGGGCCTAGGAGTGAGGGATGCGGAATGAGGAACTAGGAGTGAGGGATGCGGAATGAGGACCTAGGAGTGAGGGATGTGGAATGAGGAGTGAGGGATGCGGAATTAGGAACTAAGAGTGAGGGATGCGGAATGAGGAACTAGGAGTGAGGGATGCTGCATGAGGAACTAGGAGTGAGGGATGCAGAATGAGGAACTAGGAGTGAGGGATGCGGAATGAGGAACTAGGAGTGAGGGATGAGGAACTAGGAGTGAGGGATGAGGAACTAGGAGTGAGGGATGTGGAATGAAGACCAATGAATGAGGGATGCGGAATGAGGAACTAGGAGTGAGGGATGCGGAATGAGGACCAAAGAATGATGGATGTGGAATGAAGAACCAGAAGTGAGGGATGCGGATTGAGGAGCCAGAAGTGAGGGATGCGGAATGAGGAACTAGGAGTGAGGGATGGGGAATGAGGACCAAGGAATGAGGGATGCGGAATGAGGAACTAGGATTGAGGGATGCAGAATGAAGAACCAGAAGTGAGGGATGTGGAATGAAGAAATGCTGGCATTGATGCTGTGCCTACATGGTCTCTTCTGGCATGACATGAAGCCGGGGACAGACAGAGGACCCGCTGAATCTCAGTGACCTTTGCGTGCACAAGGTGTAATTTCCGCCTTGTGTGTCACTCCCCTTTTTGTAAACATTTGCCCTGGAGGGAGCGCCTCGAGTTTAAATCTGATGGAAGACACTACTCTTTGCCCTTGGTGACGTGGCATATTTGTTTAGTGTTGCGCTAACACCGCATTTTAAAATAATATTAGTAAGTACGACGCTGCACAATTCTCTCCCGATTGCTCGGCGCAGCACCCAGTATTTTCCTGCAGCGCTATGTTGCATGGTATTTTTAATAACTGTGGGACTTTTTCAGGGTGTGGAGACAAGGAAATGGCTGAATTGAGCTGAAAAAGCAGAACTTAATAAAACGGAATAAAATTGTGATGAATCGGGTCTCCTCAATGTCGTTGACTTGTTTACTGCCAGTAGAGCGGGATTACTTGGGCCTTACTTGGAGAGATGTGTGATGTGACGTGTAATCGGATTACCGTATATATTACCGTATATACACACACCGAGCGCGCATCTTGAGCCCTTTGCAGGCCTCTGGTATCCACTGCTTTCTGCTCGGCAATTGCCCACAGAAATAGCACTCAATTTAATGGAAGAGAATTAACTCACCTTAAAAGACGAAAGGCTAAATTAGTTTTGTGAAAATTCAATTTGTTATCCTCAGATAAAAGTAGATGTCAGCAGCAAACGTTTATTTTAACATAAAATGTGAACGGATTTGCTGGAAGGTAAATTCTAAACATAATTTTGCTGCGTTCTTTTTTATAGTACATCGCAATAAAAGAAGGTTATTGAAGCATCTATTTATAGACATTAGTTTTTTTTTTGCAAAGAAAATGCAGGGCACAACTCTTAGTCCTATGACCTATGCTATCCGTTAATTGTATCATATATGCAACGTTTTGGCGGGTCGCTAGGAGAGAAACTTGTAATCTTTTCCTCCAAACTACTATAAAAAAAAAATCAAAACATGTCGAATTAGCCAGGCACCGTTATCGGTGAATTGAGTGATTTGGCACAATCTGCAGTAAAAAAACCCTTATGACAGTGACATAATTTTGTAAAGAGTACATTTTAAGAATGTTTAAAAAAAAAAATGATGTAGAGTGAACTCAGTCCAAGGGCATTGGAGCGTTTTTGCATGAGCACCAATTATTTTGCTTGTAGATTAGGTGAGTTGCCCAGAATCACAGGATGTTGAGTCGACCCGAGACTCGAAGCTCCAAAGTCTGCAGCTGTGGCTATAAGACATTCCCTATGTTTAGGGAGACTCCTGGTGCAAGACTTGGGGAGGCTGGCGTCTTTGAGGGAGACAATGGGCTCTCTGGGGTGATCGGAGCTCCCTGTGATGTAGGGGTTGTTTATTGCCAGGGCTGCCTAGTCCTGATTCCCCCTCAGGCCTCTTTCTTCCATATCCTAGCTTTTCTCTCTTCATCTGACCATTGCAGGTTCTTTTCCATCCGCATTCTCCCTTTGTATTTGCCTCACCAACATTCAAAGGATGGACTGCTCAGTAGGCCCGCTGGGTGTCAAGCCATTGCACTGTGCTGAATACAGGTGTCTGCGGCACATGCATTCGCCCACTGAGCAGTCCTACCCAGGCACACTTTGTAACCGCTAAACCTTGAGGTGATTGTCTGTGCGGGGGCAGAGGGGGGCGTTCGTGAAACGGCATCTGAGGCTCATTTGCATATTGTTTTCGTCCTACGACCCATTACTTCAGATTACAGCGTTAGCCATTTATTTCCAGACGGTGGTGGGTCGCTAAGAGAAATTGTAATCTAATGAGTTTTTTCCTCAAAACCATGATTAAAAAAAATCAGGTTTTGGGAAAACTGATTTTAAAGAATGTATTACATACATTATATAATGTATTTAACGCATAAAACATGTCGAATAAGCCAGGTACCCTGTTGTCAGTGAATTGAGTGATTTCGGAAAATGTGCATTAAAATAACCCTTAATACAATGACATCATTTTGTGACGAGTCCATTTGAAGATTTTTTTTTGTTGTTGCATTTTTATGTAGAGCGAGCTCAGTCCAAGGGCATTGGAGCGTTTTGCATGAGCACCAATTGTTTTGCTTCTATGCACGAGGCGATTAGGTGAGTTGCCCAGAATCACAGGATCTTGAGTCGACGCTGAGACTCGAAGCTCCCAAGTCTGCAGCTGTGGCTATAAGACATTCCCTATTTTTAGGGAGACGCCTGGTGCGAGACTTGTGGAGGCTGGAGGTTTTCTGAGGGAGAATGGGGGCTCTCTGGGGATATCGGGGCTCCCTGCAAGACATCTCGGGGCGGAGGAAGCCACTCTACCTGAGCCAGGGGTGCGTTTTAATCACGGCACAAGTCGTAAAACAAGCTGCCTGCACCGCATCCTAGATTAAGAACGGCGAGGGGGGGGCATGGGGGGAGTGCAGACAGTGGTGACGCCAGCCCCCCCCATTTCGCAAAATGTGCAGTAAAATAATCCTTATTAGAGTGACATCATTTTGTGACGAGTACATTTGAAGAATTTTTTTTGTTGTTGCATTTTTATGTAGAGCGAACTCAGTCCAAGGGCATTGGAACGTTTTGCATGAGCACCAATTGTTTTGCTTCTATGCACGAGATTAGGTGAGTTGCCCAGAATCACAGGATCTTGAGGCGACGCCGAGACTCAAAGCTCCCAGGTCTGCAGCTGTGGATATAAGACATTCCCTATTTTTAGGGAGACGCCTGGTGCGAGACTTGGGGAGGCTGGAGGTTTTCTGAGGGGGACAGGGGGCTCTCTGGGGAGATCGGGGCATCCTGCGTGACATCTCGGGCGGAGGAAGCCACTCTACCTGAGCCAGGGGTGCGTTTTTATCACAGCACAAGTCCTAAAACAAGCTGCCTGCCACCGCACCCTAGATTAAGAACGGCGAGGAAGGGGGGGGGGGGGAGTACAGACAGCTGCGACGCCAGCCCCCCCCAATGACGGGCGTTTTCTCTGAGCCATTTGTGAATGACCTCGGAGAAACATGGTGGTGTGGAGCGCTCCTCTCTTGCCTTCCGAGATCGTAATTAGCAACAACAGGGGATAGGTCCGTAAATTAACAGTGAGGGCTAGACCTTCTTTGAAATCACAAAAAGACACAGTGCCCACACCATAATTACTTAAACAATACTTAGATAGGGAAAATAAACCAATTTATTGTAACTTCCCTGTGACATTATTTACTTTGTGTCCATTATTTTATGTTTTTATCTTTTTCGAAAACTTATAATAGAAAAAGGACAATACATGTATGTTAGACCTGACATCATTGGCTTGAGTCTCTCCTCCATTTTTTTTTGTTTGCCTCCACTGTTTTACGTTGTTTGCTGGTATACGCTTTGGGCGCTGTGCCACTGCTGATCAGTGCCACAGCGTAAGTGCTCCCTATGTTAAATTGATGTATCGATTGTATCCATGTTTGGCTTATTGGTTTACTGTCAGTCCCTAGTCTAGTGCACCAGGAGTGCCGGGGCTTGTAAATACAAATGCCGCTCGTGGGCTTGCAGCACATGTTGTGCCACCCACAAGAGCGGCCTCGTAAAAGAATGTATACGGGTCGGTCATTGCGAGACCCACGTGCAGCCTAGTATACCTACTTGCCAGCCCCTCAAACCTTCCCTTGACTTCATGTTAGTCACCCCTATGGTAGGCCCACGGGCCGGGTGCATTGTAAGTATAAGGTAGGACACGCCTGACCAGGTTGGCATGTCCTAATAGTGAATTACAGCCATCTTCGTTCTTCACTATTGCGAGGTAGCCTGCTCTCCATTAGTTAGAATGGGCCGCCGGGATTATTAATGCTATGATCCTAGCTGGCTCGGGGAGCATGGTGCAATGTCGAGTTTGGTATCCCTGAACTCGGGGTTTAATTACGCATCCATTGGTGTGGATGGTTTTTGGACTCTGGGTTTGAAAATAGCACTTTTAGAAAGTGTCTATTTTCTTGTCTAACCGTTTCTGGTTTCTGCTGGTCTTGCGTGTGTGTGACAGGAGCTGGGTGGCTCCGGAGGTCTGGATGAGTCAGTGTGGGATGAGTGGGACATTTGCGTTGAGAGTAGGGGGAGAGTAGTTGCTGATAGCCTGCCCTGCCTGATACAATGCTGGCTCCACCTCCTGCCAAGCGGCTGATGGTTCTGTGCCTGCCATGGACGATCCTAGCCCCACCTCCTGCCAGGAGTCCGATAGCCTGCTCCTGCCAGTGACAATGCTGGCTCCACCTCCTGCGGGGCGTCTGAGGACCCAGCCCTGCGCAGTGAATAGGCCAGGTGCTTCTGCCTGGCTCCACCCACAACAGACCCAGGATGTTGGGAAATTCCCCGGCATGGACAAAGGGATCAAAGCCGAGAAGGGGTATAAGAGAAGGACCCCTGAACCACGAAATTAGATCACTTCTGACAAGGAACCCTGTAACCAAGGACAAGAGGCCTGCTGATCTAAGGACTTGCCTACCCCTTCTGCCAGTGTGCTGTTTGCTGGGGGGAATCCTGCAGTGCTTCTTTATTTTTGCCAAGGAACCAGGAGGGAGGAACTGTGTGTGTACTCTCACGCTTGCTAAGAAAATCTCCAAGGACTGGAAGAGTGCCAGTCTCCTGCTGAAGTCACAGGGCTAAAGGACTTCATCTGCTTAAAGTGCTATTTGCTGGAACCTGTGAATCCAGCCCCTCTGAAAGAGCCAGCAATCTCGACGCCGACGGACGTCGCCGAATCCAGCTCGACATAGTGAGTAACGGCTCCAGTGTCCCGCTTCCTCGACGCCGGCCGCCGGGCCCGATCGACGCCAGAAGCAACGCCAGTGAGTAGTGAGTTTGGCTCCAGCTCCAAGGGACCTCGTGTCTGCACCGCTGCTGATTGCATCGCCCTCGTGCTCTCTCGACGCCGTGAGCGCTGCTCACTCTTTGCAACATCATCATCGACATTGACGCCTGCTGAGGCCTGATCGACACCGAAGACGCGACGCCGGATTGCTCGACGCCGCTGATCATCGTGTGCTTCATTTTCCAAGGTACTGTGTTGTTGGGGGTCCGTGTGACTCCGGGCTCGACGTAGCGCTCCTCGCGGTCGACGCCGAACCTTTGGAATAACTTTGCCTCGACGTCGTGTAGCCCCCGTGTGGGTTACCCTGTTGTTAAGAACTGTGTTTCCAAGAAGAAGATTGGCTTTGAAAGACGTTGTGCTAAAGAAGAAACTACCTTTGAACTAATATTTTTCCCTTCCACGAGTATTTATTAAGATTGTGTATATTTTTGTCGTTATTTTGGTCTTGTGCTAAGCCTTATATAAAAATACTTATTTTTATAATACTACTGAGTCGTGTCCATTTGTAGTGTATTCACTTTATTACTGTATGTGGTCATAAATGCTTAATGCACAGCCTCCGAGATAAGCCTATCTGCTCTGCCAAGCTACCGAGGGGGTGAGCAGGGGTTATCAAAGGGTGTGATCCCCTTGCCCTCACTAGAAAAGGTGTGTCCCTATTTGTCAGAAGTGTATACCTCTGCCAACTAGAGACAGCCGGTTCTAACAATGGTGGGTCAGCGGTGAGGATTTGAACTTTGCATTTATGACCCATGTGCAGTGATTAGTGTGCGCTACATAGTGAAAGCAGACCATAGCGCAGCCACAATCTATTTGGAAGGATTCTATTTTTGTTCTCCGCTTTTCTGAAGCTTGATTTTTTGAACACTGCCAGTTTTGACCATGAGTGACACCGGAGTCACTACCCCTGTTGTTGTTATGGAGGAATTCGACAGAGCGAAGATAAACTTCTACAATCTGGAGGAGCTGAAATCCTTTTGCAAGAAATTTAAAGTTCCTACCAAGGGCCTCAACATTAAAGAGGAATATCTCAAAGCATTGCAGGCCTGGTTAGAGGCCAGAGATCCCCCTGATCCGGTGGTGGTACCGCCAGTGGAAGGGGATGAGGAGGCACCAGTGAATGGGCCTGAGTCCTCTCCCGGAAGCAGTGTTTCCTCCAAAGGTCTTTCCCCTGAAGAACGAGAAGAAAGGGCAAAGGAGCGTGCATACAACATGGAAATGGCAAGGCTAAGGATAAATGGGCAGTTGGAGTTAGAAAATGCAAGAGGGAGAAGAGAAGCTGATTTGGAGACCAAAAGGTTAGATTTTGAAAGAGAGAAGTTAGCTTTGGAGCGTGATACCAAGTTGAGGGAATTGGACATCCAAGCTAAGAAGTTAGAATTGAATCCCTCTGGTGGCAGCATTCCATCTGGGTCTGCAGAAAGTAGGTTTTATTTTCCCAAAGATGTCATCAAAGATTATCATAGGAATGAAGATATTGGCCAGTGGTTTAAAGCGTATGAGTTAGCATTGTTGGCCCACCGGGTCCCTGAGAAGGATTGGGGAGCGGGGTTGTGGGGTCGCTTTGTGAATGAGGGGAGAGATACCCTGCTAGACATGCCTGTTGAGGATAGGATGTCTTATGCCCATATGAAGGATGCTTTAATGTTGCGGTATGGCCTAACCCCCGAGAAGTACAGACAAGGTTTTAGAGAATGTAAGAAGTTGCCTGGTACGACCTGGGTTGAGTATGTGTCTTATTTTTGCAGAGCCATGGATGGTTGGGTAAAGGGCAGCAAAGTGGAAAGTTATGAAGCTCTTTATGATTTGTTTGCGTGGGAGCATTTGTCTAATAACTGTTTTCCAGAGCTGCGCCAGCACCTTATTGATAGCAAGATATCTAACCCTAGAAAACTTGCTGAGGAGGCGGACCGCTGGGTCAGTACCAGGGTCCACAAGGGTCCAGTGGGAGACTCAGCCAAAGGTGGGCAGGGTCCCCAGCAGAAGAGTGGGGGGGACAAGGGTAAACAGAAGGAGTCCCAGAAAGGGCCCCAAAGTAATCCCCAAGGGAACCAAGGGAAAGGTTCCCAGCCTCCCCCTGAGAAGAAGCCAGGGGCCCCTACGGGTAAACCTGTTCATAGGGGCCCCCTAACCTGCTACGGTTGCGGGCAGGTGGGACACCGGTATTATGACCCCCAGTGTCCCAAGAAGGATTCGAATGCACCGCCGCGTGCAGACCCCCGTCAGTTGGCGAGTGTAGCCCTGGGAGGGGAGGAGATGGTTGTCCCTGGTGGGAGGGGTCCCGCAGAAATGTCCCTGGTCTCGCTAGGAGACATGGAAATGGTCCCTCCACCCCCTCTGCCTAGTAACATTAGTAAATATAGGCAGTGGGTGACCATTAATGGCCATAGAGTGGAAGCCCTCAGAGACACCGGAGCGAGTGTGACAGCTGTCAAGTGTCACTTGGTGTCCAGAGAGCAGGTGGTTCCCCACGCATTCTACCCTGTGATAGCTGCTGACAACTCCCAGAAAGAGTGTGAGGTAGCTCAGGTTTCCTTTGAATGGGGGCGAGTTTCAGGTACTCTTCAAGTTGCTGTGAGGCCCGCCATGCCTGTCGATTGTCTCCTGGGCAATGATTTGGAAGACTCCCCTTGGGCTAAGGTGGAGAGGGAGACGCACTTGAAAATGTTGGGCGTGCCAGAGTGGGTGTGTGCAACCACTCGATCGATGACAGAGAGTAAGGGTGTTGATGGGGTCCCGGAGCCTGAAAGTACGGCCCAGGACCCAGCTGTGAAGAGAAGAGGCGGGAGGCGCGGGAAACCGGCCCCCATAGTTCCCGTGGTCCAGGAGGAGGTAGACCCTGAGGGGGATGCCCTGGAGCCCACAGGGTAACAAATTGCCGAACTGGGAGACCTGCCCGAGCTGACCCATTGGCAGCAGGATGGTGGTCCCTCCAGGGAGGAATTCTGTGCCGAACAGAAAGTGTGCCCTTCTCTTGTGGGTATGAGGCAGCAGGCCTCAGCCCAATCCTCAGGTGATCAGTCAGAGTCACATTTTGTGTACTGGGAGAACGACCTCCTGTATAGCGAGCCTAAGGCTGCTGAGCCTGGGTCAGCCCGTGTGCTGGTGGTACCCCAGCGCTTCAGAGCCTTCCTACTGGGTTTGGCTCATGACGCTCCGTTAGCTGGACATCTGGGGCAGGACAAGACCTATGACAGGCTTGTCACCCATTTTTATTGGCCTCAGATGCGTAGGGATGTAGACATCCATTGCAAGACTTGTCACACTTGCCAGGCAAGTGGGAAAAGCGGAAGGAAGCAGAAGGCTCCCCTCCAACCTTTTCCGGTGGTCAGTACCCCCTTTGACCGGGTGGGTATCGACATTGTTGGGCCCCTGGACCCCAAGACAGCCCTGGGCAACAGGTTCATCCTGGTCTTGGTGGACCATGCCACACGGTACCCGGAAGACATCCCTCTCCGAACAGTAACGGCCCCGTGGTGGGACGGGCACTGATGGGTGTTTTCTCCCGGATGGGGTTCCCCCGAGAGGTGGTGTCGGACCGGGGCACCAACTTCATTTCGAACTATATGAAGTCTCTGTGGAAGGAGTGTGGGGTAACCTACAAGTTCACCACTCCTTACCACCCTCAGGGAAATGGGCTGGTTGAGAGATTCAACCGGACCCTTAAAGGCATGATCATGGGTCTTGAAGAACCAATGAGGCGGAAATGGGACGTCCTCTTGCCATGCCTGTTGTTTGCTTACCGAGAGGTGCCGCAGAAGTCTCTAGGGTTCAGTCCCTTTGAGCTTTTGTACGGTCACCCGGTAAGAGGGCCTTTGAGTCTGGTCAAGGAAGGCTGGGAGCAATCTCCCAGGAAACCTCCCCAGGATGTATACAGCTACATGCTGGCCTTTCGGAACCAGACTCGGCGCTTCAGAGAACTTGCTCAGGCAAATCTGGAGGCCAGCCAGGAGGAGATGAAGCGTTGGTACGACCGGAATGCCACTCTGGTAGAGCTTCAGCCTGGACAGGAAGTGTGGGTCATGTCCCCTGTGGAACCTTGTGCGCTCAAGGACAAGTGGACTGGACCGTTTAAGGTTGTGGAGAAGAAGAGCGATGTCACCTACTTGGTGGACTTGAAATCTCCCAGGAACCCCTGGCGGGTACTGCATGTCAACCGTTTGAAGCCCCACTTAGAAAGGTCCGAAGTGGGCATGCTCCTAGCTACAGATGCTGGAATGGAGGAGGAGAGTGAGCCTCTTCCTGACCTCCTGTGTGCTAAAGAGCAAGACGGGTCAGTGGATGGTGTGGTCCTCTCTGACACACTGACCCTTGAGCAGAAACAGGATTGTCGCCACCTGTTGGGACAATTCCCGGATCTGTTTTCCTTGGTTCCGGGTGTCACTCATTGGTGTGTCCATGACGTTGACACCGGAGACAGCCCTCCTGTGAAGCACAAGGCTTACAGGGTGACTGACAAGGTTCGAGCATACATTAAGGAGGAGGTCTCCAAAATGTTTGCGTTAGGGGTGGTTGAGTCCTCTAGCAGTCCTTGGGCCAGCCCAGTGGTCTTGGTCCCGAAGGCTGCAGCGCCTGGTGCTTCACCGGAACTCCGGTTCTGCGTGGATTACCGAGGACTCAATTCGGTCACGAAGACTGACGCGCACCCCATCCCCAGAGCTGATGAGCTCATCGATCGGTTGGGGGCTGCCCGGTACCTTAGTACGTGTGATCTAACGTCTGGGTACTGGCAGATCGCCTTGACTGATGGGGCAAAGGAGAGGTCCGCATTCTCCACACCAGGTGGGCTATACCAGTTCCGGGTGATGCCCTTTGGGATGAAGAATGCCCCTGCCACCTTCCAGAGGTTGGTCAACCAGGTCTTGGCTGGACTGGAGGATTTCAGTGCCGCCTACCTGGACGACATCGCAGTGTTCAGCGCCAGCTGGGAGGAACACTTGCGCCACCTCCAGGAAGTGTTGTTGGCCCTGCGCAGAGCAGGCCTCACAATCAAAGCCAGTAAGTGCCAGATTGGGCAGGGTTCGGTGGTGTACTTGGGGCACCAAGTAGGGAGCGGCAAGGTTGCCCCCCTGCAACCCAAGATTGATACCATCCTGGCTTGGGCGCCGCCCAAAACCCAAACTCAGGTGAGAGCCTTCTTAGGACTCACGGGTTATTACAGGAGGTTTGTCAAGGATTAGGGTAACATTGTGCACCCTTTGACTTCGCTGACTTCCAGGAAGCAGCCGCGAAATGTGATTTGGACTGACGCCTGTCAAACGGCCTTTGACACCCTGAAAACTGCAATGTGCACAGCACCCATACTCCAGGCACCCGACTTCTCAAAAGAATTTATTGTCCAGACGGACGCTTCAGAGCATGGCGTGGGGGCTGTTCTAGCTCAGGTGAATGAAGAGGGCCGAGACTTGCCTGTAGCCTTCATCAGTAGGAGGTTACTTCCCCGGGAAACGAGGTAGAGTGCGATAGAGAGAGAAGCATTTGCTGTGGTCTGGGCGCCGAAGAAGCTAAGACCCTACCTGTTTGGGACTCACTTCCGGGTTCAGACAGACCACAGGCCCCTCAGATGGTTGATGCAGATGAGGGGTGAGAATCCGAAACTGTTGAGGTGGTCCATTTCCCTACAGGGGATGGACTTTACGGTGGAACACCGCCCTGGTACCGATCACGCCAATGCTGATGGTCTGTCCAGATTTTTCCGCCTTAGTGATGAGGACTCCCTAGGTCAAGGGTAGTTCTCCCGACATTTCAGCTGGAGGGGACACGTGTTAGACCTGACATCATTGGCTTGAGTCTCTCCTCCATTTTTTTTTGTTTGCCTCCACTGTTTTACGATGTTTTGCTGGTATACGCTTTGGGTGCTGTGCCACTGCTGATCAGTGCCACAGCGCAAGTGCTCCCTATGTTAAATTGATGTATCGATTGTATCCATGTTTGGCTTATTGGTTTACTGTCAGTCCCTAGTCTAGTGCACCAGGAGTGCCTGGGCTTGTAAATACAAATGCCGCTCGTGGGCTTGCTGCACGTGTTGTGCCACCCACAAGAGCGGCCTTGTAAAAGAATGTCTACGGGTCGGTCATTGCGAGACCCACGTGCAGCCTAGGGCTGTCACGTGGGCTGCGCAAGTATACCTACTTGCCAGCCCCTCAAACCTTCCCTTGACTTCATGTTAGTCACCCCTATGGTAGGCCCACGGGCCGGGTGCATTGTAAGTATAAGGTAGGACACGCCTGACCAGGTTGGCATGTCCTAATAGTGAATTACAGCCATCTTCGTTCTTCACTATTGCGAGGTAGCCTGCTCTCCATTAGTTAGAATGGGCCGCCGGGATTATTAATGCTATGATCCTAGCTGGCTCGGGGAGCATGGTGCAATGTCGAGTTTGGTATCCCTGAACTTGGGGTTTAATTACGCATCCGTTGGTGTGGATGGTTTTTGGACTCTGGGTTTGAAAATAGCACTTTTAGAAAGTGTCTATTTTCTTGTCTAACCATTTCTGGTTTCTGCTGGTCTTGCGTGTGTGTGACAGGAGCTGGGTGGCTCCGGAGGTCTGGATGAGTCAGTGTGGGATGAGTGGGACATTTGCGTTGAGAGTAGGGGGAGAGTAGTTGCTGATAGCCTGCCCTGCCTGATACAATGCTGGCTCCACCTCCTGCCAAGCGGCTGATGGTTCTGTGCCTGCCATGGACGATCCTAGCCCCACCTCCTGCCAGGAGGCCGATAGCCTGCTCCTGCCAGTGACAATGCTGGCTCCACCTCCTGCGGGGCATCTGAGGACCCAGCCCTGCGCAATGAATAGGCCGGGTGCTTCTGCCTGGCTCCACCCACAACAGACCCAGGATGTTGGGAAATTCCCCGGCATGGACAAAGGGATCAAAGCCGAGAAGGGGTATAAGAGAAGGACCCCATAACCAGGAAATTAGATCACTTCTGACAAGGAACCCTGTAACCAAGGACAAGAGGCCTGCTGATCTAAGGACTTGCCTACCCCTTCTGCCAGTGTGCTGTTTGCTGGGGGGAATCCTGCAGTGCTTCTTTATTTTTGCCAAGGAACCAGGAGGGAGGAACTGTGTGTGTACTCTCACGCTTGCTAAGAAAATCTCCAAGGACTGGAAGAGTGCCAGTCTCCTGCTGAAGTCACAGGGCTAAAGGACTTCATCTGCTTAAAGTGCTATTTGCTGGAACCTGTGAATCCAGCCCCTCTGAAAGAGCCAGCAATCTCGACGCCGACGGACGTCGCCGAATCCAGCTCGACATAGTGAGTAACGTCTCCAGTGTCCCGCTTCCTTGACGCCGGACGCCAGGCCCGATCGACGCCAGCAGCAACGCCAGTGAGTAGTGAGTTCGGCTCCAGCTCCAAGGGACCTCGTGTCTGCACCGCTGCTGATCGCATCGCCCTCGTGCCCTCTCGACGCCGTGAGCGCTGCTCACTCTTTGCAACATCATCATCGACATCGACGCCTGCTGAGGCCTGATCGACACCGAAGACGCGACGCCGGATTGCTCGACGCCGCTGATCATCGTGTGCTTCATTTTCCAAGGTACTGTGTTGTTGGGGGTCCGTGTGACTCCGGGCTCGACGTAGCGCTCCTTGCGGTCGACGCCGAACCTTTGGAATAACTTTGCCTCGACGTCGTGTAGCCCCCGTGTGGGTTACCCTGTTGCTAAGAACTGTTTTTCCAAGAAGAAGATTTGCTTTGAAAGACGTTGTGCTAAAGAAGAAACTACCTTTGAACTATTATTTTTCCCTTCCACGAGTATTTATCAAGATTGTGTATATTTTTCTCGTTATTTTGGTCTTGTGCTAAGCCTTATGTAAAAATACTTATTTTTATAATACTACTGAGTCGTGTCCATTTGTAGTGTATTCACTAAAATCTGCAGTAAAATAACCCTTATGACAGTGACATAATTTTGTAAAGAGTAAATTTGAAGAATGTTTAAAAAAAAAATGATGTAGAGTGAACTCAGTCCAAGGGCATTGGAGCGTTTTTGCATGAGCACCAATTATTTTGCTTGTAGATTAGGTGAGTTGCCCAGAATCACAGGATGTTGAGTCGACCCGAGACTCGAAGCTCCCAAGTCTGCAGCTGTGGCTATAAGACATTCCCTATGTTTAGGGAGACTCCTGGTGCGAGACTTGGGGAGGCTGGCGTCTTTGAGGGAGACAATGGGCTCTCTGGGGTGATCGGGGCTCCCTGTGATGTAGGGGTTGTTTATTACCAGGGCTGCCTAGTCTTGATTCCCCCCCAGGCCTCTTTCTTCCATATCCTAGCTTTTCTCTCTTCATCTGACCATTGCAGGTTCTTTTCCATCCGCATTCTCCCTCTGTATTTGCCTCACCAACATTCAAAGGATGGACTGCTCAGTAGGCCCGCTGGGTGTCAAGCCATTGCACTGTGCTGAATACAGGTGTCTGCGGCACATGCATTCGCCCACTGAGCAGTCCTACCCAGGCACACTTTGTAACCGCTAAACCTTGAGGTGATTGTCTGTGCGGGGGCAGAGGGGGGCGTTCGTGAAACGGCATCTGAGGCTCATTTGCATAATGTTTTCGTCCTACGACACATTACTTCAGATTACAGCGTTAGCCATTTATTTCCAGACGGTGGTGGGTCACTAAGAGAAATTGTAATCTAATGAGTTTTTTCCTCAAAACCATGATTAAAAAAAATCAGGTTTTGGGAAAACTGATTTTAAAGAATGTATTACATACATTATATAATGTATTTAACGCATAAAACACGTCGAATAAGCCAGGTACCCTGTTATCAGTGAATTGAGTGATTTCGGAAAATGTGCATTAAAATAACCCTTAATACAATGACATCATTTTGTGACGAGTCCATTTGAAGATTTTTTTTGTTGTTGCATTTTTATGTAGAGCGAGCTCAGTCCAAGGGCATTGGAACGTTTTGCATGAGCACCAATTGTTTTGCTTCTATGCACGAGATTAGGTGAGTTGCCCAGAATCACAGGATCTTGAGGCGACGCCGAGACTCGAAGCTCCCAGGTCTGCAGCTGTGGATATAAGACATTCCCTATTTTTAGGGAGACGCCTGGTGCGAGACTTGGGGAGGCTGGAGGTTTTCTGAGGGAGACAGGGGGCTCTCTGGGGAGATCGGGGCATCCTGCGAGACATCTCGGGCGGGGGAAGCCACTCTACCTGAGCCAGGGGTGCGTTTTTATCACAGCACAAGTCCTAAAACAAGCTGCCTGCCACCGCACTCTAGATTAAGAACGGCGAGGAAGGGGGGGGGGGAGTACAGACAGCTGCGACGCCAGCCCCCCCCCAATGACGGGCGTTTCTCTGAGCCATTTGTGAATGACCTCGGAGAAACACGGTGGTGTGGAGCGCTCCTCTCTTGCCTTCCGAGATCGTAATTAGCAACAACAGGGGATAAGTCCGTAAATTAACAGTGAGGGCTAGACCTTCTTTGAAATCACAAAAACACACAGTGCCCACACCATAATTACTTAAACAATACTTAGATAGGGAAAATAAACCAATTTATTGTAACTTCCCTGTGACATTATTTACTTTGTGTCCATTATTTTATGTTTTTATCTTTTCCGAAAACTTATAATAGAAAAAGGAAAATACATGTACAATATTTACAAGACTAAATACACTTTGTACAAATTTCAGACATAAACATTATGTACAGTTTAAAACGTTCTTGCATCAAACATTTATACACAAACAACAAAATATATTACATTCAAACCATGAGGAAAACAAATTTTGAGGGGGAATATGAAACAACTTAGTGACTTATAAGTGTTTAAGTACTGGACCAGCCGGTCCTAGTATGCTGCATAGACAATTTATTCCACCCAAACAAAACTGCCGACGCGTTTCTAGACCAGGCGTGGCATCACTGGTCTTTCACCAGGGCTGTGGATTCTGAATATCTGAAAAATGCAAAAACATTGTTTTGCTTTATCAGCCTAAATGGCAAGGGATTCCTTTTTCATCGGAGGCTACAGAAAATTAAGGCTACATACCAATTTTTCGCTAGAGGAAATTCGAGATCGTAAGGCAAGAGAGGAGCGCTCCACACCACCATGTTTCTCCGAGGTCATTCACAAATGGCTCGGAGAAACGCCCATAATTTTTTGGATTGAGGGGCGTGTTTAGGTCAGACTGGGACCTCGGCGAGAGGGAGGGTGTAACGCCCACCACTAGAAAAGGGGCAGGGCTTAAAAAAAGAGAGAAAAACGCCCCGAATCGCGTCAAGGCGGGGCCTGAACTGAGTGACGCTCCTCTCCTCCAATGGCTGGCCAGCATTTACGAGGCCAGCCAATGGAGAAGAGGGGCGTGTTCAAGCCCCCTTACTACACAACATAAAATTTCGGCTCCGCCCACTGCTTACGCAGTGCGACGGTAGCCTCAACCTAAACATTGCAAATGTAAAGGTAGTAAAGTCATTCAAGGAAGGGATACGAATGGATATACTCTAAGAGTCACATAGGAATGGTAGATGGTACAAAGGTAGGGTGACCAGATTCTCAAAACAAGCATTTGCAATGCAATAGGTCTCGCATTAGGAAATTTTGAGCTATTGGTATTGTAAATGACAAATTTTTATTTATGTGTTGGCTTTGAAAATAGCAAAATTAATAGCTTTGTCATTTAGAATGCCAATAGTTTTAACTTTCGCAAATGTGACACCTATAGCATTTGTACTGCAATATGTGTTGTATTTAAGTGACTTAGATGTATTGATATTACAAATAACAACGGCTTTTAATTTTTAAAAATATTTAATACTTAAATAAAAGTTATTGTAATTTATAATGGCAATAGCTTAAACTTTTGTAAATAACTATTGTGAAGATTATGTTCTGTGTATTTTATTGTGACGAAAATCCAAGAACAGAAGTGAAATATTAACATCTTTTTGTGAAATTTGTAATAAAGCGTGAAACATTGAGAGAACATATTTGAACCAGTTGTTGTTTAATGGTTGCACAGATTGATGCTGTGGTGGCGCTGAGTGATGTTGTGGTGACGACGAGTGATGCTGTGGCGATTAGTGATACTGTGGTAGCGCATAGTGGTATTGTGGTGCCCCTGAGTGATGCTGTGGCAATGCAATAGATAGATAGAGTAAGTGTGATAGATAGAGGAAGGGCGATAGATAGAGGGAGGGTGATAGATAGATAGCGTGATGGCGATAGATAGAGTTAGGGCGATAGATAGGTAGAGTGAGGGGGATAGATAGAGTGAAGGGGATAGATAGAGTGAGGGCCATAGATAGAGTGAGGGCCATAGATAGAGTGAGGGCCATAGATAGAGTGAGGGCCATAGATAGAGTGAGGGTGATAGATAGAGTGAGGGTGATATATAGATTAGAGTGAGGGTGATAGATAGATAGATAGATAGATAGATAGAGTGATGGCGATAGATAAATAGACAGATAGAGTGAGGGCGATCGATAGATAGAGTGATGGCGATAGATAGAGTGAGTGATGGCGATAAATAGAGTGAGTGATGGCGATAGATAGTGAGTGATGGCAATAGATAGTGAGTGATGGCAATAGATAGAGTGAGTGAGGGCGATAGATAGATAGATAGATAGATAGATAGATAGATAGATAGATAGATAGATAGATAGATAGATAGAGTGAGGGCGATAGAGGGAGGGCGATAGATAGAGTGAGGGCGATAGATAGATAGAGTGAAGGCGATAGATAGAGTGAAGGCGATAGACAGTGTGAGGGCGATAGACAGATAGAGTGAGGGCGATAGATAGAGTGAGGCGATAGATAGATAGAGTGAGGGTGATAGATAGATAGAGTGAGGGCGATAGATAGAGTGAGGGAGATAGACAGATAGATAGATAGATAGATAGATAGATAGATAGATAGATAGATAGATAGATAGATAGATAGATAGATAGATAGAGTAAGGGCGACAGATAGAGTGAGGGCGAGAGATAGATAGATAGAGTGAGGGCGACAGAATATTTCACACTCTTAGCAATTGTTTAGTTGTGTTTTTCTTTAGAAAAGCATTTGATCATGACAAAATTGTGCTTGGCTGAAGGAAGGTCTTTCTTTGGGATGGGTTCTGCTTAACCTGTTGAAATCTAACTTTGCAATGTTGTGTCAAGCATTCGTTGGTCCTGTTAATATAATAGGCATATCGCTGCTCTAGAGGCTGCCTGAAATAATGGTGGAGAGGTGAATCAAAACAAGGTTATGTTTCTCTTGTTAGAAATGATGCAGCTACGTAATGGCATGACTTGCACTATTAATTGAAACCCATTTACTGTTTCAGTAACCTGACTGCTTCTAAAAACTAGAACCTGGATGTCTCGCCAGACATTCGGGGACCCACAAACCCCGATCCTGCCTGCATTGAGGGGTGCAGCTGTGACGAGCTGTGTGTGCACGGAGAAAATTACTATTTTTATTACATAATTTATTCTGTTTGTGCATTACACACACGCAAACACATACACATATATATTCTGAATGGATCACTGAAATAATATAGACTGCCAAAATATCGACCTGCAAAAATATCGTTGACAAAATATCGACAGACAAAATATCGACTTTCTATCTACAAACAGGTAAGTACAAAAATATCGAGTACAAAATATCGTTAACAATAATATAGATGTAAAAAATATCGACTTTATTAAAAACAGTGTTAAATTAAATTAATATTAAATTTTAATAACTAAAATATACTTAAAAATACTTAAATTAAATTATAATAATTAAATAATAAATGAAAATAATTAAAAAAAAATTACAATCTTATTTGTTGACCCTGAACCCTAAAATATACCCCTTTACCCAAAAACCCAAAACTGACCCTGAACCCTAAAAATACCCCTTTACCCAAAAACTGAAAACTGACCCTGAACCCTAAAAATGCCCCTTTACCCAAAAACTGAAAACTGACCCTGAACCCTAAAAATGCCCCTTTACCCAAAAACTAAAAACTGACCCTGAACCCTAAAAATGCCCCTTTACCCAAAAACTGAAAACTGACCCTGAACCCTAAAAATGCCCCTTTACCCAAAAACTAAAAACTGACCCTGAACTCTAAAAATGCCCCTTTACCCAAAAACTAAAAACTGACCCTGAACCCTAACAATACTCCTTTACCCAAAATGTATCAATATTATTTAATTACCAATTAATTATTAATTAACAATAACAATAAAGTAAATATATTAGCACATTAGCTGTAATTATTTTAATAATTAATATTAATTTTTCCCAATTAATTACTTAACAATAACACAAAATTATATATATTAAAATGTACTCTAATTAATGTAATTAACTAATTACAATTAATCAATTACCAATTAATTACTAATTCAAAATATGTACAAAATTATATTAATTAATTAACTAATTATTATTAATTAACAATTAATTATTAATTATAAATATTTACAAACATATATTAATTAATTAATTATTATTAAATTACTTCCCACCCTATTCCCCTATAAACCCACAACCCGCTACAGAATTACATAACGCAATTATTAAAAAAACTAATTCCATTTAATAAAATATTTTATAACATTAATACACACTTTTCACACATATTATTACATAAAAATACACTATAAAATATTATATATTATTAAAAATTCGATATTTTTGCTATCTATATTTTAAACAGTCGATATTACTTCACTTACCTGAAAAACGATATTTTTGTAGTCGATATTATGTCCAGTCGATATTTTGTCCAGTCTATATTTAAAACTCGATATTATGTCCAGTCGATATTTTGGAGTCGATATTTTGTCTGTTTACCATTCTGAATACCAGCCGACTTAAAAACAATATTATAGTGACAGCAGTGTCTTAAAATTAGGTACAGGCTTTTAACGATTTAAAACAAATGTGAACAAATGTGCAGTGCTCTCGCACACACGGACTAAGTGCACGCTATCCGAATTATTTAAATGTATATACTTTAGTTTGCATATAGTAAAAAAAACTCATGCATTCACATGCGTGTGTTTGTGAATGAATATGTGATTCGATATCTACCTGAATATATCCGATATATATTTTGCATATTGTTCATAAGTACATTATAATCATACACATATATTCATATAGTCACATATATAGCCACACGATCCAACCAATTAGGTCAAGAAAACGGCAAGCACTCCGATGCGAAGATGTTTTCTCTAAGTTTATTCATTTTCCAAACCCCCCTTCACCCCTGACAGACGCGTTTCGCAAGTAAGCTTTGTCAGTGTCAGTTTGTGCAAACATACAGAAGCAAGTTTATTCGTTTTCCAAACCCACCTTCACCCCTGACAGACGCGTTTCGCAAGTAAGCTTCGTCAGTGTCAGTTTGTGCAAACATACAGAAGCCATTTTAAACCCTCCGCTTTTTTTCATTTCATCAACATAGAAGATGGTATATTCCATGGAAACGGCGGCCATCTTGTAGTGTAGTATTTACAAGTATTGTACCTTAGTTTAAATGGCTCAGATAAAGTGCTCAAGTGCAGATTAAAATAGTTGACTACAACAAACATTACATTATTCTTGTGCACACTGTAATCATGTATCAAAATATCTGTTCATATATATACATTTCAAAAATGGGATCCATTTGGATTCACAAGACTAGTTATATAGGGGTGTATCCCCTAATCTCAAAAGGGATATAACCATTTCAAAGTTTTACATTGATTATCTTCTCTTTTTATGCGGCCCTGTATGGGCTTGAATCCAATGTGTATGATACAAATATTTACATATTGACAAGGCATTATCCAGGGATCATACAAGTATAGGGAAATACCTTTATCCTAAATATTTACATATTTACAAGGCATTATCCATGAATCATACAGGTGTAGGGAAATACCTTTCTCTTATACAGTATATACGCCAGGAGTGTTACCTCGTTCTATTTCAAAGGTGAACCCACATTTCTGCATCATTATTGAGGCCCCACGGTGTCATCGTTTTGAGGTCTAATGTACCTTGATTCTGTGATGCGGAGTGCCTTTTCCCTGTCCCCACCACGTTCTGATTTTGTAACTTGGTCAATGCAGTAATACCTGAGTAAATCCCTGTTGCTTTTATGAAATTCAGCAAAATGACGGGCTACCGGATAGGTCTTATCATTGTTCGCGATAGCCCTCATGTGCTCTAGGATTCTCAGTTTAGTAGGTTTGATGGTACTACCTATGTATCGTTTGTTACATGGGCACTCCAGGCAGTATACTGTAAATTCTGAATTACAGTTTAGATGTTTCATGATCTTTCTGTTAGGTTTACCCTCTCCTGTTCTTCCTGGATATTCTTTTACTTTTTTACTATACTTGCAGGCTTTACAGCGCAAGCACGGGAAAAAGCCAATGATCTTATTAGTAGCTACGGTTGCTTTGGGGGGGGGGGGGGGGGGCAGCGAAGTGGCTATGAATCAGGTGATCCGATAGTGACTGGCATCTCCGATAGGTGATCATTGGTCTCTCGGAAATGTGTTTTTTCAGGATGTTGTCTGTTTTTAATATATGCCAGTTCTTCTTAAAGGACTGGACCAGATCTCCCGATTTGATGTTAAATGTGGTGATCATTCTGACCTGGTCATTCTCATTCTGCGTCTCCTTCACCAACAGGAGATCCCTTCTGTTGATGGTGTCTGCCTTAGCGGCTGCCTGATTTAATATGTTTTTTGAGTAGCCCCTAGGCTGAATTCTGTTGCTAGCATCCCTTAGGGCATCTCTAAAATCTGTTTCCGCTGAGCAGTTCCTTTTGAGGCGCAGATATTCGCCGTAAGGTACGTTTCTTACTAGACTTCTCGGGTGATGGCTAGCCGCGTGTAACACGGCATTGCCCGCCGTGGGCTTCCTGTAGAGTCTAGTGTGGAGATGGTTATTGTCCACAAATACTTCTAAGTCCAGATAACATACACTACTATCACTAATTGTGCTAGTGAATTTTAGGTTCAGATCATTATTGTTGAGCGCGGAGATGTAATTCTCAGCCGAGGTTCTGTCACCGCGCCAAACAATAAAAAGATCGTCGATGTATCTTGTCCACATCAAAATTCTATCATGCCATTGTTCATTGTCACCTCCCCAGGCCTCGTGCTTCTCCCACCAGCCCATGAATAAATTCGCGTAGCTGGGAGAGAAGCACGATCCCATTGGTTCCCCTAATTTGCCTATATAGCTGGCCAGAGAAGAGGAAAAAGTTGTTGTATAGCCAAAATCGCATCATACACAAAATCATTTCACTATGTGCCCGAAATTTCTCATGTTTCCTATCCAGGAACCACTTTGTGGCACTTAGTCCTTGTTCATGATCAATGCATGTGTATAGGTTTACAACATCAAGTGTTATTAGCAGCATATCGCTTTCCCAGGTCACACTGTCCATGATGCGGAGGAAATCCTGCGTGTCTCTCACAAAAGAGGGTAGATCCTTCACAATAGGAGCCAAATATGAATCGATGAAGCGGGAGGTGTTCTCAAGTAGGCTGCCTATTGCCGAGACAATCGGCCTCCCTGGTGGTCTTTTGGCATTTTTGTGGATTTTTGGCAGATGGTAAAAGGTGGGAAGGACCGGGGAATCACAGAAAAGGAAAGAGTATTCCTCATGGCTAATCATGCCGTCACTTTTCCATTGGTTCAGTAGTGTGCTATATTCTATGGTGCTCTTTAAATATTGTTCTCTTTTTGCCATAGCATAGCACTCTATGTCTCTCAATTGTCTTAGTGATTCCTGTTCGTAATTGTCCTTGCTGAAGATAACAATATTCCCACCCTTATCTGAGGGCTTGATCTCAATTGTTTTATCGTCCCGTAGGGATTTGATTGCTTCCCACTCCTTCCTTGTGATATTGGAGGTTTTCATATTCATTTTCTTTTTTTTTAGCCATTTTTTCCAGATCTGCCGTTACTGCTTCACTGAATACATCAATCGCATCATGTGATGTGTTTGGCAGTTTCCTTGATTTTTAGATTGCTTGGATCTCTAACCTGTATAATAGGAGTTGCATTGTTCCTCTCCATGTTTTGCTCCTGATTTAGTAGTTCTTGCGTGGGAGTTAGCAAGATATTTAGAAGGTTATCTTCTGTTGTTTCTTCCATTGTTGTTTCTACCATTACCGGGCTTGTTGATTCATGCCCTATAGTTGGATGTTGTAAAAAGATCTTCTTGAACTTAAGTTTCCTAATGTAAAAAAAAATAAAAAATAAATAGTCACATATATATCTATGCTTAATACAGAAATATATATATACATATATATAGCCAATAAACGTTTCTTACACGGACCCTGGAGTGCGAGTCTTTTGTGTTTTCCCTGGAGTTATCAGTGGGGGAACCCTTTCGGACATATATATATATATATATTATCTACTGGCGGTCGCCAGTAGGTATATATAGTTAGGATTTTTTCTCTATGGAACTTTTGAAAATTCTATGTCTAATAACTTTGGCGTTTGTGGACGGAATCGGCTGAAATTTTCTGGAAAATGGCAGATTTTGTTTCTGAGCAGCCCCTGAAAATTTGAGGGGGTTCCGTCAAGGGGGGGCCGAGAAAAAAGGGGGGTCCCAAAACGCGTTTTTCCCATTCATTTTTCCATAGGGCCTTTGGCCTCACTTTTAGCTCGAACGGCTGAATGGATTTACACGAAACTTGGCAAAATTATAGGGACTGTTAGCCCGATGTGCCTTTGCTGGGTCTCAATATATGTGCTCCAGTGGATTTTGAGAAATTAACGTTTAAAAAAACAGATATATCTGTGACAGCGTCCCAGATAGCGCACCAGATCGCGTACTTTTCGCGTAACGGAGCTTTGCGTAGCGAAGCTGATTGGCTCTCCGGTGTCTGTCAACATTCTAAACAGTCCGGTGCGGCCGCCATCTTGTCTCTCGGTAGGATCGAGAGACAAGAGGAGGAGAAAAACGAAGGGGGAATTTAATGAAAGGGGGCAAGGTAGATCCTTCTTGACCCCCTAGGAATGATGTTGGGGTTATTAAAGGGTCCCGTGGGGCAAATAATAAAAATTTGATTTTTCGCGGTAGAAGCGCTTCTCGGTTTGCGAACCGGGTCGCAAACTGGTAGCGAAACGTGAATTCGCCATTTTGTGTTTCGATTTAATTAAATTACTAGGTATAAGGGGGTACGGGAGACGTATCCTGACCCCTTATGTTTTCTGAGGGTGGCTGAGGAGGCTCATATATGTTGATACATGTCTTCCAGCGGCTGTGCGTGAGCGTTTTTTTTTTTTTGCTGCGTGACGTCTGTTAACGTTCGATTCGATGGAAATCAGGAACTGTTGACCACCATTTTGTCACTGCGAGTTAATATTTTGTTAAAAATAATTGTTATAAATTATTCCTTATTGATAAACATTGTCTGCGCCATCTTGCCTTTTTTGCAATGCCACACTTTTGTTGAGCACGGCAGCCGTTTTAGATGCCTTGACCAGACCTACTCTCTGCACGCCGCCGATCCTCAGCATGGCTCCCCACCCTCGCAAGCATCTCCCCCACGCACTGGTCACCCCCGCTCTCTCTCTCATGCATGGGCCAGAAACCTCCTCCCATCTGCGCTGTTTGTGAGCGTTTTTTTTTTTTGCTGCGTGCACCCCCGCTCTCTCTCTCATGCATGGGCCAGAAACCTCCTCCCATCTGCGCTGTTCGTGAGCGTTTTTTTTTTTGCTGCGTGACCTCTGTTAACGTTCGATTCGATGGAAATCAGGAACTGTTGACCGCCATTTTGTCACTGCGATTAAATATTTTGTTAAAAATAATTGTTATAAATTAATTCGTATTGATAAACATTGTCTGCGCCATCTTGCCTTTTTTGCAATGCCACACTTTTGTTGAGCACGGCAGCCATTTTAGATGCCTTGACCAGACCCACTCTCTGCACGCCGCTGATCCTCAGCATGGCTTCCCACCCTCGCAAGCATCTCCCCCACGCACTGGTCACCCCCGCTCTCTCTCTCATGCATGGGCCAGAAACCTCCTCCCATCTGCGCTGTTCTTCTCTGAGAATCAGACCCTGTGCCCGCTCGACACCTCCCTTTCACCCTATTCACTACCGCACCCTCTGACACTCCTCTTCCTCTGTGTCCGATTGTCCAGGCCGGTCCCAGGCTATCACCTAGTCTTGCAGGTGTAGTTTATGGCTCCAGCTGTAGAGAATCACCCCTCTTCAAAGGAGTTACAGTAGATCAAGGCCCCCACCCTATGAGATCCGTCACACCACACGCGTTCCTACTATCTGATAACCATCCTGTATTGTGCTTGGGGAGGGGATTCTCACTGTGAGGGTGTGTGGGTCCGAGCTTGAAGCGGAAGATTCCAGGGATGCCTCTTTGTACATCAAAGTTTTTACAATTATGTGTCACATTAAAAATATATAGCACTCCAACAAAGTAGTAGCATTATAACATTTTAATAACTTATAAATATATACAACGCAACAAAAACAGTAAATACATTTAAACATTTTTTTAAAAAAGAAGCAACAATGGTCAGTTGCTGTGTTTTGTGCGAATTGTCCCAAGGCAGCACAACGTGCTAAGTTCTGGACGGCACCCAGGTGATGTTACCTGGGTGCCGCACTGGTTTTTGGTATCCTACAATGCAGCTCCGAAAAACGGCGTGGGGCGTCCCGGGTGGTGCGTGGGGAGGCCTCGTCAGTAGCGGTCTGTTGTGCGAATAGTCCCAAGGCAGCAGAACGCGCTGAGATGTGGATGGCAACCAGGTGATGTCCAGTAAGTTGCCGCACTGGTTTTGGCATCCTACAATGCTGCTCCAAAAAACGGCGTGGGGCGCCCCGGGGGGGTGGGGGGGGAGGCGGCGTGAACGGGCCTCCCCAGGTGGAGGCTCGTCTGCTGTACTGGGGCGCCCCTTTACCGTTTCAGTTGCCATTCCGCCCGCTTTTGCTACACTGTGCCTCATCCTCCATTCAGCTGGTTATCGCCCGCTCTTGCGGCTACAGCGTCTCGCTCACCATGTAGTTGAGTTGCGCCCACTCTTGCAGTGCAGCGATAGGCGGCTGCTACAGGACTCTTAAAATGGCGGACGGCTCTTCGGATTTGGGCCTGGTCCAGTAAAATGGCCCTGGGACACCTTGGAACTCGGATGTCCCCTGAGCCTTGAAGATTTTACAAAAGTCTTGAGGGCCCCCGACTCCTGCAGGCTTCCGGTGGGGAGCGGCTGCCATGATTGCTTGTGGAATGACCACGACGGAGCCACGAGATGGTGGTGCTCTCATGCTGGCGCCAGCTTCAGTCTGAAACATCCAGAAACAAGGTGGGGCTTTCATCGTTTGGGAAAAAAAAATGTTTTAATCCAATGAAAAGTGTTATTTTTAGGTCATATGATCAAGCCTTCTATCATTAGGAAACCAAAAGTAAAATGAACCAATGAAAAGTTTTATAAACAAGTCACATGACCTGTTATGCTTACGTTACGCGCTGGTATAAAAAGCGTAGAAAATCCGTTGGCACGTGAGGCGGCGTCAGTAGCGGACCGATGTGCGAGTAGGCCGAAGGCAGCACAACGCGCCAAGATCCGGATGGCACCGAGGTGGTGTTCAGCAAGTTGTCGCACTTGTGTGGCCATCCTACAATGCTGCGCCGAAAGTCGGCGTGGGGCGCCCCGTTGGCCTGTGAGGTCGCGTCAGTCAGTGGGGGCTGTTTGAGAAAGCAATGTGATGCTGTTCGTTGCCCCCAAGATGGAGGCTCCTCGGCTGCAGTGGGGCGCCCCTTGGTGTTTCACTTGCTATGCAGCTGAGTTGCGTCTGCACTTGCGGCTACAGTAGGCCGAAGGCAGCACAACGCGCCGAGATCTGGATGGCACTGAGGTGGTGTCCAGCAAGTTGCCGCACTGGTGTGGCCTTCCTACAATGCTGCGCCGAAAGTCGGCGTGGGGTGCCCCGTTGGCTTATGAGGTGGTGTCAGTAGCGGACCGATGTGTGAATAGGTCGGAACCAGCACAAGGCGCCAAGATCCGGATGGCAAGTCCTGGATGTTGGGTGCCATAGTTGAGAGTTCTGAGCAGTGCTTGTAACACTGTCTGAAGCTTATTTGCACCTGCTGCAGCTTCACTATTGCCCTGGTGTGGCCAAAGATCGCCCATGACATAGGCGGCCGGCTCCCGGGGTCTGGCGGAACTTTTTTCCTTTTCCTTTCTGCATCTTGTCCCACAATCCGTTTGACCTGAAGACACGACCAGGTCCCTGAATGTGTGCAGGGGGACGCTATTGATTGAATCAAAATGGCGGCTTCACACAAAGCTGACTCAAGCGTTGCTGGTTTAGTTTAGTTTAAGTTTAAAGGGGTTTATAAAGCGCATGGTGACGCCTCCCGGCGTGTCCCCGCGCTGTGGAGAAGAGCAAGCAAGAGTAGAAAGGGGGGTGCCATTATGATGTAATAAGAAAGGTTTTTAACAGCTTTCTAAAAGAGGCCTCTCTAGTTTCTAACCTAATGTTCGTAGGAAGGAGATTCCAGTGCTTGGCTGCCAGAGTGCGGAAGGACCTTCCTCCCATTCTAGCTTTTCTGGGGCGTGATGTTCTGAGCAGGCCCATTCCTTTCGATCTTAGGGATCTGTTAGGTTCGTACAGGGATGCCAAATCTGACATATAAGCCGGCGCTTTTAGGTGGATTATCCTGTGGCACCAAAGTAGAGCTTTAAAAACAATCCTCTTGCTGATAGGTAGCCAATGGAGGGCTGCCAGAGAGGGGCTCGAAGGAGCTCTGCGAGGCAGCCTTAACACCAGACGTGCTGCAGAATTTTGTAACACCTGTAGTCTCTTGATGTTTTTGGCAGATGTGCCCAGAAGCAGCACATTCCCGTAATCGATCCGGGATGTGATTAGAGCCTGTGTCATGGTCCGTCTAGAATTCAGAGGCAACAAGTCAAGGGTGCGATTGAGCGTTTTCATCACTCCAAAACATTTGCCTACTGTTTTCTTGACGTGGCTGTCAAAAGATAGCTTATTGTCTACCCAGACACCTAGATTTTTTGCTTCCCGGTTGGGAGTAGGCAAAGGACCCAGGCAGTTGGGCCACCATTCTTTTGTCCATTTTGCCTCATTGCCCCCGATTATAAGAATCTCTGTCTTAGTGCCATTTAGTTTTAGGCAGTGCTCTGTCATCCAGGTTGCCAGCTTACTCATGCAAGCATTGAAGTTGTCTGCTTCCATTGAGGGGGCTTGTGACAGAGATATTAGAAGTTGCGTGTCGTCGGCGTAAGAGACAAGCTCTACGCCGAACGATTGTACAACTTCTGCCAAGGGAGCCATGTATAGATTGAACAGGGTGGGACTCAGGGCCGAGCCCTGAGGCACCCCCTGTTCCAGCATCACGCTGTCTGAGAGAAACGTCCCTCTCTGTACCTGAAAGCTCCTGTTGGTCAAAAAGGCTTTCAGCCATCCCAGTGCCTTATTGGTGACTCCCTCTTTATTTAGACACTGTAGCAGGATGGAATGCGCTACAGTGTCAAACGCGGCACTGAGGTCCAGCATGATGAGAGCCATGGTCTTACCCTCGTCCGCTCCTTCCCGTAGGGTTTCAGTAGCCCTCAGGAGTGCTGTCTCTGTTGAAAAATTAGATCTAAACCCCGATTGAGATTTATGAAAAATAGTGTAGACTTCTAAATGGTCCATGAGTTGGGCATTAGCAATTTTCTCAGCTAGCTTTGCAAGGTAAGGTAATAGAGATATTGGACGGAGATTGTCCAGTATGTCTTGACTTATATTCGGCTTTTTTTTAATCGGTAGTACAACAGCCTGTTTCCATTCCATAGGCAGGCTAGCCGTAGAGAAGGAGACTTGAAGCAGATGTCTAAAATGAGGTTCTAATGCCGGAAAAGCTTCAGCTAGAATTTTAGGAGGCGCAGGGTCACGGGGAGATCCTGCTTTGGTGATGCTATACAGACAAAAAATGGTTTTCAGTTTGTACATTCTTCAGGATTTTTCCATCCAAGGCTGGTTGAGAGTTTGTAGAACAATGGCTTTAGATCTTGCCCTCCCCTCTTTTGACTGTTGGTTCTTGTTGCCTATCTCTTCTGTTGTCATTTAACTGAACCTTTTTTGACTGCCGAAAGAGGTTCTGGTCCGACCGCTGGTTGTTGGAGACATTTTGACTATATCCTGGACCTGCCCGGCCTCGCCCAAAATGGCGCCGGTATAAATGGGACTCGTAACTCCTTGTTGTGTACTGGTTGCACAACCTTGATATCACGAGATACGTATGCAGTTTTGAAGCACATGGCGGGAGGGGACGAGAATTGATTGAATATTTCGACATCCTTATTGATATAAAGTTCTGATGTGTTATTGATTACTGTACTATTGTAAGTTCGAATTAACGTCACCCATGGTACTTGCCCGCAAATGTATATCTCGAAAATTTTATTGTAAGTGGCCCTGTCGTATTTTAATTACAAAATGTACGTCCACCGATTCCGCAACTGTTAGACACCTTAGTTCTTGCAACCTAATGGCCCGCTCGTTACGTTCCTCTACAGTGTAAATGTTTCCTCATCATATACGATTCCAGTTTGCTCCGTGGCCGGCCCACGTGGTTATAGGCCCGTATTTGTATACTGACATTTTCACAATAAAGGTTTTTAAAACAAAACATGGTAGTAGTATTTACATTGGTAAAGTTTTTAATTTTAGTCACTGTTTTCGAATCAGTAAAAGGCAAGTGAAATAAAGCAGTCCAATTACATGACGGATAAAAGGTATAATACGCAGGAACGCAGTTGATATAAATGGTAAAGGGCTGTTGTGTTTTTTACTCCTGCAACATAAAGTGATCGATAAGAATCTGATATTCAGGCGTATCGGCGACTAAGACAGCAGGCCGAGCATCTTTTGCTCAACGGCTCCGTCATGGGACGAAGAAACGCCCTTTTGCTAGAAAAAGGAATATATTTTACTTGCAGGACAGTTGTAAATTTTCCGGGAAAGTACATTAGCCTGGAACATTATAACATATATGTTTAAGAAAAAATAATTTTTGAAAGCAATAAAAAGCGTAATTTTTAGGTCATATGACCAAGCCTTTCATCATTAGAATAACAAAAGTAAAATGAAAAGTTTTATAAACAAGTCACATGACCTGTTATGCTTACGTTACGCGCCGCGCCCCGGATCGCTTCCGGGAAGCTGCGCTTCGCGCACCGGAGCACTTCCGGGTGCGCTAACGCGGCGTGTCATATAACGCATTACGCGACAACGTAGGTCCAGAATATAGTCAAAATGTCTCCACCAACCAGCGGTTGGAACACAACCCCTTTCAGTAGTCTAAAAAGTTCTGTTAAATGACAACAGAAGGGACAGGCAACAAGAACCATCAGTCAAAGAGGGGAGGGCAAGTTCTTCCCTACCGGGTCACGTTGGGGCGCTACCGGAACTGATCGAATTGGTAGTCTACAGTGTTTCTGGATGTTTCAGACTGAAGCTGGCATCAGCATGAGAGCACCACCATCTCGTAGCTCAGTCGTGGCCATTCCACGAGCAATCATGGCAGCCGCTCCCCACCAGAAGCCTGCGGGAGTCGGGGGCCCCCAAGACTTTTGTAGAATCTTCAAGGCTCAGGGGACGCTTTCGAGAATGGGGCCCAAGCCCTAGCAGACAAGCGTCCGAGTTCCAAGGTGTCCCAGGGCCATTTTAGTGGATCACCCCAAATCTGAAGAGCCGGCCGCCATTTTGAGAGTCTTGTGGCAGCCGCCTATCGCTGCATCGCAAGAGCGGGAGCAACTCAACTACATGGTGAGCGAGACGCTGTAGTCGAAAGAGCGGGCGTTAAACAGCTGAATGGCGGAAGAGGCACAGTGTAGCAAAAGCGGGCGGAATGGCAACTGAAACGGTAAAGGGGTGCCCCACTACAGCGTGTCTTCAGGTCAAACGGATTGTGGGACAAGGTCCAGAATGGAAGAGTCATCAAAAGGCAAAAAGTTCTGCCGGACCCCGGGAGCCGGCCGCCTATGTCGGGGGCGATCTTAGGCCACGCTAGGGCAACACGACTTGGGGAGGGGGCAGGAGCCAAGCGCTCCCTCCCAGTCCGCGCCACCACACTGTATGTTGAAAATCTGAAGCCATCGTTCTACAAACTCTCAACCAGCCTTGGATGGAAAAATCTTGATGAATGTACAAACTGAAAACCAGTTTTTGTCTGCATAGCATCAGCAGCAACGCTTGCTATCAGAGTTTATGAGTTTCATGCTCGATCGATTGAGCTAGCCGGATCAGGCAACAAAAAGTATAAAATAGTTATGTAAATAGTTATTTAATAAAATGTTTTACCCTGTTACTTTGCTGGTGTGTTGTATATATTTATAATATTTGCATAGAGTTTATCGTTATTTTGGGCGGGGTGGGTGGCGGAGCCGAGCTGTCTTGCAGCCCTCATGGTGTGGAGCTCAGTTCATCTCACTATTTTCGTATTTCTCATGAAGGGTTGTTCCTAATGTTTCTATTTTAGCGAGGTCAAAAAGAGATCCCATTAGTGGCCTACTGATTTTGCTCGATTACTTTTGTTTTTTTACACGATTTTTCACTATCTGCAAAGACTAAACAGAGTATTGCGACTTTGTGCTTGTTTGTAAATAGAGAATGAACCAAAGAGAATCAATTGTAAAACAGTAAATGCTTGGATAACAATCAATCAAATGGAGAGACAAGTAGGCACGACGGATTACAACGGGGGCAAAGGCCTGCGTTAACTACCCTTCACTATCTGCAAAGAGAGAGCTCTACTAAGAGAAAAGAGGGGGGGGGCAGCGTTCAAAGCACATCAGCGTGCATAAACACGAAAAAGTTTTTACCTATCACGTACTTGACATTTGACAGCTTTTGATATTTGCTATTAAAAAACCATTGAAATTCACTGAAAAAACCATAGGTTTTAGCCCATATATAGTTAGGGATTAGCATTTACAAAACCTTAATTTACTCGCACAAAACCATAGAAATTTGCATATATAGTTAGATGCAATAACTATATATCGCGCACCCGCAACCCACTGCTGATGATGTCACATATTACATCATTCATGACATGGTCAGTGACATCACTGATGACATCACTGATGACATCTCAAATGACATCACTGATGACATCACTGATGACATCACTGATGACATCTCAAATGACATCTCAAATGACATCACTAATTTCATCACTGATGACATCACTGATGACATCACTGATTACATCTCATTTGACATTACTGATCACATCACTAATATCATTCATGTGATAATACCATGAACCTCTTCAGACTCTAATATAACCTTAGATATACTCAGTGTAAACAGACACTCAGAGACTGTTACTCATCCATGGAGTTACTCACACACCTAGTCCGTCATGCAAAAAATCAATCACACCTCCTTTTCCTCAACTATACAGTTATACACACCTTACTTAATCAAACATATACTAACACATATTTACTCTCTTATACAATCCCTGATACAAGTTCACAATGATCCATACAGCCACTCACACATTCACTGGCTCTTATGCACAGTTATTTATATATGTCAACTCTTACATGTACTGTGTTTTACATATGTACTTACTTTCACATGTAGCACTGAGAAATCCAATTACTCACTAATGCACTCATGCTGATAGTCAACCGCCCATACAGCTGTTTCCACATGCACTTTTGAACCCATACATCTACTGAATCAACTGCTCACACATCTATACACAGAGTCACACACCTCCCAGCCACCCCCACACACACTCAGTCTCCCTTACAAATATTTGGGCAACCAATCAATAACCCATATAGTTACTCATATAGCTACTGATCAACACATGCAGCAGTTTACAGAACTACAGTAATAATGATGCACAAATTAAGACAGTTTAGTCACTAACCCATGCACTCAGGGAGACACATTTAATCATTGTCTCATACAGTCAGTCATGCACCTACTAAATCCTTCATCCAAACACTTATACATCCACTCATTCTTCAATATGTAAGACATATTTTAACTTTACAGAAACATACAGTCACTGGATGTTGTCATTTGAGATGTCATCAGTGATGTCATCAGTGATGTCACTGACCATGTCATGAATGATGTAATATGTGACATCATCAGCAGTGGGTTGCGGGTGCGCGATATATAGTTATTGCATCTAACTATATATGCGAATTTCTATGGTTTTGTGGGAGTAAATTAAGGTTTTGTAAATGCTAATCCCTAACTATATATGGGCTAAAACCTATGTTTTTTTCAGTGAATATATATATATATATATATATGTCCACTCCCAGGTTCTAATATTTTCCAAAGAACCACTCGGACACCTCAAGTGCTTCAGCTTAGTTTATTTTAGCAACAGGAAAAACGACGCGTTTCGGGGATGAACCCTTGATCACGCTCGTAGTTACAAAGTGTCACCATGTTTAAATACATTTAGAAAAAACACAACACCTCACGTGATTTTAGTCATCAACTGTGGCGGCCATGTTGTAATATGCAATTTCGGCATGTTATCACGTTTTAGAATATGTCCTGATAGGTGACATCAGTTTATAATAATGTCTGTGTGTAGTATCCAATAAATAATTAAATACTGCAGGGTAAAGCGATTTAATTTCGCTGCCTTCGGATTTAACACTGTTGTCTCTCAAAGTCTCGCCCCAGTGGGCTGGCAGAAAGATGGAGTCTCGCTCCAGTGGGCTATTACCAGTTGATATGTCACCTACTTCAAACATATTGTTTACGTGTTCATGGAGCTTTGGCCTTGATCTTCTAACCATCAGTTGTCCTTATAAGTGATAGTGCCCATAATCAATCTGAAATTAAAAACATGACATAAGTCCTTTGTAGCAAACTGTATTCAGACAATAAACATATTGATCATTCATGTAGATGAATTGCCAGCTCTTCACTGATATTCAGCCCATTAGGGGCAAGGCTTTCGAGCTCAACAATGTATCTCGATTCCAATTTGCGCATTGACAATTCTCGATTCCCCCCTCTCACACCAAGATCGACACTGTCAATCACCACCATTCGCACCTGGTTCTCCTCACTGAAATGAAATTCCGCAAAGTGACGAGAAACAGGGTACTGTTTGGTCTTGTTTTTGATGGCTCTTAAGTGCTCCAGCACACGCTTTTTTGCCTCATGTTTTGTGCTGCCTATATACCATTTCTGACAAGGACAAATGAGCACATATATACAATGTGTAGTAGTGCAAGTCAGATTCTTTTTTATCACAAATTCTCTATTGTGATTGGGTATAGGCAGAGTCTGGCAGTCTGTGCTGTTCTTGCAGGCTTTACATTTTTTACAACAACGAAAACCAGCCGGTCTTCTAGTATTGGACACATCCCTTGATCTTACATGGTTGTGACTTAGTTCATCTCTTAAACTCTTACTTTTTTTTTAAGTAATCTGAGGATTACTACTCAAGTTGGCACTTAAGTGAGTGTCAGTTAACAACACATGCCAGTGTTTTTTTTAAATGTGTCTTACAGTATTGGCCTGCCCTGAAAAAGTGGTGATGAATCTCACAGTGTCTTCATCTTTGTTTTCTTGCACTTTAGGATACAGTAAGTCATTCCTTTGCAAAGATTTCACCCTGAGTTTTGCTTTGTTGATGATGTTTTTACTATAACCTCTCTCAAGGAATCTTTTACACATAACTTCTTGTTATATATATATGTATATATGTATACACATATACCCACATGTGTTTACAATTAATATATACATATAGTATATTCACGAACACACATACATCTGTATTTATTTATTACGGACACGTGGTATAGCACAACTCATCCTGGTGGGGACTCTCGGCGCTGCTCCTGAGAAGTATAGACATTCTAAAACAACCAAAGCTTGAACCTGTTCTTGAGGGCAGTGAGAACCGGGCAGGAACGGCAATGAAGAGGGTGTTTATTTCCGTGATATGGGGCTGCATAATCTATGCTTATTTAGATATGTATATATTAACATTTATATGTGGTTGTAGAGAGACAGTTTAACATAGTTATGCATTGGATATTATACACACACACAGGTATGTTCAATATGTAATCATAGGCGTGCAGACACGTCTGTGCACATTTTTCTCGTGTCTGCAGTATGCACCCCCTCCTCTCACCTTTCCTTGAATGTGTGAATAAACCTGAATTAAACCCTCTCTGGTGACGCGCAGGAGGTGCCGATAGCGTCCCTCACCCGTGACTGCTCCTCTTAATAACAGCTGAGAGAGTGTGTGTGTAATGTCTTATCCTGGTTGTGTCTTCACGAGCAACCCCCCTCCGATGCCTATCTCCTGCAGGCAGGCTTCTCGGGGTGAATCTGATTGTCACCTCTGTACTGTGTGTGTGTATGAGAGAGGGGGGCAGATTGTGAGAGGGGTTGTGTGTGTAACAGACAGATTATGTGCACGTGTGAGAGAGATTGTGTATGTGTGTGTGTGCGAGAGAGAGACTTTGTGTGTGTGCCTTTATGTGAGATGGTATGTGTGTGCACAATAGAGAGAGAGAGACAGGTTGTATATGTGTGTGCGAGAGACTGTGTGGAAGAGATTGCAAGTGTTTGCATCAGAAATATTGTGTGTGTGAGTGTGTGTGAGAGAGACGTTGTGTGTGTGTGCAAGTGAGAAATATTGTGTGTGTGGTACGTGTCCACATTCAATTATTACAATTACCTAATATACGGTCACTCAAATATGTTGGTCGTTCTCCCGTCCAGGATGTATTGTGACATGCGAATTGTGGAGGCGTTTACAAATTAATCGCGCAGGGCCTTTAAGCAAACAAAGAAAGTCATTATCACAGCATGCCGACAGGCGCCCCACGCTGCTAACTAATAGCACCTCTCCCGGAAAGGACCTATAATTAACACAGTAGGTCTTCCAGAGAGGAGAACTATAATTCAATGAACGGGCAAAAGCTGTTCATGTGAAGCACGTTCACAGACCAGAATCCGCTCGTGGGAAGCGCGTTCACACAGTTTGCTAACTGGTACTTTTTGTTTGCTTTCGATACTTGCACAAGTGCCACCATTGCCTATGTAAAGTTTGTTCTTATGTTTGAGCGTCCTCCATGTATTGCAGCATTATACCTCAACTTATACTTTGTACGCTTTTGTAACCTGCACACATGTCACTTTTTCCTCCTGTAATGCACCGTTTGCTACCACTTATACTTTGTTCACTCACGATTGTCACTTTTGCCTCATGTAATGTAACTTTTGAAATTTGTTCACTTGTATTGTTCTCTTATATCAGTTCTGTTCCTTTTGTAAAGCGCTCTGACAACTTCAGGTAAAGTCTGCGCTATATTAAAATGCATAAAGAAAGAAATAGAAAAAAACCCACAAGAATACAATGGGCAGCTTGCTGCTGGAATGGGGAGGGGTGGGAGAGACGAGCACGCATTGTGGGCGTGCACATTGCCGTGGTCTGCGGCTCGTGCCCAGTGGCGGCACCTGCAGGCTTCACTGTGCTCAGGTCGGTGTGTGCTGCGCAGGTCGTGCAGCCCAGGGAGGGGGCCGCCGGGGCAGGGACACATGGCGTGCCGCGGTTTGCAGAGGACTCACTCGGAGGTAGAAGCCGCAGAGGTACTGCTACTGTGGTCGGGGTATGTGGGGGATGCGGGGTGTACTGTAGTGGCGGGGGAGGAGCGCTTTGCTGCGTGTTGTTGGTCCATCAACAAAGGGCTGCCGTGTCTTAGAGAAGATATTAAGAGGCTCTGCTGTTGGGATGCGGCGGTGGGTGGCTCATCCTCAGCGCGGGAGTGGTGGAGAGTGCCACCATTGCCTATGTAACGTTTGTTCTTATATTTGAGTGTCCTCCATTTATTGCAGTATTACACCTCTACTTGTAGTCTGTACGCTTTTGTAACCTGCACACATGTCAGTTTTCCCTCGTGTAATGCACCGTTAGCTTTCTCTTGTAGTTTGTTCACTCACGATTGTGACTTTTGCCTCATGTAATGTAACTTTATTTATTTAGCGCTCTGACACCTTCAAAAAACGCATCAATTTAGTAATAAAGAAAATTAAATGGGGTGTGGTGGTGTGGGACGGGACGGTGGTGGGTGCGGAGATAGGCAGTGGCGCTGTCGGAGGAATTTAAGAGGCTCTGCTGTTGGGATGCGGCGGTGGGGGGCTCATCCTCAGCGCGGGAGTGGTGGAGAGTGCCACCATTGCCTATGTAACGTTTGTTCTTGTATTTGAGTGTCCTCTATTTATTGCAGTATTACACCTCTACTTGTAGTTTGTACGCTTTTGTGCTCTGCACACATGTCAGTTTTCCCTCCTGTAATGCACCGTTAGCTTTCTCTTGTAGTTTTTCTAATGTTCTCTTACATTAGTCCTGTTCCTTTTGTGAAGCGCTCTGACACCTTCAACAAACGCATAAATGAAGTAATAAAGAAAATTAAATGGGGCGTGCTGGTGTGGAACGGGACGGTGGTGGGTGCGGAGATGGTCAGTGGCGCTGTCGGGCACCGGAGGTAAATGTAGAGTGAAGCTTCTTCCACATGGCGCTGCCCGCGCACGCTTTGTGGCAGGCGCGTCCCACGTGCGCTTCCACAAAGCAGAATCTGCAAGAATCTGCGCGTGCCCCGGTCTGTCTCCCTTGAGAGGGATCTCAACAACAATAGGTCTCGAGAGCGAGACCTAACAAAAACGGGGACAGGTCATTGACATAGAAGTAGGACTACGGGTTGCAGTAACCATCGACATAAAAGTAGGACTATTTGACAGTTGTCATAGACATAGAAAAGGGACTATAATGACTGCTTCCTCCACAGACCCAGATGAAGTATTACAGACGATAAATCCTAGGTCTTTTATTGGCACCCCTCTCCTTTACGGTATACACTCAAAGGGGTCGATTCCGATCGGGTAAAAAGCGTTCGAATCTTCGTACGGAGCGTTTGTCCCCGTACGATTCGTACTCGTAAACGTCCCCATACGATTCTGCAAGTACGATCCCAACCCAAAGCGTCACTCCGTACGACTCGTAACAAACTCCGTACAAATCGCAAGTCCATACGATTTGCATTTGGCTGACGCTTCACGCTACGTCCGAACGTAAATAGACCGCGTCATCCGTCCCAGGAAGTACGATCCGTGTTGAAGACACTCCGTACGGCTCTTTTGCTACGAGAGCTCAAAACTGCCGTAAAAGCAGAGTCTGGCCCAGACCACATCCCGGTACGCGACAAACAAGACTTGAACCCCATCGTCCGTGTCATCCCAGTCTTGTACGCCCACCACCTCGTACATAGAAACCGACGATGGCGCAGACGGTGAGTACAACGAACCCCAACAACTGAAGTATACCTGTACGTGGCGCCACACGTGCGCATCACCATTGCACGCCTCTAATGTCGGGGTACGTTGTGCCACACGCTACCGCATATCACCAGTGTAATAGTGAGACGTGCCGCACATACGTCATCAACCTCGGGGTACGGGACACTACCGCATATCACCAGTGTAATAGTGAGACGTGCCGCACCTATGTCATCAACCTCGGGGTACGGTACGCTACCGCATATCACCAGTGTAATAGTGAGACGTGACGCACCTACGCCATCAACCTCGGGGTACGGTGCACTACCGCATATCACCAGTGTAATAGTGAGACGTGCCGCACCTACGCCATCAACCTCGGGGTACGGTGCGCTACCGCATATCACCAGTGTAATAGTGAGACGTGCCGCACCTACGTCATCAACCTCAGGGTACGGTACGCTACAGCATATCACCAGTGGAATGGTGAGATGTGTGGGACATACGGCAGAAATGTATGTGTATGTTGCGTCACATCTAAGTGATGTGTGGAAAACACATCCAGCAGTGCACAGCAGTGCCCAGCAGTAGAGGGTGTGTGTGGCTAAGACCCCCAGCAGTGCCCAGCATTAGAGGGTGTGTGTGGCTAAGACCCCCAGCAGTGCCCAGCATTAGAGGGTGTGTGTGGCTAAGACCCCCAGCAGTGCCCAGCATTAGAGGGTGTGTGTGGCTAAGACCCCCAGCAGTGCCCAGCAGCATAGGGTGTGTGTGGCTAAGACCCCCCAGCAGTGCCCAGCATTAGAGGGTGTGTGTGGCTAAGACCCCCAGCAGTGCCCAGCAGTGCCCAGCAGTAGAGGGTGTGTGTGGCTAAGACCCCCAGCAGTGCCCAGCATTAGAGGGTATGTGTGGCTAAGACCCCCAGCAGTGCCAAGCAGCATAGGGTGTGTGTGGCTAAGACCCCCAGCAGTGCCCAGCAGTGAAAGCAGAAACATACCATGGTGAACCTCATTACCATCAGGAAATAGACACATGTTACAATACCCAAATCTGAACATCACACCAGCTCCCAGGCACACAGCAGTCAAAGCCATTATCAGAAAACAAAAAGTACAGAACCAAAAATCAAAAGCCTTATTCAGCCGCATCAAAAGATAAAACGTAAATATGAGTCCATGCTCACAGAAGGCCAATGGCCAGTCCAAATAACGTTGAAAAAAGGTTGTGGCATCCTGGAGGTTGTCACACCCAAACTTGCCTGCACATAGAGTTCAATCGTCTGTGGAAACAGTGGGGGCATCATCTGGGGAATCCTCCGGCACCGCAGGGACAGGAGAGGGAAGGACAGGTGTAGTGGGTGCAGGTGGTGTGGATTCCTCCACACTGGCCGGTGCCTCGCAGAATGTTGCTAGATATTCTTGGCTGCACACTTCAGCCAGTTCTGAAAAACTACCACCTGAACCCCGGGACACATTGGGGGTGGGGGTAGAGGGCTGTGAGTCTGTTGTCGTGGGTCTGTGGATGCGTGTGTGACGTCTGTCCCCTCTCCCTGTGGGTGTGCCTACATCCCCTTAAGATTGGGTGCGTGGAGATTTGCGCTTTGTCTGCCGTGTGGGTGTGCTGGGTGTGTCTGTTGTGGTGTCTGACCTGTGGCGTCTGCGTGTACGTTGGGCAGGTATGGGAGAGGCTGAGGTGGATGGGTCTGAAGGAGGGGGGGGCAGATGCTGCAGGGTGGACAGTGCTGCCGTCAGTGATGACTCTATGGCAGCCACACTCCGACGTAGATCAGACATGGCAGATGACATGCCCTCCATGAACGACAACAACTGTGTCATGATTTGTGTATGTCCATGGAGGACAGTCAACATGGATGTCTGACCTACTACAATCTGCCGGAGTAGGTCCACAGACTCAGCACTGAGGGCAGCAGGGGAGGCAGGGGCTGCGGTGCCGGGAACAAAGGAGACACGGGGCTAGCACGGATCCTAGGGACCCTAACAACTGGGAGAGTGGAGATGGTACTGGAGGAGGAGGGGACAGCCAAAGATGTCGAAGATGGCATAGCTGCATATTCCCCCTCCTCCGGAGAGTCTGATTCCGAGCCGTCCACATTGGAGGAGGTGTCGTGCTCATGAGGTCCGGCCGTCTGACTCTCCTCACCCTCTGTGCCACTGCCTCCCTCTGACTCCTCAAAGCAGGTTGGGACTGTCGCTGGGTCCCTCTGTCTGGTCCGTTCTGTGTCTCCCCCAGATTGTGGTGATGATGCTGTTGGCAAGGAGAATAAGAAAAACATATCAGTCACCTGTACACATCAGACATATCAGCTACAAATCATTTGGGCACATTTCTAAACATGGCATGCATCATGAGTCACATGCCACTGAATTCTGCACAATGCTAAGCCTAGTATTGGGCAATTGTAAGAGACACAACGCTCAATGTATAGTAGGATACAAGTAACAGGCAAGGCAACAACTTGTATGAGAGTCACAATGATGAGGCACTGCCTGACAACAGGATAGCTGATGATGAATCACTGTTCATTTGCCCACCCTGCCACCCAAATCCAGACCTGGTCATGTTTGAATCGCTTTGACCCTGTGCCACATGGGAAAAGTCCTGCCCGAACTGCCATGTGATGCCATCCTGGGACCTGAACCAAGCGTTCCATCACTTCACACTGACATCACAGCTGTCTACTCCCAAAGTCACATTGTGTGGCTGACCATCAATATTATTTACAAACAACATGCAACATATTTTGAGAATATGCACACACGCACTGCCCAGTGTGAGTATGCACAAGCCAAAATTAGTTTACATGTACAGTGTGCACCTGTAGCTAACACATGACAATTAGAAAGTTTACCATGGACAAAGGCCACTGAGGCTGACTCGTGCAGAAAACACATGTTGAGACTCCTGATCAGTGCCAAAATATGAAGAAGGGCAGACACAGTGCACAGGTGGTGCTACGTGTAAGGTACCAACAGGTGTCACAGACCTCCCTCCAACATGATGATGTGCAAAGGAATATGCATTCTAAGACATTGCACCTTAGGAGTACATGTGAAAAACAAATAATAGCCAAAGTGCTGGTCAAATGTGGAGTAGGGCAAGGCATGTAAACAAGCATCTGCTGAAAATGGGCCATTCTTATGCCAATGCATAAAGTGCCTGTCTGACCACACCACTCCAACTGTAGGAGTGTTACCATGCCTCGGAGCACTGCAGGTAGCATGTGACACACATGACAACAAACAGACATGTACCTACCCCCTTCTTGCTGCTGTCCCTCCTGCAACTGCCTATGGAGGTCTGGGAACACCACTTCCAGGACCCGGAGCATGTGGGGGGTGAGGTTGCGGGTGCCGCCATGCCGGCGTGGAGCTTTGAGCTTGAGCTGTACCCTGGCGATGCGGCGGGTCCAGCACCAGATGTCCTGCCACCTCTTCCTGATGTTACTGAGCCTCCTGCGAGGCCCCCCTCACTCCTGACAGCCCTGGCGATGTCCAGCCAGATGTCACCCTTCTCATAGGCAGATACCTGTCACGAATATAAAGTGAGACAACATCAGTACACCTGGTCCATGTCCCAAAGACACACACTTGCACCAAATAGACAATGACAACAGGGCATAGGATGCTGACAACACTTGCATCATTGTCCATGTGTGAGCAAACAACAATGCACTACATGCCATTGAAAGGCTACAGATGCCATAAGGGGTGCAAACCACTCTTTGAGCATGGCACACACTGAGCAATATATGCTACATCAGGGTGCACTGCAGCACGTGACATGCTGTCACACACCCCACTACACCAAATAACCCTCTTCAGACCACACATGCACACCCTGGCACAGCTCATCTGCTTGTCATTGTCAACAGTGTATATATCAGGTCCAGGCGTCCTCAGGATCGTACGATGCTCAAGTGGGTTCCACCTCTCGACAGCCCCTAGGTCTGAGTCAAACCACAGACACGAAGGAGTGGTCGAGCGAGGGAAGGAAAGGAAGGGGACAGCGGGGAGGGAGGTCTGCAACGAGAACAAGTCACTATGAGACAAACACATACAATACGTTTAACATAGACATTCGTTGCTACATCACATGTCATAGGTTTCCTTTAAAATAGGACTATAGTACCTGTAAAGGAAAATAATTTCTACTTTGCCTGGCAATCTGGTATGCTGCAGGGTGTATTCCCAAGGTCTATGAAAGGAACCATAGGTTAGGTATCCGTCTTCAGGTCACTAACACACATAAACCTTATTAACATTACAGAATGTACCAATGGGTCAAAATAGAAGAGCTTCAATAGGGGGAATTGAAGAACGGAGCCTGCCAGGCGATGGCTCAATTAACCCCTGTTGCTGGAAACCTAAAGATTGCGCACAGTTAAATAATATCCTTGCACCAAGTGATACTGTTCTCCTAGTTAACTTCACCAGGAAGGAATTACATATTGTACTCCATGATATTCAAAATATAGATAAGTGCAGGACCAGACCACATGTTCGTGAAGATATATATAAATACTCGAGGGTTCTTCAATGCACAGGGTGAAGTCCGTCTAGTATCTCTCAGCAAAGAGATCTTAGCCTGTACTTTCCCTGATCAAAGTTCCGGTAGGAATTACCACAAAAGTATCAGAGAATATAAGGCCTGGGGCTTAATGGCAGCTAGAACTCAGAACTACCACTAATCAATAATTGGCCCAACAAGGAAACCAGACTGAATGTCATTTTAGGTCTGCGGGAAATGTTGAGCAGCCAGCAATCCACACTGCTATATGAATAACAGCAAGTACCCTCTTACTTCAGAGAACGCTTGCCACTCGCAGCATGTACAGCATAGCGTAAAGTCGATAATCGGAACTCACGGTTCCCCAAGAACAACAAGGAAGATCCACAAAAGATCAAGGAACATAAATCAGAAATGTCAGTAGTAGTCCCGCAAGAGTCTGCGGGGACTCGGCCAACGGGACCACCTTCGTGCTACCTGTAATAAAGGCCCAAAGCAGCACTCCAAACAGCACGAAACCAATCCCACAATCTTGAGAATGAAACAAAAGAATGGTGCAAACACCCCTACCAGAGTCTTCTGGCAGCAACTCAGTATCAACGGCACCGCTCCGATGTTTCCGGCATCATCTTGTAACGTGGCGTGTTGATGTCACACGCCTCCGTCACAGCGCTCATGGGAATCGTAGTTCTTCCCCATGCATCGGTACCGGCAGACAGGTCTCAAGTCAGTGTTCGCGGCTGACCTCCGCCATGGGATCCAACAGTGCATCCCACCCCGAAGAACACTGACAGAGACATGGCTTGAGAGGGAACCTTTTATGAAACAGTCTGGTATACCTGGGAGCATGGACACCAGAGGCAGGCTCCCATGAGTTTTCCTCGTTGCCATACCCCTTCCAGGCCACCAGGTACCACAATCTGGTACGATATATCTTGGAATCAACAATCCCTCTCACTTCATGTTCCACTTCGTCGTTTACCATGACTGGTGTAGGACCACTTCTCTTGTTCCCCATGCATCGGTACCGGCAGACAGGTCTCAAGTCAGTGTTCGCGGCTGACCTCCGCCATGGGACACAACAGTATACAACATCACTTAGCACATGTCACACCTGCAAAAGATGTGACACAGGCCTCAAGCTAACTGTCCAAGTCATGCACACGGCGCAGCATACTTGTCTCATCACATGGGTATAGCTGTGGCATACGTCATGCACCAGTCTTGCAAAACATCACCAACACAATTTGCCAGGTGACAAAGATCAATCACACTCTTCAATGTACATCACTTCAAAGCATGCTTTTGTCCAACAAGCACACAGGTCACGCACAAAACCATCTACAGTGAGTACATTCATCTGTCATTCATGGAGGAACACTGCAAAAGCTCAGGAAAACATCCAAAAAGAACATGCAAGGTGAGGCACAGCAGAAAGTGTGATTCACATTGCATTTAATGTCACAGTTAGCACAATGCTGAGGAACAGTAAACACTATTACACCACATCATTAACTGCATGTGAGAGACCACACTGTACACACCGGCACTCACTCCAAACAACATAGCATCTCTTAACAATACATACACAATGGCTGTAGAGTGACACACACAACAGGTGCACAGTCCAAGGTAGTGCACACATCACTCACCTGCTCCTCTGGTCTCCCATACAGCTTGCTGTAGTTAAGCAGGAGGGCATCCAGCAGGGCCTTGTTCTCCCCCTCACTGAATGCAGATGCCCTCTCCATGCTCAGCTAATCAGGGTCCAGAGGATACAGAGACAGCAGCTGTGTTGTCCACTCCAATGTTGTGCAGGCAAGTGCCCTCTCACAGCCACATGCTGCCTTATAACTGTGCTGCAGAGGGTCTGTGAGTCCAAGGAGTACTGTGTGATAGGCCAGAATAGTTTGCATCCTATGTTTCATCCAATCCCATGACACATAAGGCCATGACACACATTTGCATGGTTTGAAAACTGAGCCTGAGCTCAACAACAACTTTTGCAACATTGTATAGGTTTTGCCCAACGGAATTTTCCAGAACACCTGTAGAACACTCTAAAATCTCTGTTTCCTTGACAACCTGGCTGCATTCTGACCATTCCACTGTTCCCCTAGATGTTCCCTATGTATTTTTAGGAATCCCCACACAAGTACGGTACGATTGCTGTCGCAAATGCAACTCATTCAATGGTGAAACGAGCCGTACACACGCACGTTCACTTAGGGTACGCTCTGCTCACGTATGTCTACAATGCAATAGGGAAACGAGCTGTACACACACACGTTCACTTGGGGTACACTCTGCTCTCGTATGGCTACAATGCAATAGGGAAACGAGCCGTGCACACGCACGTACAATTGGGGTACGCTCTGCTGGCGTATGGCTACAATGCAATAGGGAAACGAGCCGTACATACGCACGTACAATTGGGGTACGATCTGCTCGCATATGGTTACAATGCAATAGGGAAACGAGCCGTACACACGCACGTACAATTGGGGTACGCTCAGCTCGCGTATGGCTACAATGCAATAGGGAAACGAGCCGTACACACGCACGTACAATTGGGGTACAGTGCGTTTGACATGCTCAAGTGAATGCATGTGTAGGCTGCGTTCATAAGCTCATTCATGGCACCATTGGGAGAGTGACACCAGGAAATCACATGGCAGGGATGTAGGTGTAGGCTCATGTTGAGGATGTGGATGTATACATTTGCATGGCATCCTTCCATCAGCAGGCCCTAGGTGTGGCAGACAGTGAAATAGCACAGGAAATGTGATCTTGTGGCACAGTTGATGTGTGAAGAGCTGTTGAGACATGTCATTAATCATTTTGCACATGTGTTTGACATACATTCAAGACTTCTCACCTGAGTTACGTCTTGAACATATTGGGATGCACATCAACACTGGTATGGCACACCATTCAGTACAGGCAACTGTCACATGATGACAGCAACATGCCCACTGTCACAGATGTCAAATTTACGCCCAGCATGACCCTGTGTGACCACGTCATGTGTGTGCCATGTGCGAGATTGTGCATGCTGTTTGTATACTGTCAAGTTTATCTGCTGTAGGAGCGTCTATGATGGGTCTTTGACCTGATGACAGGGTTTCACATGTATGCACACCATGCCACTTGTGCAAATGAACCGCTCATATGTGTGATGGTATCATAGACCATTTTTCCCCAAACATACATTTCTGCAGTCTGATGATGTCCATGTAGTAGTTTTAGAAAATGCACACCTCAATCACAATATGTCTGATATGTGCAAATGATGGCACATGTGATGTGGGTGTGTGCATTGCTGTCAGCTATCTGGATGTGCAGACAACCTCCTCATGCAGTTCACGTGATGTGTGTCACGGACGTGATACTTTGTCCTGCACACTCAGACCAGCCTAGCATATCATTTGTATGCATGTCATGTCCATTCCACAGACAACAGGTCTATCAGTTATCATAGAGGTGTGGCAGCCAGCTGGCACATGTGTCCTCAATGTGTAGCCCACGCCAGACTCAAAATTGATTATATTTGTTGAAGCAGTGTTGCTTGGGCCATGTACATTGTAATTGTCCTTGTCTGACAGTTGTACACATTTTCTCCCAAATATGTTGTGCAGGGCACCCCCTCTGCCAAGGCGGTTGCCAGACTTGGATGCCATGAGGGAACGTGTTTGCATACAGTGTTACCGCTTCACACAACAGTTGATTCAGGACCTGACGGACAGGCTGGAACCACATCTCCAACCACGACACAGGTATCCAACTGCGCTGACACCCAAGGTAAAGGTGATGGCAGCCCTACATTTCTTTGCCACAGGTACGTTCCAATTTACCATAGGTGATGTTGGGGGGATGTCCCAAACCATGTTCAGCCGGGTTTTACGTGTTGTATTGGCTGCTATGTTGCTGCACATAGATGAATTCATAACATTCCCTACTCCTGAACAGTTGACAGATGTCAAGGGGGAATTCTAAGCCCTGGGACGCATGCCACATGTAATTGGTGCGATTGATGGAACACATGTTTCTCTGGTGCCACCACAGGCTCAGGAGCAAGCGTACCGCAACAGGAAACATTACCACTCGATAAATGCCCTGGTGGTGTGTCTTGCCAACATGCTGATCTCCCATGTTTGTGCACGTTTTCCAGGATCGTGCCACAATGCATTCATCATGAGGCGTAGCAGAGTACCACAGATTATGCTGCAGCTGCACAACCATCGGGCATGTCTTGCCGGTGGGTAAACTCTGTTACTCATGTATGTGTGTATGTCATTATTTCCTTAACTGCATCATATTACATACTCATTTCCATGATGTCAATTTGCAGGAGACGCAGGATATCCAAACATGCCGTGGATCATGACTCCGCTACACAACCCCAGGACAGCTGCAGACCAGCGGTACAACAATGCTCATGGGCAGACCAGGCGGGTGATAGAGCGAACATTTAGACTCCTGAAGAGCTGGTTCAGGTGCCTCGACAAGACAGGCGGAGCCCTCCAATACACCCCACTCAAGGTGTGTAACATCTTCATGGTGTGCTGCATGCTACATAACATGGCAGTGGAGAAGGCCGTGCCACTCATCCTAGATCCTGATGAGCTGGAACATCCGCCCGTTGAGGATGAAGGCCTTGGCCAGGATGCCAGTGACAAGGAGATTGAAGATGATATCCGGAGTCACCTCATCCGCAACTTCTTTTCATAATGGTGAGTCCTAGGTGCATTTTCTTCAAGCATGTACCATAGAGTTGCATGGGTAGCATGCTGTGTGTCCAGCTGACTGTATGCAATGCCACTTTGATGTTTGTTGTGCAGTGTCACACAGGTGCAGATGTAATGCCACACACATACATGCTATGTGTGAACTTGGAATGTACAAGTGTAGTACAACCTCAGTCTATTCAACATGACCATGTCTGAATGACATTTTTCTGAACTTGACCCCTTGTGTGCCTCTCATTCCCAGGTCGCCCTGCCTGTTGTCCGTTGGTGTCATCTTGGTCAGCCTGCTATTGCTCATGATGATAGCAACGTCAGCCGAATCAACGGAGCGTGCACGGACATGTGGAAATGTCAGTTAGGGTAAGGACTCATAAAAGGCTGTTTTGCGTTGGTATGGTTTCAATTGAGTGGTACATGTTCATGCGCATGTTGTTGTACCATGCATACATGCAACAACATCATGTTTCCGATTCCATGTAGCCCCACTCCCATGACAGGATAGTCACCCTACCTGACAGTCATCTGTCGTTGAGTTTTGACTCTGGTGAATGCATCAATGTGCGTAAACATTGACACTGAAACATTGCATATACCATGGTTTGACAGTGTGGGAGATCACAACCACGGACTCTGTGAGGGATTGCAGCCTCACTGTGTGCAGCAGGATGTGTCTGGATCATCCCCTCAATCTTGTGGGCCAGTACAGTTTGATTTCCCAAAAACCATGTTGTGTAGGTGTGGGCCGGTGTATGTCCCACATGTTAAGACAACTGTCCTGTGAGTCTGTTTGCATGGATGCATTGCCCCTTGTGCCACTATGTCATGTCACTGTCATGTCGTTACCTCAGCGCAGGTTGAGAATACTGCTACGCCAGCCTTCACAGTGAGTTGAAGTTCAGTTTCCATTCACATGATGCCAGGTATGTTGCGCTGATGACATCACAATGGTGGGCTGAAGCACATGTAAATTATTCCGTGGCACCAGTGGAGTGAGGTTATTCACATGATTCTCTTGTCCCGTGCAGCATTTCATGGTGACGGTAGGGTTCTTTATGTTGCTCGGCTCCTCATTACTTGCTGTTCACTTAATTTCCACCTGCTTGTCATGTTTAGCATAGTGAGGCTCAGTTGCAAGAGCAAAAGACTGGATACAGAGGGGCTTCATTCCATTTAAGTCATTAGCTTCCTCATCATATGTGATGCTTACAGCTGTTGTGGGTGATATCAAGTTTGCCTTCATGGCCCTTATGGATACACTGGGCCAAATACAGATATTACAGTTTGCGTAAGTAGGATTGCCATACATTTTGATTTCTTAGTTTGGGACACATCATCATACACTGTGAATTAGTTCTTGTCCACATGGATCTCTTTGCATAGTAGCAGACTTGTGAGCGTTACACAAGAATCAAATAGGTGACAGACTGTCCTAGGTTTTATGTGTCCGTGTTCAAGCATCTGATCTCATGTCATTGCATTATCTGTGATCTCACATTGGGTACAGTGGTTACACTTCACAGGTGTGACTGCTACAGTGTATCTCATGAGGTATTTGTTGAATCAGTGACATAAGAATATAATCCTAATGCTTGTTTGCCTCTGTTTTAGATCTCCCTCCCTGCAGTTCCCATCCTCTCCTTCCCTCGCCTGATCACCCTTTTGTGTCTGTCATTTGTACTCGGACCAAGGGGCTATTTGGAGGTGGAACCCCTTGAGCATCTCACCACTCTGATGATGAAAGGTACAGCCAGTCCCTGGCAGTCGTGTGGTGAATCTTTCTGCTGCATTACAGGTGACATCATTGCATGACTGTTTTTGTCTTCAGGGCAATGCCACTGACCATGTACATTGGATAATGCTGCATGGCCTCCCAAGGTTATTCATCATGTTGTGTATGACGTGTGATTCCCACAGAACATTGTGCCTCCTTGCTATCAACGCACATGTCTTTCTGATGTGCATGTATTCAATATGGCCTAATGTAAGTTCATTGTTCATATGTGGTTACGTGTACAGTGACAACATGCATGGTGTTGGTAAAGACAAAAGTACTATGTTGTGTGTGAGGTAGATGGCTGTGTAGGTGCTGTTTAGCTTGCTACCCACTATGTGCCGACTACACCTGCTGATGCTGTGTGTCCTGTGCCCCACTTGGCACTAAGGGGCCTGATCCTGTGACTGTGATCTTTGGTGGTTACTCTGCCATTTTGCTTGCAGTGACCCTAAGTCAAACAGACACTCCTGCATTCACATTCACATGTCACTTTGTGGCTTGCAAATGCCCTTGTGGAATGTTCTTGTTTTGCATGTTGTCTCACCCCTTCTGCCGTCATGTGTTCACTCATTCCTGCTGCTGCATCCACAGCCACAATGCAGTGCAGAGTGGCCAGATCCTGGACCACACATGCCTACAGGATACTCCTCCTTCCATCCATTTGTAGAGCATGCTCCAGCCACCCTACACACAGAGGACACCAGACAATCATCCACCTGGTATCACGATACCTCAAACTCACCAATGACAGCTTTTCTGCCTGTGTGTGCAACACATACTGGCAAGACTATGCTTCCCCACATGACGGAGTGTCTACGTACCACCAGGTCATGTGCCTCGTACAGCACACACACACCTTCCAGCAGCACAATATTGTACTGTGTTACCTTGTCAACACCACAGCAGCACACCTCGCCTTCCTTACAGTAACGTGGCAGTACGCAACCTCAGCACACCACTTCGACATAGCCGTCACAGACAGTCAAAAAGCCACCGGGAACACACACCAAAACCACGTCTCTTGGGTGTGGTGTGATGTGGCCGTTCTGGTGAAGAGAATTATCAGACGTGGCAAGGTGTTCTGCATGCGTTGCACCCGTCACAGGAGTTATGTTGTTGTGGCTGCATAGGGGGCGGTCACGTAATCAGATGAGCTTGTAGAGAGTGCTACAGCCCATTGCCAATAGTCTGTCCTGCCACCCTTGGCCTGTGCGCCTTGCATCACATCCACAGTACAGCAGCATGCTGATGATAGTTTTCATACCTCAGGACACAGATGTAGGTACTCCCTACGTGGACAACTACCTTTTTGAACCCTGATCCATACACCTCCAAGTGACTCTCCTGTGCCTGTCTGTAAGTGCAGTATTGTGAGCCAAACCCCCTCCAGCATTTAGTAACCATCACAGGTGTGTATTGCCATCCATGTATCTAGTTGTTTGAACATTGTGACCTATGTGTGTCCTCACCCGGACTCAGATCCAAGTGTGTGGATGGCTGCAGTTTGTGAAATACTCTGGCATTTCATACATTTACACACACATATGTTTTAGACTCTGGGTACAAGATTACTACACCAATGCGTATGATGTTTCTTATATTTATCTGGTGATCTTGTGTAGGAAACGTGAGTAAGTGCTGTACAGAAAGGGGGAATCCAAAGTTCACTGCTGGAGATGAGATGCCTTACAGTTTCAGTCAACAGAGTCCAGGCCCCAGTGCTTGGCATCATTGGGCAGACTGTGACCAGCAAGTCCATGTGGGAGAGTCTAATAGGTGATGCTGTTGCACCCAAAGGCAATATGCCAGGTCGGGTGTCCTGGGAGTTGTGCATGCCCCACTGCCTCTCAACGTCTTAGCCGTGGACGACCCTTCTTCCTTGGGGTACCCTCACGTGCCGGCCTGGATGATGCATGGGATGCTCCGTCAGACAGTTCCTCCTCCTCCTCCTCCCTCCCTGTGGCTGGTGTTGAACTTTGCCTTGACGTTTGTGGCCTGGTGACACAGGGAGGGTGCTGCATGTTGCCAGCAATCTGACGGAGTGATTGGCTCATATCCCGATGCACCGTCAAGAGCTCAGCCAGTGTTGCCTCCACCCGCCCATGATGTCGTACTTGCCTGGCATGTTGCTCGGCCTGCTGTTATTTCAGTTCGTTGAGGGCCTCCACTACCTGGCTGACCTCCCTGGTGTCCCGCCGGTATGCCTCCAGGATGGTATTCAGTTCAGTCATACCGGGCCCTGCAGCTGACTGGCCAGAATCTCGCCTCCGCCTTGCGCCACTCCCACCACCCTGACCCACACGAGCACGGCCTGCGCTTGTGGGCACATCGGATCGACGCGGCCACGAGTGTTGGTAGGGTGGATGTTGTCTGCCACCTCCAGGGTACCCGCCAAAGGGTGTCCCTCATTTTCAGACTGGATCTCTGGTGTATGATGGGCAGGGCTCTGACCTGTCTGCTGGGATGTGGTGGGAATGGGTCTGGTGGTTGGCACAGATGTATCTTATCCAGTTGCTGCAGGGGTTTGGGATCCAGAGGGGCCAGGTTGGTTGGGGTCATCCACGGTGTGTTGAGTTGCGTCGCTGTCGTTGGGGTCAGGGTCCTGCTGAGCCTGGGACTGTGATCCTTCTCCCCCCTGGTTGGGGGTGGTTTCCACACGTTGCCCTGTGGGTGTGAGGGACAGACACTGTTAATGCACTATCATGAAACATCTTTATTTGTTATCCATTGTCAGCATCACAGTTCCACCAGCTTTACATTGTTGTCATTGTTCACTTGTGTATGTGTATGTAGTGGGAGCAAATTAACATGTACTCAGGGGTATTTCCAATGTTCCATTCTCTTGACAATGACTGACACAGCCATTGCTGTGTCTTGTGTTGCCGGCACAACACAGATACAGCAGTGCTCTGTTTGACGCAATATTCAGGATACAGTGTAAATCCTTATGCCTGCGTCAAGCATGCACAGGGTTTAGATGCAGCATGTTCATGTAAGAGACAGAGCGGAATTTTTAAGATTCAATTTAGCTACTTTTGATAGGTGTTGCTGTTCCATGATGGCCAACCAATGCCAACCCCCCTGGACCTGTACACCCACTTCTAGCTCATGGCTTTAGAACGTGGCACTTCTCCAAGACGCATCACCTTGTCAAGACCCATGTCCATGGTGCTACTTAAGTGCATCCACAACGTTCATAAGATGGGTCAAGTGCTTTGTGTGAGAGGCACAATGAACTTTAGAATCAGCACTGTGCATGTTAAAGTTGGATGCGTAATCATATGAGTGATTGTTTTGTTGTGCTACATGACAATTGTGACAGTGTTGCACTCCATTGCCTGTCCCCAGGGGATAAGTTTATGTAAGGGGTGTGTGTGACAGGCCATGCTAGTAGTTTGAGTGTGATTTGCAAGCGTCCATCCTTCGTGGTTTGGCTGTGCCCCCATGAAGCATGCTGCCATTATCGTGGTTGTGGGTTCCTGCACAGGATGTCTGACCTTGTCCTGGTGTTTGTGTTTGCAATGATCACAGGAGGGCCTTGTGCTGCCTACACCAGGGCCCTTTGTCTACTATCTTGTCCGTAATTTCACACTCCCTGTGCATTGAGCATGGTGCTTGGGTGTGTACCTGGGACATATGGGACGAGAGCAGCCTCCTACCCTACACCTTCCACCCCATAATGTTGGGCGCTGCTGGGACTCATGGCCACCCACACCCATACTGTTGGGCACTGTAGGGAGTCCCCCCATATTACATGAGTTGTTTGTATACTCACCAGGCTCAACGGCTCCTTGTATTCCGTGAACTCCCACCGGTGGTAGCAGGGTCATGACTTTCTCCTCCCAGGGCTGGTATTGTGGAGGTCTGCGGGGACCACCACCTCCAGTGTGTTGTGCACAGGCGTAGTCCTGGTCCATCTTCTTCTTGACCATCCTCCGCAGATCATACCACCTGGCCTGGCATTCCTGCCTGGTGCGCTTGATGGGTGAAACAGCATTGACCCTGTCTACGATCCTCTCCCACAGGCGTGTTCTTTCTGCTATGCTGGTCTGTCTGACCAATGCGCCAAACAGCTGTGGCTCGGCTCTGATGACTTCATCTGTAAGGGTCTCCATCTCCGGGTTAGTGAACTTTGGATTCTTTTGTGTGGTCATGGTGTGGGGTGCATGTGATTGAGGGGGTGATGGTGTGTATGGATGAGAGTGTGTGGGTCTGATTGTGAAGGGGTGGTGTGGGTGTAGGTGTGATAGGGTGTATGTGTGAAGGTTAATGGGTGCAGTTGTTGATGTGCTGGCAGGGTCTTCTTTTTGCAAATAGGTGTGTTGCAAAGGATGTTGGGTTGTATGTGTGGACCCTTGTATTGGTCCATTTGTGGGTGTGGCTTATTTTGAATTAGTGCTGTGTGTGTTATATGGGGTGGGTGTTACTTTGGCCCTCTGTTTGCCTGTTTGTATGTGGCCAGGTCATTGTTTCCCAATGGTGTGTACACAGGAGACATGTTTTGTGGTGTTGTGCGACTCGTTTGCAACCTCCTTGTGCTGGTTTAGGGGTTCGCGTTATGTGTGCGTGTCGTACTTGTAGGTGCGGGTGACTTATACGGGCCGTTGGGAGGTGGGGGGTTCGCGGTCGCTTGATCGGGGTGTGTGCGTGTCGTACTTGTAGGTGCCGGTGACTTATACGGGCCGTTGGGGGGGTTTGCGTAGGCTTGATCGGGGTGTGTGCGTGTCGTACTTGTAGGTGCTGTGACTTATACGGGCCGTTGGGGGGTGGGGGGGGGTTCGCGGTTGCTTGATCGGGGTGTGTGCGTGTCGTACTTGTACGTGCGGCTGACTTACACGGGCCGTTGGGGGGTGGGGGGTTCGCGTAGGCTTGATCGGGGTGTGTGCTTGTCGTACTTGTAGGTGCGGGTGACTTATACGGGCCGGTGGAGGGGTTTGCGGTCGCTTGATCGGGGTGTGTGCGTGTCGTACCTGTAGGTGCGGGTGACTTATACGGGCCATTGGGGGGTGGGGGGGTTCGCGTAGGCTTCATTGGGGTGATGGCGTGTCGTACTTGTAGGTGCGGGTGACTTATATGGGCTGTTGGGGGGTGGGGGGGTTTGCGGTCGCTTGATCGGGGTGTGTGCGTGTCGCACTTGTACGTGTGGCTGACTTAAACGGGCCGTTGGGGGGTGGGGGGGTTTGCGTAGGCTTAATCGGGGTGTGTGCTTGTCGTACTTGTAGGCGCCGGGGACTTATACGGGCCGTTGGGGGGTGGGGGGGTTCGCTGTCGCTTGATCGGGGTGTGTGCATGTCGTACTTGTACGTGCGGCTGACTTATACGGGCCGTTGGGGGGGGTCGCGGTTGCTTGATCGGGGTGTGTGCGTGTCGTACTTGTAGGTGCGGTTGACTTATACGGGCCGTTGGGGGGTGGGGGGTTCGCGTAGGCTTGATCGGGGTGTGTGCGTGTCGTACTTGTACGTGTGGGTGACTTATACGGGCCGTTGGGGGGTGGGGGGGTCGCGGTAGCTTGATCGGGGTGTGTGCATGTCGTACTTGTAGGTGCAGGTGACTTATACGGGCCGTTGGGGGGTGGGGGGTTCGCGGTCGCTTGATCGGGGTGTGTGCGTGTCGTACTTGTACGTGCGGCTGACTTATACGGGCCGTTGGGGGGTGGGGGGGTTCGCGTAGGCTTGATCGGGGTGTGTGCGTGTCGTACTTGTAGGTGCGGATGACTTATACGGGCCGTTGGGGGGTGTGGGGGTTCGCGGTCGCTTGATCGGGGTGTGTGCGTGTCGTACTTGTAGGTGCGGGTGACTTATACGGGCCGTTGGGGGGTGGGGGGTTTGCGTAGGCTTGATCGGGGTGTGTGCGTGTCGTACTTGTAGGTGCGGGTGACTTATACGGGCCGTTGGGGGGTGGGGTGGTTCACGGTCTCTTGATCGGGGTGAGTGCGTGTCGTACTTGTAGGTGCGGGTGACTTATACGGGCCGTTGGGGGTTGGGGGGTTTGCGTAGGCTTGATCGGGGTGTGTGCGTGTCATACATGTACGTGCGGGTGACTTATACGTGCCGTTGGGGTGTGGGGGGATTCGCGTAGGCTTGATCGGGGTGTTTGCGTGTCGTACTTGTAGGTGCGGGTGACTTATGCGGGCCGTTGGGGGGTTCGCGGTCGCTTGTTCGAGGGGTAAACGGTTCGTATGTGTTGATGCGGCTTGCTGAGAGGCGATATTTTCCGTACGATTCATTCTTCATGCGCGACTACTTTGGGCCGTACAAATCGCGTACTGTGTTCCCGAACTAGATCGTACTTGTATGGTTGTACGGCATGTTTACAATTCGTACAGTTTATTTTCTGACGCTAATTTGTACGGGTCTTCGACTGTGGTTCGTACGGTTCACTGATAATCGTACGGGAATAGGCGGGAAAGGATCGTACTACGCAGGTCAGACGGAATTTTTCCATTCGTAGGGATTTGGCTAGGAATACAAATCGTACGGCGGATTTTTTTCCAGGATCGGAATCGACCCCTAAATATCGAGTTTTTAGTATCGATTTGCATTAATATCGATTCAAAAATATAGAATGGACACAATATCGACTGGACAGAATATAGACTACATAAATATCGAATAGGATAGCATTAATATTGAATCAAAAATATAGAATGGACATAATATCGAATGGACAGAATATAGACAACAAAAATATAGAATGGACAGAATATAGACAACAAAAATATAGAATGGATATAATATAGACTACAAAAATATAGAATGGACAGAATATAGACTACAAAAATATCGAATTTGAGGTAAGTAAGTTAATATCAATTTTTAAAGTGTTTTTATGTTAGTATATGTTTGAAAAGTGTTTATTTATTTTATTATTTATATTAATGAAATTTTTTATGGTATTTAATTTTTGCGTAATATAATTCTGTAGCGGGTTGTGGGTTTATAGGGGAATACGGTGGGAAGTAATTTAATTATAATTATTAAATATGGAAATTTATTGTTTGGTATTTATTTTGCATTAATCGTTAATTAATTATTAATTGTTAATTAATTAACATATAATTGGTAATTAATTTTAATTAATTTAATTAATTGATAATTATGTTAATTTTAGCAATTTTTTTTCTGTAGCGGGTTGTGGGTTTATAGGGGAATAGGGTGGGAAGTAATTTCATTATAATTAATTAAATATGTTAATTTATTGGTTGGTATTTATTTTGAATTCATTGTTAATTAATTGTTAATTGTTAATTAATTAAAATATAAGTGGTAATTAATTTAAATTAATTCATTAATTGATAAATATGTTAATTTTAGTAATTTATATTCTGTAGCAGGTTGTGGCTTTATAGGGGAATAGGGTGGGAAGTTATTTAATTATAAATAATTAAATATGTTAATGTATTTATTTGTATTTATTTTGAATTAATTGTTAATTGGTAAATATTAAAATATAATGGGTAATTCATTTTAATTAATGTATTAATTGATAATTATGTTAATTTTATTAATTTATTTTCTGTAGTGGGTTGTGGGTTTATAGGGGAATAGGGTGAGAAGTAATTTAATTGTAAGTAATTCAATTTTTAAAATCTTTTTTTTAAATCTAATTTTTAATTATTTTTTAATTGTTAATTAATTTATTGTTAATTGTTAAATAATTTTTATTAGTAGGTAATTATTTTTAATAATTAGGTTCTATTTGTATGATTAATTAATATATTATAAAAAAGTCTTAATTATTTTAATTAATTTGTAATTGGTATTAATATTTATTTTATTTTTATTTATATATGAAGTATTTACTTTCCCTATTGTTGCACTCACTGGAGTGGGAATAGTAGTTTTTACCCTCCTGCTATCCAACGCTTTCCCTACTGGTGCACTCACTGGAGTGGGAATAGTAATTTTTACCCCTACGCTATCCAACACTTTCCCTACTGTTGCACTCTTTGGAGTGGGAATAGTAATTTTTACCCCTACGCTATCCTACGCTTTCCCTACTGTTGCACTCTCTGGAGTGGGAATAGTAATTTTTATCTCTACGCTATCCAACGCTTTCCCTACTGTTGCACTCTCTGGAGTGAGAATAGTAATTTTTACCTTCCCGTTATCCAACGCTTTCCCTACTGTTGCACTCACTGGAGTGGGAATAATAAATGTTATGCCTACGCTATCCAACGCTTTCCCTACTGTTGCACTTTCTGGATTGGGAACAGTAATTTTTACCCCTACGCTATCCAACGCTCTCCCTACTGTTGCACTCTCTGGAGTTGGAATAGTAATTTTTACCCCTACGCTATCCAACGCTTTCCCTACTGTTGCCCTCTTTGGAGTGGGAATAGTAATTGTTACCTTCCCGGTATCCAATGCTTTCCCTACTGTTGCACTTACTGGAGTGGGAATAGTAAATGTTATGCCTACGCTATCCAACGTTTTCCTTACTGTTGCACTCACTGGAGTTGGAATAGTAATTTTTACCCCTATGCTATCCAACGCTTTCCCTACTGTTGCACTGTCTGGAGTGGGAATAGTAATTTTTACCCTCCCGCTATCCAACGCTTTCTCTACTGTTGCACTCACTGGAGTGGGAATAGTAATTTTTACCCCTACGCTATCCAACACTTTCCCTACTGTTGCACTCCCTGGAGTGGGAATAGTAATTTTTACCCCTACGCTATCCAACGCTTTCCCTACTGTTGCACTCTCTGGAGTGGGAATAGTAATTTTTACCCCTACGCTATCCAACGCTTTCCTTACTGTTGCACTCACTGGAGTGGGAATAGTAATTTTTACCCCTACGCTATCCAACGCTTTCCCTACTGTTGCACTCACTGGAGTGGTAATAGTAAATTTAACCCTCTCGCTATCCTATGGTAAATATATTGTATAGTTTTCATTAATACTATGTTTATATATATATATATATATGTATAAAAAATATATTTTTATTTATATTAATTATTTATTAATTTTAATGTTATTTAAGTATTTTAAGTATGTTTAAGGTAGTTATATTTATTATTTTATTAATTTTAAATTACTTTGAACTATTTAAAAAATTCGATATTTTGACTATCTACATTTTTTTACAACAATATTTTTGATTCGATATTTTTGTACTTACCTGTTTGGAGATAGGAAGTCGATATTTTGGCATTCTATATTTTTTACTCGATATTTTTGTAGTTCTATATTTTTGCCATCGCTATTGTTTCAGTGATCCCTCCTTTACGCAGGAGCATTAGTACTTTTTATTACAATTACACTTTTAAGGACTATAGCATATATTTGCCAAAAATTAATAAAACATCACAGGCTAGCAAACACCAGATTCATTAGCTTTATCAATGCTCGTTTCTATAGCTGCGCGTCAGCACCACGTAAAGTACAACACACTAATGTTGCTTAGTTGCTCATGACAGAAAAGCATGGGGGGTAAACTGCAGAATGCTAAATTGCCGAAGGACAGCCAATGAAAAACAGGGACATTTCTGTGTTTAACTGGGACACTGTTTGAAAACAGGGACATTTGAGTCACTTGGAGAAAGGTGTCAGACACGGGGACACTTCTCCAAAAACGGGGACCATCCTGGGAAAACGGGGACGTCTGGTCACCCTATACAAAGGTCTACTGCATATACTAGTAATTAGAGTTATCTCTATATACATAGGGAAGGGATATGAATGGATATACTCTAAGAATCACATAGGAATGGTAGAGTACAAAGGTCTACAGCATATACTAGTGATTAGAGTTATCTCTATATACATAAGGAAGGGATACGAATGGATATACTCTAAGAGTCACATAGGAATGGTAGATAGTACAAAGTTCTACTGCATATTCTAGTGATTAGAGTTATCTCTATATACATAGGGAAGGGATATGAATGGATATACTCTAAGAGTAACATGGGAATGGTAGAGTACAAAGGTCTACTGCATATACTAGTGATTAGAGTTATCTCTATATACATAAGGAAGAGATACGAATGGATATACTCTAAGAGTCACATAGGAATAGTAGAGAGTACAAAGGTCTACTGCATATACTAGTGATTAGAGGTATCTCTATATACATAAGGAAGGGATACAAATGGATATACTCTAAGAGTCACATAGGAATGGTAGAGATTACAAAGGTCTACTGCATATACTAGTGATTAGAGTTATCTCTATATACATATATATACAAATAGTAGATTTTCTCAGGTCAAGACCCAAAACACCAGGAGAGCAGAGTTCCATTAAGTGGGGTCGGAGGGGGGACGCAGTCACAACACCAAGGGAGGGTGGGAGGGATACAAGGGTAAGGAGAAAAGGCAAATCAGAAAACGGAAGAAACATTTAAGAAAAGAGGCCGAGAACAGCAGCAAAATGGCGGGCAGGGCAAAAGAAAAAACGTAATGAAGTCCATGAGAGTGACCCAGTGAGTATGAATTAGAGGGCCAGGAGAAGTCCGGGGGGGTACATAGTTAAGAAATCAAAGTCAGGAAGGGAGAGGAGGCGTGTAGGCTCGAGTCCACTGGAGTAACTTCGAAGACAATCAGCCGGTCATGGCTCCCTCGCCCCCATACCTGGGAAAAGTTTGCTGGTTCCTCGCTCTTGCCCGGCTGCAGCAGAACTTTGTTTGACTACAACAGAAGTTGTTGGAAAGGGGGCACACAGGGGTTGAAGGGCTGACAGAAGGCCGGGCTCCGCTGTCCTCACGCCTCCAGTCCCGGAAGCGGGGCTGTGTGCTTAGACTCCTGGGTGCGGGCACCTCTGCGCCCCTTGATCCGTGGCGGGACAGGCCGCTCCGATGAAGTGTTCTCTGGGGTGGGTGAGGGCCTCCAACCGCTACACAGTGCACCCCCATTATGCCAACGACAGGGGTCCCCCGGTGGTAGCAGCAAGGAGCATGCTGTGCAGGGAGTCTGCTGCAAGATGGGATGTCTGCGCACGTTACCGGGGTCGTCTTTGCGCTGCAGGGCCGCAGTAGCTCATTGCACGGACATCGGGTGAAACAGGTGCCTTGGATCGGCGCCTGCCGCCATCTTGAGGTCAGGCATGGGGCCATGAGGTAGCGCCGTCTGGTGGGAGTCCGCATTGCGGGGCTGCAAATGCCCGTTAGCGCTCGCGCCAGCCGCCGCTCACCTGTGGCTTAAGGGCAAAGGGGGGAACTCGAGGCCGAAAGCGGCGTCGGGCTCCGTTTGCTGCGAGATCCGGCTCTTAGATCTGGACAGCAGCCGCCATCTTAGGTGCCGGTCCCAAAATCGTTCAGGGCTTCATTACCGCTAGACTTGCGGACACGGAAGGTAGTGAGCGCCCCACTTAAGTGCGCTACATGTTCCGCTGTCAGGATCTGCTGCTGACGTCCGCCTGGGCCCCGGGGGATCGGCGATGATCGCTCCTGAAGTGTGCGCGGACCGGGAGCCCGCGGGTCGGACTCGTGTTTAAACGTGGTTGTTGTGAAGTGGCGAGACTGGTAAGGGGTAAGGGAGAGATAGAACCCAGGTTTGCGGTGTGAGGCCTAAGCGGAGTCGTAATTTTCCCCAAAACCCTATTATTCGTAGTTGTTGTTAACAAACTTGAACAAGAGCCCAAGCCATCCCATTGGCATTTTACCTGTGGAGGGAAAAAGTCATGTAAGTCAAATACATTACACTAAATAACTTTACATGTACTTCACCTGTCTTCATCCGCATTCTTCTCTCCCTTGTTGCCATCCGGTTCCTGGGTTAACAAGAAAATGCACAAAGAGGTTAGTGGCCCCTCCGACCCCCCCCACCCCAAGGTAAGGGCAGGGGGACTCCTTTGGGGCCTCAGGTGTTGTCTTCTACTTTGCCTGAACCTTCCAGACCCCTGTGTAAGGGTACAGGGGGACCTCCAGTTTTGTCCTTGTTGTCTTCATCTGATCTGCCCAGTGCAGCGTAGTCACGCAGGAGACTATGGATCAACTTTCGGCATGCCAGGGTCAATATCTCCTTCTTTCCTACTACCACGCGGTTTCTGGAAACCAAAAGAACTTCTTCAAAGCAGCACAGGAGCCTTCAGCCGTCCTGGAGGTCCCAGAGTGCGTTTGTCCATGGAAACAGACCGTACATCACAGAGTCCGCAGTGATGCATGATGTTGGTATCTAGCCCCTAAGCTCCATGCCAAGGGACTTCTTCATGTCCTATGCATACACGCGCTCCCAGAAGTTATGGTAGGTCCTCTCGTCCACGTTCACCCTCTCAGGCAGAACTTGTATTGGTTGAGCCCTCTTGCATGCATGAAGGCACTCATTGGCAGTTCTCCTTGAATGGCCATCCAGGCAATGTATGTGTGCTGGTTGGAGAGGGTGCTTGGAGGGGACGTTCTTCCACACGCAGTCTGCTGTGGCAGAGGGAAGGGCGACAATAGGTTTTCTGGCGTACCTCGCACATATCTGGCATTGGATGATCTTCGGAGTTCACGTGACTGGGACGGCAGGCTCCAGCCCAAACTCCTTGACAAATATTTCCACTTCCTTGTAGAACCACGGGGTGTCTCAGTTGTACCAATGCAAATAACAAGCACAAAATGGTTGCAGCTACTTGACTGACCACGAGCTGTCCAAACCCCCATGCTACCTCTTTATTTATCTGTTTGGCCAAATAGATAAGTGTCAACATCACTACCTGTAATGGTGAGCCAGAGTGGCTCACAACATCCCATCCAGCCTTAGATGTGCTGTCTTCAGCTGGGCACAAGCGAAGTCACGAAGCCTCTGGCTGGGTTCTATCTGAGTCCATACCGATGGCCAGAATGGCGTTTGGAGCAGGTTGTCTCAGTTGGCACATACAAAATATTTCAGTATCAGGGTATGGCAAAGAGAACTGATTAAATGGGCGGGCTGCGAGGGGAGCATACTGTTACGAGATGCCCAAAGAGGCTTAGGAAACATTGAAGTGGCAAGAGCTTGGGGCGTTTTGATGGATAGCATATCCAACCCAGAGCCTGCTACACCTGAGGGATCATATCATAGATGGCCCTGATTTATTCTATTTAGTGACCTGCTGTCCTGTCAACTGCATGCAGTGTGCCCTTCCCACTAGCTCTTTATATTTTTATGATTATTAGTATATAGCCTGAAAATTATACAAGAAGCGATGGAAACTCTAAAGCACATACCAGGCATCTTCAATTTAATACGCTGTAATGACTCCGGGGAGGGGAGGGTGGAGTTGAATGCTGTACTGTCTCTATATGATTGAACAGATGAATACTGACTGCATTGTTCCCGATACCTGATGTATGAAACTAAATCCCTTTCAGTAGTGCCATTGTTCCGTGGCCACTGCAGCGTTATCTTCCTGTGTTTGATGTTTAATGTCGAGAGATGCTTAATGTCGAGAGATATTGAGCAAAGTCTGTCCCCTGAAATGGTCAACCATTGTCAGTTTTGAATACCGATGGTTTGCCAAATGCTACAAAGGTTTGTTCCGGCAAGACTTTGACATGGATTAATGTAGTAGATGGTACCAGTTCTACTACTGGATATTTTGACAGACTATCCACCATTACCAGAATCAGTCCCCTGTCGGGGAAATGGCCACGCTAGTTCTTTCCCAGGTGTGTTCTGGTTCCTCCTCAGTTATGACAGGAGCTGCGGGATTCACCAATAGCTGGCACATGGTACAGGTTTGGACTACTTCATTGACTTTGCAGTCCATACCAGGGAACCACACTTTACTCCTGATTCTGTCCTTTGTCTTCTCAACGCCTTGGTGTCCCTCTTGGGCCAAGGGAACCATGTGATATTCGAGCTCTGCCGGGACGACTATGTGCCCCCCCCCTTCGTGGCGACTCTACCTGCGCATGAGCCAAGTTTGTCTCGTACTTTCCAAATCTCTTTGAGCCTAAACCCTGCTTCCAGGTGCCTTTGGTTGGCATCTTTCAGAAACAGATGGCAGGCATTTTGGGTAATGGCCTCTTCATCCTTTGCAGCTCATCGTTCTGGCGGTCGCTTGCCTGATGTCTTCTGCTGTAAGGGCCTTGGGGCAGGCTGCCTCAGTCCCCAGACGTGCAAATTCTTCCACACCTTTATATCCATCATCCTCCACTTCCGGTCCCATGTGTGGGTGCCTTGAAAGGAAATCCACTGGATTACTGGCTTCTAGCAGGTATACAACTGTGAACCAATGGGGTAGGAGTGGTCCCTGCAAAGAGGCTCACCCGAGGTTTGTGATTTGTAATTACCCTGAACTCTCGTCCATATACATACAAGTGAAAATGATGATATGGCCATTATATTACCAAAGCTTCGCATTCAATCTGGGCGTATTGCACTTAGGTAGCTGTCAAAGTGCGACCTGCGAAAACAAGAGGACTCCATACCCTTGCTCATGTTTCTGTGTTAATATCGCCCCATCGGGCTTGCATCCACCCCTAACTCTGTGTTTTTCTCTGGATTTAAATATGCCATGGTGGCATCTGTCAGGAGGGCGTTCTAGATGTTGTCAAAAACTTCTTGCTCTGTGGGGCCCCAGGCCCATTTGGCTCCAGTCTTGGTGTGTGCCAGGAGGGGTTCCAACATGCTGGCCGAGTTTGGTGGGAAGCATACACACTATGTCACCATGCCCAGGAAACAACGTTTTTTCCGTTGGATTGTTCGGGACTGAAGCTTCCTTGACTGGTGCCAATTTCTGTGGGTCTACTTGCAGACCTTCTTGCGAGACTACATAGCCAAAGAACTCTTCCTTTGGCTCAGAAAAGGACCATGTGTCCTTGTGCAAGGTCAGACCACTTTCTTTCAGGCCTGGGAGCGTGGCTTTGAGGCATTTGTGGTGTTCCACCAATGTGGATGCACAGATGAGAATATCATCACTGATATTCAGTACCCCTTTGAGCCCCAAAAGAGTCTCCCTGATAGCGTTTTGAAAAACTTTGTCGGCTGATAAGAATCCAAAGTGGAGCCGTTTGTATCGGCACAGTCCTAGTGGGTCGTGAACGTGGTTATGTATCTACTGTCTGGATGGAGCACGAGCTGATGGTACCCAGCATTCAAATCTAACTTGGAGAACCATTTTGCGCAGTTCAGGTGCTATGATGTCCTCCATCGTTGGTGCTGGGCGTCTTTCCCAGTGGATTGCCCAGTTAGGTAGCCTGATGTCATTGCAGAGCCTGATGGCCCCTGGCTGCTTGAGTTTTTCTGTAATGACCTGCGGGGATACCCATGGTGTCGGCCGGACACTTTTCAATTACGTCCATCTTCACAATCTTTTCTAGCTCTTCTACCTAGCGTCGTAGGTGGAATGGTATGTGCCGGTGTCCCAGTGCGGTCGGTTTGATTGTCTTATCAATGTGCAGCTCCATAGTAGGGCCTTTGCGGCACCCTAGCCCTGTGAACAGCTCCTGGTTCTGCTCCAGAATGTCGTCCACTTGTAGAGCATGAATTTCCTTTGCAAAAAATACTATCTCTAAATCTTCAGAAGTGTGGCATCTAAGAAGCGTTCCTTCTTCCTCTGTAACATGAAATCGAGCCATCATCTCCTGTTCTTCATGTGGGACCTGCATGTCTGTCTTGCCCACCAAGGCAAGCGGTTCTTTGCTCCCGTATGCATATATCCAAGTACAAGTTGGATCGATAAGAGGGCGTGGCCGCTTCAGTAGATATTGTTTGTGTGTCATTACGCTTACCGACGCCCCGTGTCGATCAGGGCAGGTCCCATGGTCCTGGCAGTGTATGAGATGAGGAACACACCCTCCTCTTCATCGTCTTCAAGTTTGGCCTCATAACCATGCCATTCTCAGAGTTTTTCTCCGCTGTGTCTGGTAATTTTTCAAACGGACAGTTGCCTGAACATTCTATTGAAGGGCGTTGACCCTGGCCCCTTCGCCCTCTGGCAAATTGGTTTAGCTTGTTGCATGCAGAGCATGTGCGGCCTGCCGCTGGACATTATTTTAGTGGATGCTCCTCCAGGCCGCAGTTATGGCATGAGGCATCTGAGGTAGGACCTGCCTTTTCTCCCCGAAACTCCAGATTGCTCCGGACCGCATCCACCACCTCAGTCTTGAGGGTGGTCCTCGGTCATGGGTGTTGTCCTTCTACTACTTTGTTTAGGGCTTCTTCCACCCTTGTGGTAGATAGATCGTATGTCCGTGCTAGTGTCAGCATATCTTCCACTCATATGCCAGGTTGTCGCTGAATCAAGCGCCTCAGTTGTGCAGACCTGCATCCATGTGTAGGGTGACCAGAATTTCTAAGCACGAAAAGGGACATTTCACAAAAATAGAAGAAGGACTATAATTTTACGTCAAGCGAGCTCACAGAATGATAGCGCTCCTCAGCAGAGAATTACAAAACAGGCAGTAAGAACTTACATAAGATGCAATTTTAAAACCCAGTAGCTTGCATGTGAATTAAATAGTTTTCTTGGAACAACTGCTAACTATCCCCTGTAGGAAAGTGGCTCTATATACACAGGACCAAAGTAAGGTACAGTGTGTATAGAATCTCCATTCCCCAGAGGTTTGGCAGAGGCTAAAGAGATATAACCTTACTCTCTAAAGTGGTAGCTTGGGGGGGAGTGGTCAAGATGGCGGCACGGTAGGACGCTTATTCTGTAGCTCCTGCCTACCGCTCGCCTAGCACAGCACAGCAAGGCCACCCCGGGTGAGTGCCCCCGGCCGCCATTACCGCGCGGCTCTGACAACGCAGTGCCGCTTGGCGGACACGGAGGCTTGCGGTCCCCTTCCTGGCGGCATCCCCACCCCGGCTATTGACTGCCAACTGGCCTGATGGCGGGGGGGTGGAGAAGCGATCCCGGGCGGCCGCGATTACCGCGCTGTGTGCACCTACGCGGAGAGGGGTGTGGCCTTGCCCAGTGAGTCGGGCCTCCTGAAGCACCGGCCTTGCGTGTGCCCGGCCGGCCCTGCAGGCAACGTAAGCGCTTGAGGAGTGCTCGTGGCTACAGGTGGGCCCCCGGAGTGTGGCGCGCTCGTTGGGGCTAACTCTCTCCGCCAGGAGTGCTCCTCCTGCTTGGGCCTTCACCCCTGGGGCCTGGCCGGGCACCACGCGGGCCGCAACTGGATCCCGGCCCGAACACGACTTGCACCTGAACCCGGGGCCGACTTTCAGAGCGTGGAGGCCCCATCAAGTGGAGGGGACCCACCGGAGGTTCTGGCGGCCTACGCTGCGGACCGCCACCCCGCCGGGTCTGGGTTGAGTGCCGCACGAAGGACAGAAGCCACGAGGCATGCAGATCCCCGGCCTGGTGGGAGCAGGGGGGGAGTCCCCTGCCATTGACTCTCGGCCTGTGAAGCCATAGGGGCGCTAGCTAATGGGGGGCAGCTTCTGAGTAGTTTGCCATACTCAGCGACAGGGGTGAGTGGTTCCAGCCCGGATCCCCCTGGTGTCATGGTCGGCTTAAGGAGGGGCCTACCGGAGGTCCCCCGAGCACGGGTTGAGTGCTGCGGGCGGCCGGCCCTTAGCGTTAGTGGGCCATGCCACGCAGATCCCCGGCTGGGAGTGGGACGCCTTACGGTGCGCATAGTCTGTAGACGTGGCGCGGTGCTGAGATCTTCGACCTCATGGCAATTCACACGCTGGGACCTGGCGGGTATCGGTGGGGTGGGAATCGGTCCCTCTTGGGCCTGAGCCCCCACGCCACACTTTGCTGTCCGTGGCCCAGATAACTGAGGTCCCGCGCTACCCGGGAGCGGTGCCCTGACAGGGGGTTCTTATTGGACTTACATTGCCGGTCCCAGCGCTCCAACGCCCAGCCTTGGGGCGACAGCCTTGGGCCCGCGTCTGCGCTCCCTCGCACACTCCATCATTTCTCTCCATGCCACCATCGTCGTAGGAGCGATTCAACTGGTGGGTGCCCCGCGGGTCCCCCTGGGCCCAGCTGGAGTTCCGGTCTGCCTGCCCAGATAGTGTTAGCCATACAGGAGTATGTCCAAGGCCCGGAGTGGGAAAGGTGAAGCCCTTGAAGGACATCTTTGGTTGCGCTCAGTCCAACCCAAACATGGCGACGACTGGCTCTGAAGCAGCAACGCCCAAGCCTCCTGCGGTTGCCGGGGACAAACCTATCACGAAGGCCTTTTTGGAGTCACTTTTCCTCACCTTGCGTGAGGCTATTCAGTCGGTGAAAACCGAATTCGCCTCGGAGCTTAAGGAAGTGCGTCGTGACGTGGACTCCATTGGTGAATGGGTAGCCACGCTCGAGGAGAACAGTGATACCACGGTGGCAGACCTGTCAACCCTTCAGCAGGAGATCCTCCGGCTTCAAGAACAGAACATAGACATGCAGCTTCATTTGGAGGACATCGAAAATCGGTCCCGGCAGCATAATATTCGCATTCGAAGGGTGAAGCCCACCGATGACACCAGGGACTTATTCACCTTTACCACTGGCCTCTTCTGGCACATCCTGGGTGACTCTCAAACAGCAGAAGTCGTCTTAGACAGGGCGCACAGGGTGGGCCCCCCTCGGGGCTTCCAGGCTCCACCTGCGGATATCTTGGTCTGCGTGCATGACTTCAAGACAAAGGAACTAATTCTCTCAAAAGCGAGAGCCTTGTACCTGATCTCCTTCCAGGGACACTCACTGGTACTATACCAGGATTTAGCATTAATCACGCTACAGACGCGCAAGCAGTTCCGGCTGGTGACTGACCACTTGAGACAGCAAGGGATTTCATATTCCTGGGGGCACCCCTTTCGCCTTATCTTCCGGCTTAATAATAAGATCCATCAGCTTCGCTCACTGGAAGATGCCTGTCGTCTATTGGGCTTGACACCCCCGGAGGCTGAGGAGGCAGCTGAAGACACGAGCATGAAACCCACGACATCCCCTTTGGGATGGCAGCGCCAAACCTGGAGACGGGGTCACCAGAAGCCACCCGCTTCCGAAATAGCACAGAGTCAACAAGATACCCTGGCGACTGTGACTGTGCCCCTCGCAGACGAGACCCCGGAGGGCACTTGAGAGACCAGCGGAGGGGCACCTCAGGCTCACTGTTGCAGCGTCTTTGCTGGGATGGGTGGGCGGTGGGTGGTAGAGGAGGGTTCCCTTTTTTTTTGTTTCTTTTCTGCTGATTGACCATGTCCCCCAATTGGTTGCCTATACTGGACGCCCCGGGGCGACAGACTTTACCGTGGGACCTTCTTTGGTTTTGGGTTGTTGGGGTTAGGGTGGGGGGCATGCTGGGCAGGGCTTTGGGACTCCCATCCTCTTCAGCACTGAGACTTTGCTTCCCGGACTTGTTGTTCGCTATGTGGGGTGGTGGTGGTGGGGGTGGTGGCTTGGGGGGTGGTTTGGGTGGTTTTATTGGGTTTTCATGTTGGTAACTGGTGGGGTGGGTTCCCCTGTCCACACTTTTCTTTTCGGTTAAAGCACACTGCATTGAGATGCTGTCCGCCCTCCCCCTTTTTAGCATTCAGCCCGCGGATGGCACCCCGTGCTACTGGCCAAACACCGGATTTTAGATGAATCACTTGCGACTTAAGATTCTAACCCTCAATGTGCGGGGGCTGAATAATCCCATCAAACGGCGAGCAGTTCTATCCCTTTCGGAGCACTCAGCCGCAGACATCTGCCTCCTGCAGGAGACTCATCTGTTACATAAAGACCAACATTGGATGAAGTCCCGAGCCTTTCCTACTCAGCTGTTTTCCTCCTTAGCTACTAAGTCTGCGGGGTGGCGATACTGGTGTTCAGATCATTTCGGGGCAGGGTGCTTCAGCGGGAGGCGGAGATCAAGAGACGCCTGCTTGAGTATCAGTTCCTAGTGGCGGGTCGGGCCCTGGTGGTGGGTTCAGTGTACGCTCCCAACAAGGGTCAGGATAGCTTCCTCCATAAAGCACTTACAGCAGCCACGGCCAATTCTGAACGACACATACTTCTGGGGGGTGACCTTAATCTTGTTTTCCACAACATGACCGACTGCTCCTCCCAACGGTCGGGTCAAGTGGGGGCTCTCTCCAGGTCAGGCCTAGCACACCTCTGGGATTTAGGTCTGGTTGACTTGTGGAGACACCTTCACCCCCATAGCAGGTCCCACACGTACTACTCAGGGGCCAGTAAGACTTATGCCAGGCTGGACTACTTTCTATGCTCCTCCTCGCTGGTGGCACTGGCTACGGACACCGACATCCTTACTGCGTTGTTATCAGATCATTCCCCAGTAGTGGCTACCTTTCTGCTTCCCGCTGCCCCTCGCCACAGCGACACTGGCGCCATCGGGACCCCCTCCTACATCTCCCGTCGACTGTGGACCAGATAAAAACAGCCATTACACAATTCCTTGCCCATAATGCCAACGCCGAGACCTCCCTGGCGACGCAATAGTCCGCCCTCAAAGCTGTCTTGCGGGGAGAATTTATCTCCATTTCCGCCGCCAACCATAAAGAGCGGGCACTGAAACGAGCGGAGCTCTCGCAGCGGGTAGCCGAGCTGGAACAAATGCATCAGCGTACAGGGGCAGCAAGGGCATGGCGCCAACTGTGCCTGGAGCAGAAACTGCTAGCCGCTCTAGACCAGGATAAGGCAGAATACGCGGCGTTCCACCTACGTCACGCTTACTACTCCGGAGGGGACAGATGTGGCCCCCTGCTAGCACACAAGCTACGTGAATAACGTCAGAGACACGGGGTGCAAGCCATTCATTCGGCACAGGGTGACCTAGTATCAGACGACGCGGCCATAGCAGAGGCCTTCCGAGCGTTTCATGAGTCACTTTATTCGGGCGATTCACTTGACGCGCATTCCAGCCTGGAATACCTGAAGGGTGCACAGCTTCCCTCATTAAACCACGCCCCGGCGGCACTCTTGGACATGGAGATCGGACTGGAGGAGATCATCACGTCCATTTCGCGCCTCAAACTGGGGAAATCCCCTGGCCCAGTCGGGTACTCGGCGGCTCCTTAAAACACCTTTTGTCATCAGGTGGCCCCCCTACTTCGGGATCTTTTTAATTCCTTTGCCCAACCTGGAGCTATCCCAGAGGAGATGCTAGAAGCTTTGATAACTGTCATCCCGAAGCCTGGGAAAGATGCAACCAGTTGTAACTCGTATCGGCCAATCTCTCTTCCTAATATTGACATCAAACTGTATACGAGCATTTTGGCGGGATGGCTGGCTCCTTATATGACGCAATTGGTGGAGCCGGATCAGGCTGGCTTCATCACACAGCGCCAAACCAGTGACAATACCAGTTTTATTCGCACTTTACATGGAGCTGCTAGCCCAGAGAATTAGACACCACGCTCTCATTGCGGGGATTAAATTTGGGGGGAATGTTCATAAGATTAGCTTATACGCAGATGATATTTTACTCTCCCTTACCGACCCTGTCCAATCACTTCGAGCTCTCTTTATTGAACTGCACTGTTTCGCACAGGCATCCGGGTTTAAGATCAATGCCGATAAATCGATTGCCCTTAACATTTCCCTGTCCCACTCGACCCATGCCTCCATTCAGGAGTAGCATCCCGTTCAGTGGTCGGACACCACAATCCGATATCTGGGTGTCCTTCTGGGCCCCACTATCCCTGCCACCGTCGAGGCGAATTACGCCAAGCTCCGCACGCAAATCGGTGGGGAACTCCGGAGATGGAAACATCATTCCCTATCCTGGCTAGGGAGGATCTCAGCTATTAAAATGACGCTTCTCCCCCAGATCCTCTATCTGTTTCAGACCCTTCCCTTGCGCCCACCGGCAGGCTGGATCCAACAGACGCAGTCCGACGTAGCACATTTTATCTGGCAGGGCCGCAAACCACGCTTCAAGCAGACTATTGCAGTCCTCCGGCCGGAACACGGTAGAGAGGGAGTGCCTGACCTGCAACTCTACTTCTACGCGGCACAGCTCCGCTACTTGGTGGAGTGGCACCGTCTGGTGTCTGGTAAACACTGGCTGTTCCAGGACCAGGCGGTGGCGGGTATGCCTTTACAGGGGACCCCCTTTCTCCCGAAGCATCACCGGCCACCTAACCTATATGCATCTTACATCGCCAGCACAGCTATGGAGGCATGGGACCGGGCCGCCACCAAGCACGAGTTTACATCCTTTCCTTCTCCTTTGACCTCGCTGTTTAATAATCCTGACTTCACCCCAGGATTAGATCCTAAAGCATTTGTGAACTGGTGGCACTCTCCCTGCCGGTGCCTAGGGCACCTATTTAACCTTGATGGTATCCTCTCGTTCCAGCAAATGAGAGACGACTATGGCATTACTGAGGCAGACAGGCTACCCTATTTGCAGGTGCGACACTGGGCGCTTCAACCACAGGTCCGACCGGGAGCACAACGATACCTCACCCCTTATGAGAAGTGGCTGGTCACTCGCTCTCCCGATAAAAAGCTAGTCTCCGACTTATACAAACACATCCTTGTAGCAAATATTCACACCTACAACGCCGGCAGGGTTAGGTGGGAACAGGACCTTGGGAGGGCTCTCTCTCATAAAGCATGGAGTGGCGTATACTATAGGGCCCGACATTCAGCCTCCCATGCAGGCCTCACGGAAACACTGACCAAAATCGCAACCTATTGATACCATACACCAGAGCGCCTCCACCAGTTCAACTCCCGCTTTAGTGACCGCTGCTGGAGGGGGTGCGGGGAACTAGGCACACTAGAACACCTACTTTGCAGTTTTGACCGACTTCATTCCTACTGGACTACAATCCTTGACGATGTCGACTCCCATCTGGACACCCAGCTCCCTCGCTTTCCCGCATATATACTCCTAGGGCTGCCCAACTCCTTGATGTACCCCCTGAAATCGCGGCAGGCCGCCTCATTGCCATCGCCCCAGGGGCGGCCACACAAAACATCTTAGCACATTGGAGATCCCCTAAAGCCCCCTCTCACACGGGTTGGTTACACAGGTTGTGGATGGTGCTTGGCATGGAGAAGTTATCTCTCACCCTGGTAGCAGAGGAGAGAAATTTCCCGAGCTGTGGCGCCCCTTCTTGACTCTGCTCACTGGGGAATTTCGGGAGCTGAGCTGTCCCCGATATCTGCGACTGCTTCGCTTGGCAGATACACCAATCCCTCACACGCTTGCGGAAGCCCAAATCACACTAACATTTTATCCTTCTGTCTTTCTTATGATTTGTGGACAGGGGAGAGGGGAGTTCGATTGTTCACCCTTTTGTGTTATATGTGACAGTGTCCCAAGTGTACATGTGAAACCAAACACGTTAAATACATAAACAACATATATTGATTACATTAACAAAGGTTTCTCATAATATAACAAGTAGAAAGGAAAATGACCAAAGTGTTAATAGTGAATAAATCGTAGTGTCTATGCATGATCGTAGGCACTAATTGTTGGTTCAATTCCTTATGGCCTTTTCTCTTTTTCTGTTCACATGATTATGTGACAAGCTGAATATAACTGTACAATCTTGTGATTAGTGTTTTTGGTTTATAAACAATATTGAGTACTCTCTCAAATTGATGGTGCAGCCTTTTTTGACATCCCTGATAGCCCTTTTTGTGCGATTTGAATTGCTATTTAGCTATATAGTTAATGATATATTTCTAGTACTAGTCCACAGGAGCCGTTGTCTTTTGATATAATTTATTGCCCTGGTTCCTATGTGAGTAGGGTCCTCCTTGTTCTCTTCTGGTCCTTTTGTTAGCAGCTGCATGGTGGGTCGTCTTCTTCTTGATCTTCTTTCTTGTTTTCGTATCGGGATCTGAGGAAGGAAGATTCAGGGTGCCCCTAAATACTAAATTTAGGGGCGTTACCGGTAGGGTGAGGGCAGGGACCAATAGGTCCCTGTCCTGGGGTTTGTACACCCCCTAACCTGCTCCTCTCCTGTGGGAGGGGGACAGGAGCCTAGCTATGAGTGGGTAGGGCTCCCCATCCACAAGATGGCGGTAGCCCGGAGTCGTGCTTCACACAGGCTGGCACACCCCCTTTCCTGACATAGGATTTCCCGCCAGTCTTCCCGCCAGAGTGGGGGTCAGAACTGGTGGGGGCCAGTTGCTGAGTACAGCAAGTGGCCTGGAGAAGCTCACAAGGGCGGCATGCCTTTGAAGCTTCCCCCTGCCCATTCTGGGGGAGGAGACCTAGCACCTCGCCCAGGATGTGCATTGTTGAAGGCCCAGGAGACCAAGGGGCTCTCCACCCAGAGGTCCAGCAACGTGTCTGCTGTGTGGCAGCCAAGGCAGCCTCTCAGACAGGACGTGGATTGTAGGTTAGGTTTCAGGGGGCATGTCTAAGATGCCCTCTCTAGTGCATCTTATATTAAATCCCAGACTGGCATCAGTGTGGGTTTAATGTCCTGAGAAGTTTGGTAGCAAACTTGTCAGTCTTCAGTGTAGCCATTATGGTGCTGTGGAGTTCGTAATTACAACCTCCCAGCACCATATACTCTTAATGGCATCACTGCATTGACAGTGCCCAGGAATGGCCCTGGGTACTGTAGGGGCACAGGGCTCCCGCACCTGTGCCCACACCACTGGCATAGGGCACCCAGCTAGAGGAGTGACTGATGTATGCCAAGGCAGTGGGTTGGTGGGCAGGGCACACATGGATGTGTGCCATGTCAACTCTTTGTTTAGTTCTGCACCAGGACACTCAGGACACTCAGCCTGCAAAGGCAGTGTGTGTGTGTCAGGGTGCAGGGCCCCTAAGGGTGGCACAATAAGTGCTGCAGCCTTTAAGGGTCTTCTCTGGTCACAATGCCCTGGGTACCCATGGTAACATTTACCAGGTCACTTATAGTTCTATGTACATATGTGTAATAGTTGCATACCTAATATATATATATTTTTTTTAAAGATTCAAAATTAAGGCCCAATAGCAAACAAGAACCGCCACAATGTTAGAACGTCCAGAGTCCTGGTATATATATATATATATATAATACACACACACACCTGTATTAGCGCATGTTAGAACAGCATTGCATCTTATAAGAGTTTTCACATACACTGATTCGTCTATGTTTTACTTACCTTTTGGAAGGCGGAGAGAGAATATCTGGGCAACACGGATCCTCCTGCTCTGACTCTGTGGGACATATTGTTTTCTCTTCCCATACTCTCTTACCCCATTCCACCTTGTCTCGCTTTGACACATGCTGAGCAGTCCTGGTCATGTGTCAAGGTTGGGAACTTGCTGCACGCTCTTCCAATCGATCCTGCAGAAACTCAGTTGAGAATTAACGTTAAACTTTAATAAACATACCTCCACGACTGTGTTTGATTGCTGTCTATCATTAACAGACAAGTGTACCTAATTTGTGCGTTCACATATGGACTTGTGCTTTGTTCCGGTCAGAAATGCTTGTATAAATGAAAATTATAACTGTGATCGACTTACCTGTGAATCCCTTGCTTGGTTACTGGGGACACATGTAAGGAGACAGAATATCCGTTGTCTACTCATTACATACTTCTTGGTTGCAGCTCGCCTGACAATAGCCCAATCATGGGAACACCTGGGCATTCTCCTTTCAATGTGTGGTGGTCCGAACTAGGGCACATTTATGCCATGGAGAAGTTGTCGGCATTGGTAGCTGGTAGGATGGTCAGATTTAAAAGATCTGGATCCCTTTAAAACATTGATTAAAATTACAGGAAGACACAGAGGTGTCCCAGGCCACATGTCCAAGATTCTGCACATATCAAGGATCTGTAGGCCGACCTCTTTACAATCACCTAGTGAGGAAGATGATCCACTAGAGAGGCAAAACTGCCTCAAGGTTTATTTGTTTTACTACATACTGATAAATGCAACTGTCATATTATAGAATGCCAACTTCTTGTTCTCTTATTGGTTAGTTGTAAGAATGGTAAGTAACTATAGCTGTTTTTCTCTGGTTTCATGAGTTTGCACCCAAGATATTTACTGTGCGCTAATTACTGTTTACAGTGATCTGAATATGGATTATTAGTCATATTCTTGATGAACGATGTATCCTACAACATTCAACACCTTTAAAATAAAGCTTGCGGTTTGGAATAAAAAACTCATGCAGGAACTCACTTATGAGGGAGGACCATTATAAGTAAAGGATATACTAGCAAGCCTTTGAATAAGACTATCAAAAGTAGAAAGGAAAGAATTTTAGGAATCAATCCAAGAGCAAAGCATCTTTTCCAGGAAATTGACAGTGCACTTGACTATGCTGGTAATGACTAAAATTGCCAGAAGGGGAAAGAAAATATTTCATGATGGCTTGGGAACAGTCCACTCCTCACCTTTGTGTTTTGAAAAAGTAAGAGAAGACTATCTCATCAAAGTATTCCCGCCCTCTCCAGATACTGTGACCATTTTGTATACCAAGCACCTCCAATCAGAAGAATCTGAACACAATGACGTTATTTATTTTCTTATATTAGAAAATGCAGTAAGATCAGTGCCAAAAACGGGGCAGGATAAGGGCACCTATTCAAGGATATTTTCTGGTACCAAAGGTGACAGGAGGGTACTGTTTGGTAACAGACTTGAGAAATGTCAATAAGTGGATCAGGAAAATACAGTTCACATGTCGACTTTGCAGAAAATAATTCTACTGATACCAAAAGGCGCCTTTATGGTACCTCTGGAATTGATGTACACTGACTTTTATGTCCTGATTTCAATTCAACATCAGCATTTTGCCTTTTTTTAGGAATCCTTATTTGTTCCATGTATTCCCGTTTGGGAGCAAATCTGTTGGGAGTAGTCCAGGCATTCAGCTGGTTAAAAGTGCTGGAGTAGTGTTTACATTGACATAACCTGATCTTGAAGTATCTGAAGGATTCAACTGATTTCTTTTTAGAATAGAGTGTTACCAAGTGCACATTTCAGGGCAGATGTTGGAATGACAGAGAAGAGGGCCGAGACTCAGAAGCACTCTTTGTACTTTACCGTCTTTGAATCAGGCAACACCAAAATTATGGACTAGAATGTTAGGCATATGGCCTCTTGTATACTCCATATAAGACTGCTATTAATCCTGGGATCAATTCTAAAACAGCATTTTATTGTATGTTTGTAGTACTATAATGGTACTACAAAATGCTATTCACGGGCTTACATGCGGAAGATCTACCTCTCCTCTTCTGTGTGAGATCTCCGCCCAAACTGTGGAGTCTCTACACACGTAGGTATATGCTATAGTAGTAAATATGGGAGGGACATATGAGAATGTCAGGAAAATGGGGAATACTTACAACTAAAAGGGAGGGGTTTAGGGAGGAGCGAGGAAGGGTTTAGGGAGGGACGTGCACACATCCACAAAAGAGTAAGCCAGTGCTATTTACAAATGGCACTCCTAAAATTACTACTACAAAAAAAGGACCCAAAACAGTAGTAAATCACTCCAGCTGTGGTCTGGAGTAAGTCCAGCACCACACATAGCCAACCACTGGTACTGCAACACCCGCCCAAGGAAATTAATTAAGGTAGGGACTTAAAATAAAGCCCTATAGAACATGTTAAATTACATTTAAAATAGTTAACATATTTTAAATTTAACTTAGCATGTTCTATAGGGCTTTATTTTAAATCCCTATCTTAATTTTAAAATAGTTAACATAGGCATTGGCGAGCACAGCAAGATGGCTGCTGATCGGCCATAACGAGTAGTCGCAGCAAAACCCTCTCCCCCTAAAAAGGGTAAAAATGGGGAGATGAAATGCTATATATTACCCTTACAACCTGGATCGGCTGATCAGCCGGGTGTTACTGACCGCAATCCACGGCGGTGCTGGAGCCGGGAACTGACGGCATCCGTGAGGTTAGCGGCGCTAGAAATTAGCCACGCAGTCCACCTCCTCTATCGGTGTGTAATTGCCAGCAATAGGATGGCGCCAAGAATGAACAGGCACCAGAAATATCCGAAGGATGCGCAGAAGGATTCAGTTGCCCAGGCATCTCTAGCTACGGCTGTGCGGGGTCCAGCGCAGTCCCGTTGAGCGCTATTGAAGAAAACAGGAGAAATTAGCTGCGCTGGTGGTAATGGCGGCAGTGGCAGCAACGATGCGAGTGAGAAGGCCGGTAATGAAGGGGGCAGCAAGGCTCAGGAAAGCAACCTCCGGCAGCCAACTCTGATGAAATCTTTTTCAGCAGCGACGCCGGCGGACTCTGCAAGAGTCGGATTAGGAGAACAGCTGGAGAACGGCAAAACTTTCCCCGGTGAGGATACAATGTTGCCGCCTCACGCTGGGCCGGCAGACAGACAAGTGGAGCCGAACAAGGAGTACACGGATGAGCTGAGTGAGCAGATTTTGCTGGGGGAACAGGAATCAAAATGTACTGCGAATAAGGAGCTGACTGTAAGTGATGTGTGCCTCAATATGGAAGTGACTGGGGGGAGCAAAAACAAACGTGGTGTTCAGGTGCCGATTCCCCTCACAGAGGCCCTCTTAGGAAAAGCTTCCTCAGGGAAAATAGTTGAGCAAAGACAGGGGCCTAGCCACACTAAAATAATAGCTGGCTCACCAGAAGGGGACGTCTTTTATTCCCTCAATGATGACTCATACTCTTCACTTTTTACTGATGATAATTTTTCTGATGGCACGGACTAAGCAGAGACCTCTTCAGTGCAAAGAGCACCAGCTGCTCCTAGGGCCGCCTTTCATAAAAGTAGGCCAAAATCTAAATTTACAGTGAGCAACCCTCCAGAATGGACACAGCAACGGCTCGAAAGCTTGCGTGGGATTACTCAGCTACCACTCAGCTTTATCAGGATGATGGGGCAATGCTTGAACAAGGGGGGCACACCAGCCCGGTCAGCCCATGTCGGACTCCCTCAATGGATTTAGTATACACCACGCTAAAACAGATGCAGGGGGAGACCAGGCTGGAGAGCCGAAGAGCGAAACAAGCAACCAAGAAACTTCAGGGCTCACTAAGGAAGGTAAATAAATGATACAAGGACATGGCAGACAGGGTTATTATGGCAATGACCTGTACTGTATCTTGCACTATGTCAACATGCTACCAATAAAATATGTTTTCAAAAAAATGGCAGACAGGGTTACCCACGTAGAGGAGAGAACTGGCAGACTTGAGGATGAGGTCAATAAACGGCAGGCTTTTGAGGAGACACAGGAGAAGCTGGCGGTGGACTTGCACTGGAAGATCGAAGATTTCGAGAATCGGCAGAGAAGGAACAACATCAGACTCTTGGGATTGGCAGAAAACATTGAGGGAGGAGACGTAATAGCCTTTGTACTAACCCTGTTGAAGGGGGCATTCCCTGACTTGGCCTCATAGGACTGAGGTGCAGAGGGTGCATCGGTTCCCACTGACTCAAAAGAGAGGGCATGTTGCGGGCCAAGGTGACAGGCCCAGGGCTATTTTAGTATATGTTGGCAATTTTCTTCTCAGGCAGGCAATTATTGATAAAGCAAGACCAGACGCAAGGCGAACATTTGAGGGCAATACATTCTTCGCCCGGCCAGATTTCTGCCATGCCACTGTTGAAAGGAGGTGGAGGCTCAGACAGCTGAAAACTCCTTTTCAGGGACTGGGTGTGAGGCCTATCTACTGTATCCTGCCCGGCTCAAAATAATTTCCAAAGATCAAGTCTGAATGGTCTTTTCAGAGATTAAGGCACAAGCACATATGACTGAACTGCAGGAGAAGAAGGGGCAAGGTGGAGAGGTTTGATAGCTTTTGATGTAATGTGATTTGTGCAAGGCAATTACTGATTTAGTATGCTCTACCATTCATATATGCATTAGGGATTTAAATGATTATATAACTGTTTGATGGTTGATGGTTGGATTAATAGCTTGTAAGGGGTGCCTCCAAGGAGGGTAAGGGGAGCAGGGGGGGATGCGACTCAGCTATGGGCTTCAGCTACCTCACAGAGGTAATTTTTGACCTATTTGCCTGTGAGGGGGAGGCTTGGGGGGGGTCTGTGGGTTGGGAGGGAAGGTGGAGGGTACAGCACAGCATGACATCTGAGACACATGGGGAGACACAAGGGGTGCAATGAAGCAACAGAAAATTAAGAAAGAGAGAACTTAAGAATAAAGATAAAAAAATGAAAATAATGAAGGATAAATGGGATGGACAGATGCTTGATGTTCACTAATGAGTCTACAAATCGTCTCAGTTAATGGGTGCGGACTGAATGATCAGGGTAAAAGACAACTGGTTTCAGCAATCTTGAGAAAAATGCACTTGGATCTCTTATGCCTGCAAGAGACGCATATAGAGGGCACAAGAGGTATATTAATGGAACTGCTAGGTTTCCACCTGATTGCGAATACTAAACAAGGGACTAAAACCAGAGGGGTTGGCATACTCTCCCGATGGGGCGATATAACAGCCAAAAGGAAGTTGGAAGATCAGTGAGGTAGATGGGTCTTGGCGGAGTGCATCATAAGGGGTGAGACGTTTACTGTGTATGGCTCGACTGAGGACGATCCTGATATCTTTCAATTTTTATTTTTGTAATTAGCCTCTTGACCTACACCAGTCATTATGTGTGGAGATTTTAATATAAATGGGATGGGGGGGACTCTGTGGAGACTGGGGATCGGTATGTGGGCGGGAAGAAAAGGACTTTTCGAGCAATTTCTAATTTAGTTCAGAACAACTCGATGGCAGATGTGTGGGCACGCCTGAAGCCAGATGATCCAGGCAGCACATATATTTCGCCTCCTCACAGGGTGGTTGCTAGACTGGACTATTTTTTTATATCTAATTCATTGGTATCTAGGTGTCGGATTGAGAAGCTTCCCCGCATCATCTCTGACCACAGATTTGGGATATGTATGTTATGCGGGATGTCCTCAGGATCGTTTTGACGTTTTATGTTCCACCTCTAAATCTAGCCAATGACTGAGTTGCTGTAATAGCACAGTGCATTGGAAGGATTAAGTGGGGGAGAAATGGGGGTTTGAGATCAGGAAGGAAAGGAAGGGGACAGCAGAGAGGGAGATCTGGAAAACACAAAGAAAAGCATATATCATGAATACCTTATCATTCTTATTGCCATGATCACACTGTAACCTTTCCATTATTACTTCTAGCTCTATAACTACCTGAAAAGGAAAAGACACTTCAGTTTAGAAGCAGGTGATGGTTGATAGTCGAGATGATGGTATTAAGGAAGTTGCTGCAATAATACAAAACCAACATATACATGTAACAACCACTATAGGAAACATATACAACAAGGCATCAACTGAGAGGATAACGCTACATGAACATACCCCTAACTCACTCCTGATATACTTCACAGGGATTGAGTGTAGACCACTACCACTCGTGAAGAACCCCTGTTAATAGAGGAAGTCAGAGACAACAAAGGTTAATACACTGTACATCCTGAACACATTCTCCATCAAGAAATAATAGAATAAACGATAGGTGAGAAGCCCTGTAGTTAATGCACTCAAGGCAACGTATCCGAGGCTAGAAACCTCTTGTAGTCTGAAGTTTAAGGGAGAGCTCCTTGCTCTAATTTCAGAATACCACAAAGTTAAAGTACCCAAAAGAACTGGAGATACCCGTGGATTATCAATCATCCACTTCTCCATCGGCCGACAATACCGACCGGGTCAAATCCTGTCTGGAAAAGTACTGACCCACAGTAGATCAAACAAGAACACGTGTGGGCTTTTGCCAACACGACCTCAAAATCAAGTGAATACAAAAGCGGCCGAATCCTGGTGCAAGCACCCTAACCGCACCCATAGAAGACCAGCAACCGACACAAGAGCACTGGACAGGAGGAATTCCCTACGCCGATCTCGGGAAATGATTTCCTCTTATGCTTCCTGGTTCGTAATCTCGCGATACTCGCGAAGGATCATGGGAGATGTAGTTCCGACTAGCGTCTTGCTGGGAATTGTAGTTCCGATCCCATGCGCGATCGTGACAACATACAACGTATGAAGGAATGGATAGGGTGTTTCTTGGAAATTAATCGAGGAAGTAACAGCTCAGGGGAAACATTTGACATCATCTTTACTCTTTGGGTTGAGAGAGTTAGTTATGGAAGAAACTAACTTTGCTTTGGGAAGAATACCCACTGCACTAATTTCATGTCCCAAATAGTTTACACTACAGGCAGCAAATTTACACTTAGAATACTCAACAGTTAACACAAATTTGTTTAACAAAGAAAGTACATGGACAAGTTTAGTTTCATGGTCAGCATTATTCTTCCCTATAACTAGAATATCATCTTGAAATATAAGGACATACTCCAAATGACCGAAGATGTTATGCAAAAGACGCTGGAATACAGCGGCCGCTGAGGCCAGGCCAAATGGCATCCTAGTGTATCTGAAACACCCAACATGAGACACAAATGCGGTGAGATCTTTGCTAGTGTCCGACAGAGGAATTTGGTGATACGCCTGACACAAGTCTATAGTTGAATAAACTTGCATACCTCTAGTTTTAGAAATCATCTCGTTGATTTTGGAAAGAGGAAATTGATCAACTTGAATAATAGCATTTAAATGGCGTAAATCAATGCAGATGTCATGATTTCCTCCCCTCGTCATGCCTTCGCCGTTGTCGCGCGCCGCTGGCAGAGCGGACTACAAATCCCAGGAAGCCTAGCGCGGCGAGATTACGCAACACCTATAGTACGTGTTGCATAACATGAAGGACCGCCTATATAGGCGGAAAGGGAAAGGATGCCGTGTCAGATATTCAGACTCCACAGCCGACGTTTCCTGAAGCAGAGCGCTCCGTGAGCAGAGACTGTTGAAACTATCGTGGATCTTCAAGAGAACGGAGGTAGGATCGCCCCGTGTCTCTGTTACAAGCGGAACAGTGGTCTGCAGCGCGTAAGCGTCCTCTGACTCGGACGAGTCAGCTCGGCTCGGCTCAGGATCCCGAGTTGAGGCTGGTAGGAGCGGCTGCTCCCAGCCCGGTCCAAGGGTCTTATCGGAGGCCAGGTAAACGGAGGTTGGTGTGAGCCGTAGCTCCCAACCCCCGTCCTTGTACTAGTCCGGGATTAGTGTTGAGACGCACTCCGGGAGGAGTTTGCGGCGTCTCCACGGTCATAGCATCTTGAGGTAGGTCTGATCGAGCGGCTGCTCTCGACCACCTCTCTCTTTTGGTTCTTGGGTGATAAGCAGCGAGAACCGCCTGATTGAGATACCGGTTGAGCGGCTGCTCCCCGTATCCCCAAGGAAGGAGTGGTAGAGAACCCGGCTGGGCGACTCCCACCTTCCTCACGTCTGCTACCCCAACGTCAGAGATCAAGACCCCTCACAGCTATCGACCGGCATTGTCGGGCGCTTTTAGCGCAGTGCCCTCCGTTGGCGTACAACGGGACCGTTGTACTTGCGGAGGACGGTGCATAACACCAGCACTGTGAATGGGGTATCGTATACAGACCTGGTGAATTCAAAATAAACATTCTGTGTGTTCACTTCCCGCTACCTTGCACATTATCAATAAATCCTTAACTCACAAGAAGTGGTTTTGTGTTCTGTGGGTGTCTGTCCCCGATCCTGGGAACGCCAGGTCGTTACAGCAGAGCCTAATTTTTCCATTGGCCTTTCTAGCTGCGACCAATGAAGAAATCCATTGAGAACTCTCAATTGCCTCAATAACACCATCATTGGCCAATCTATTCATCTCACTTGCTACTTCATCCCTGATATTTCTTAATTTGTGTATTTTAGAAACAGCATCTGGTTTCAACCGCATGCAATGTTTAAACCCATCAATCTTGCCTAAGGTGCCTGAAAATACATTTGGAAAATGTTTGCAAAGACTTTTTCCTAAGGAATCACCTTCATCTAAAATTAAAACTAGTTGAATCCCATTGGGATCTAAAATTATGTTAAGTTTCTTTTGATCTTTCCAACCCAGGACAGATGGACCCTTTTTTGATACATACGTTTTGCAAAGAGCACTTCTGTGCTTGAACCTGAACAAAGGTTTTCTAAAACCTAATAATTCAATGGGATCTTCATTAAAACTCTCAGGAGATATATCAGAACCAATTTTGTTGATAAATTTATCAAACCATACAGACTCATTAATAATCGTAAAAGGAGAACCTGAATCTGCAGCAATGTGAATGCTCACTCCACCCATAAGCATTGAACACATGGGTTTGTTTGATTGTTTAATACTTGAAATATTTACTACTACTCTACCCCCAGATGTAGATACATCACATTCATCATCATCCCTGTCATCATCATTAGAGTTAAACTCCCTTTCTTCAATGCATTTCACTTTACTGGACTTCTTATCATGACAAACTTTGCTGAAATGACCCACCCTTCCACAAATTGAACATCGACTTTTAATTGCAGGACATTTTTTGTTGTTGGCTAGATGATTTTTACTGTCACACCTGTAACAACGTAGCACTTTTCTATTAGAGTTATTTTCTTGTTTACTACTGATTTTGTTAGAAAAATTACTTTTGGTTCTGTTAAATAAAACTCTAGCCACAGTCTCTTTAGAGGCTGTCTCTTGTTGAGAAACCACTGAACTTTTGAGTGCCTTCGCACACCTTCCAGACAGTTCACCTGTACGAGCAACAGCAAGAACATCTTTAAGGGGATTATCTCCATTAATCCAAAGTCTATCTTTCATAGAGGGATGATAAGAATGCATAACAATTTGGTCCCTTATTAATTTTTCTTCAATTACACCAAACCTACAATCTATGGCCAGTTTTTGAAGAGCCATACCATAGTCATCAATAGATTCATTTGTAAGTTGTTTCTTCTGAAAGAATTTAAAACATGTAACTCCAATGCATACTTTGGGAATAAAATAGTTATCTAAATGCTTCATAGCTTGATTGAAAACATTCTCATCACCTCCAGCAGAATCCTTATTTAATTTGTTGTAAATTCTTAGTCCTTCTAGACCTAGACTGTGCATTAACAAACCTTTTTTTCTTTTGTTAGATAATTTGTTAGCGTAGTCAATAGTAAAAAGGTAATTAATGAAATATTCTTTCCATTCTATCCAGGGAACAGGTGGATCAGCAGGAATACATAAGAACTCTTTTGGTGGATTTACCATAATGTTGGTAAGTGGAGTAGACATAATAAACAAGTAATTACTAAAGTAAACACATGAAAATAGATGGTTTAAATGACATCAAGAAGAGACAAATGGTGGCAGTAGGCCTACAGACTATTGGTGCTAATATCGTATGTTTACAGGAAACCCATATTGAAGGGTCACAATCACAAATACTAAATTCACTTGGATACAATCTGATTAGTGCAACTACACAGGATATGCGGGCAATAGGGGTAGCACTTTTAGCAAGAGGAAGAGGGCTTACTTTTAATAGAACTAAATCCGATAAATTGGGAAGATGGTTGATCACAGAAGTTCATTCAGGGCAATCTTCATCAATGACCATCGACACAATTTATGGGAGCAATAACGATGACCCCCTGGTAATTAATAATGCATCCAATGAACTTACTAATTGGCCGCTACCTCTTATAATCTGTGGCGATCTCAATATAAATCTTTCACATGATTGGTCAACAAAAGATGACTGGCATTACCATGGACGGAAATCAAAAGTCTTTAAAGCAATCAAGGAACTATGTATTACCCATGGGTTAATTGATGCATGGCAGACTTTAAACAGTAATTCCGATGCTCCAGGGTATACATATTACTCAAATCCACATCATACACATGCTAGACTGGATTACTTCTTGATCTCTAGCTCAATCAAAACTCCCTCCAAAGTAGAAAAGCTACCCCGAATTATGTTGGATCATAATCCCTTACTACTCACAGTGGAGACAACATCTTTGACACAGACACCACAAGCTTGGACCTTTGAGAGGTCTTTGCTCCTCGAGAGTGAATATTGTAAACATATGAGAAGCTGGATCTCAAACTTTTTGATGGTTAATAACGGCAGCACAACGATAGATTTCGTCTGGGACGCCCTAAAAGCAGGCATTAGGGGGTGAAACTATACAATATTCACTCAGGACTAACAAGTGTGCAAGAGAAACACTAAGACTCTTACAAGAAACTTTAAAGAGGGTGGAGGAAGATCTTATAAGGGTAACAAGAAGCTCTTTTACCACAGAAGAGATAACTAACGCACAAACTCAGGTTGCAATAGCTAAGGCGGCAATTACAAATATATATACCAATAACGCAGGTAAAAAAGCTACTGTTCACCGGGAAAAAATATACAATATTAGTGAGTCAGTTGGTCAGCAATTAGCAATCCGGATGAGACAGCAGACTACACAAAATGTAATACAGGAAATCCAAGACCCTATAATTGGTAGAGTATCTGACTCAGAGAAGATCAGAGAAGCATTTTGGCGTTTTCACAGTGCTCTCTATATAGAAGAGGGAGAAATAGACCAAGAGAAAATTTCTGAATATCTAGATATAGATACCTGTGACAAACTTTTTTTTTTTTTAAACTTTATTTTTGTCGCAGACAATGATAGCATATAACAGTTGCGCCGACAGCTACAAGAAAGCAACGACATTATGTCAAAGAACATACTTCTGTGTACACGGCCCATCAGCCCACAACCCGAAGGCCGGGCGGCGGTAGATGGTAGCATGTAAGCCAGGTCATGAACCTAGCCATGTAACTGCGCGGCAGGATATTCTGATTTGCTTTTCATTTTCTTTAATACAGGTTACCCCCCAACTCCCCAAAGGAACCCTCCCCCCTACCTGTGACAAACTTAACACCGAAGACCAGCTAATCTTGGAAAAGGTCCCCGACATTGAGGAAATAAGAAAAACGGTAAAAGATCTCTCCCGCGGGAAGGCAACTGGAGCAGATGCTATCCCTCTTGAATTTTATATAGTATTTCTGGATCAACTTCAAGAAATTTTGTTGAATCTATGCTTACATTTATTTAGAGGAGGGCAAGCCCCCAACTCATGGTCTACGGCTAAAATCGTGATATTCCCTAAGAAAAATAAACCCCCTGACCAGATGGGCTCTTATCGACCCATCACATTAATAAATGCAGATTCTAAAATTTACTCCAAACTACTCGCCAACCGTATCTCATCAATAATCCATAAAGATACATCTAAAGTTCAGCATGGCTTTATCCCTGGGAGAGACACTACCGATCACATACGGAGGGTAATTAGCTTATTTGACATACCCAGATGGCACTAATACTACTCGATGCAGAGAAAGCTTTTGATCGGGTCTCCTGGTCATTTTTGTGGCAGGCAATGTCCAGGGTCGGTTTCAACCAGGCTTTCATACAGGCAATACAAAAACTCTACATTAATCCTCAGGCTATGGTGATGTTTAATGGAGATAACTCAAAAGAACTAAAAATCTTGAGAGGAACTAGGCAGGGATGCCCCTGCTTCCCGCTATTGTTCGCTCTTTATATTGATGCATTTATCAGGAGACTGCAAAATAATAGGAATATAATTGCCATTTTGACAAATAAATACTCAACAAAAATTCTCGCCTATGCAGATGATATCACCATTGTCACTAATAACCCAAACCTGGCTATGCCAATTATTGAACAGGAGGCATTAAGATTTGGCATTATTTTAGGATACGCTCTGAATCGAGGGAAAACCCAAATAATTATTAACAACAAATGTGTTATGACAGATCCACGTACAACAAGTTCAGCCACTTATCTAGGGCTTACAATAACCTCTGAATTAGAGAATCTAGTCGACCTGAACCTAAAACCTATATCAAATAGAATGCAAAAAGATCTCCGCTGTATCAATAATCTACATCTTTCTTTGATCGGACAGGTAAATGCTCTAACAATGGTCTACTTTCCAAAACTTTGGTATATATTTAGAGCCATTAATCTGGAAGTCTCAGACCAGTGGTTTAAAAGAATGGAACATATCTTCACGGACTTTATTTGGTCATACACACAGTCCTGCCGCGCCTATAAACTACTGACACTTCCCAAAGAAAGAGGAGGATTATGCCTTCCAAACCTTAGGCTATATTATTGGGCAACAGTCTTGCTATATAACCATGAGCTTTTTCTTCTTGATGGAACAGGGACAACTGGGGATAAAGACACTCCAACAATTCATCAAATAATATTAGGTGACAGAAGCACCGGCTATCTTTGGAGATATCTCTTCGATAGTTACCATAAAAAAGTAAGACTAAAAACACTCATAGCAGCGTTTAAAGTTTGGAAATCTGTGAGGAAAATGATAGATCTGGGACGGTTATCTTTTTATACACCCATACAAAATAACCCCCTCTTACCAGCCATATTTAAGGATTCCTATATTGATAGATGGATTATACCCGGAATTACTTATATAGGTTGTTTTTTTTCCTCAGAAGGGCTATATTCTTTTGAATTTTTTAAAGACAAGTATCATTTGGAATGGAGAGATTTCTTTAAATATCTCCAAATAAGAGATTTTCTATCACAACGTGTGAGGAGAGAAGACACAATGATTAAAAGCACCTTAGCTGAAATTCTCAGCCACTATCAGGAAAAAATACGGATCGGGGGGTTATACCAGTTATTACTGACACATTTATCGGATGACAGGCAGAAGATTATTCAGAAATGGCAAAAGAAATGTATAATCTCTGCAGAAGAATTTGAGTATGTATATGGGCTATCACAAACTACACTCATGTCAACCAAACTACAAACACAATTTTATAAAATATGTTTTTTATGTACTATACTCCAGATAGAATCGCCAAATGGGGTAATGGGAGAGGAACATGCTGCTTTCGATGTAACTTACAAGATGCGGACTGTATACACATTTTTTCATCTTGTCCCTCTTTAACTTCTCTCAAATCAAAAATTTAACATTTCCTCTCATTGATCCTCAAAACTGTGGTTAACCTATCTGATCAAACAGTTGTCCTGGGCCTAACAAATTGTACTTATCAGAATATCGGTCATGAATTGATTTTTATTTCGATGGCCGTATTAAGAATTTGTATAGCATCAGCCTGGTTAGATCCTATTGCCCCCTCATACCAACAGTGGTTTTCAAGACTGTTAGCAATTTTTAATTTAGAAATGGCAATATATAAAACTAAAAGTAGGAAACGTAGAATAAAAGGCTTAAAATTTGGTCTCCCTTAATAGAATGGTCTGAATCCTAGTCACTTATATAACAATAACATGGCTACAATCGTCTAGTTGCAATGTGTACCTATCTAACTCAATGTTTATTTGTCTTACTTTTATCTATTATTATACATATATGCTTTTGAAATTCTTTTTTTTCACATATAATCTGCCCGATCAGAGGGGGGGTGGTTGTCTTATGTGTTGTATTGTCCTTTTTCTGTACAAAATCCAATAAAAAATGTTTTTTTAAAGAGAAACCACTGAACTTTTAAGTGCCTTCGCACACCTTCCAGACAGTTCACCTTTACGAGCAACAGCAAGAACATCTTTAAGGGGATTATCTCCATTAATCCAAAGTCTATCTCTAATAGAGGGATCATAAGAATGCATAACAATTTGGTCCCTTATTAATTCTTCTTCAATTACACCAAACCTACAATCTATGGCCAGTTTTTGAAGAGCCAAACCATAGTCATCAATAGATTTATTTGTAAGTTGTTTCTTCTGAAAGAATTTAAAACATGTAACTCCAATGCATACTTTGGGAATAAAATAGTTATCTAAATGCTTAATAGCTTGATTGAAAACATTCTCATCACCTCCAGCAGAATCCTTATTTAATTTGTTGTAAATTCTTAGTCCTTCTAGACCTAGACTGTGCATTAACAAACCTTTTTTTCTTTCGTTAGATAATTTGTTAGCGTGGTCAATAGTAAAAAGGTAATTAATGAAATATTCTTTCCATTCTATCCAGGGAACGGGTGGATCACCAGGAATACATAAGAACTCTTTTGGTGGATTTACCATAATGTTGGTAAGTGGAGTAGACATAATAAACAAGTAATTACTAAAGTAAACACATGGAAATAGGTAAAGAATATTGGAAATAACATTTTAAATTATAGAGAGTCACACCTAGAAAGCTGTGTGAATCAGCGTAGAGAGTCACACCTAGAAAGCTGTGTGAATCAGCATAGAGAATTTATACAGTTGAAGGCTGTTAGTTGGAATGAAGAGTCTCACCTTCAAGTTGAAGTACTTATAATTCACCACCAATGCTGTAAAGATTCAGCTAATTGCGCGGAGTATCGGAAAACAGCAACTGAAGGATGAGGGTTATTATTAGTAATACCTCATGGTTGTGCTGTATCTTTGCGCAGTGAAAGCTATGAGCGCACTGCACCTCCGTCGTTCCGGCAATGTTCGCTGAAATAAATCATCAAAATGCGCTGTCAACACAATATTTTGCGCATATCAGCAGCGATTGGTGAAAAGAGGGTGAAGATGACCAATTACAGGGAAGGATATACAGTCTCCAGAGAAGAGGCGGGGTAAAACGAAATTCGTCCAATCAATAACGTTGAAGCGGTTCAAAGGGAAATCCTGAATAAATCCGGAAATAGTTGAAATGACGCGTAGGTTCTCTTTTCGTCTGGTAGGATCGTCGCCAAAATACGTGTAGTGAAAACTAACACGTAGTTTAATAATAAACTTCAATTTTATTCATGGTCAAATCCAGACGAAGACGAGGCAGCTTCCAGGTACAGATCCAGCATCATCTGACCGGTAAGACTTCAACCGTCTATCTATGCAACTGTACATTTCTTGAAACATAACAATCTAACACGCTACTCGCATGCCTAAGCGCATGCTGGACTAATTCAATAAACAACATTCTAACATTCTTCCCGTTCCTCGTGAAGGTCAAGAGAGCTTCACGAGGAACGGATAACACTACAGAGTGGTATTGCAAGTGAGTTACCAACTAATCTGTGAAATATGTGCTTTTAAAAGACCGTTATAAGAAAGTTTTCACTACATACACAGTATGGGTATTTCTAAACTCAATATTTTAGGAGCACTTTTTTATTGTAAACGTTTTTGCGCATTTTGTAGCAGTCTAACTTACACAGTGTGTATATCACGGAAGTTTTAAACACTGACGTACATACAGTGCTTTCTGTCACAGACTGGGCCTTCACAGCACTAAACACACAAGTCACTATTCTTTACTGCAAAGACCAGGATTCAATGCTCTGGTTACACACACACACAGACCTCTGTAGTGCATTAACAAACAGCTTTCATAATGTATGATAGTACATTTCCGACCTGGTAACTTAACTTGCATTCATTTTTCATTTAAGCTTTGCTTATATATCTATATCTATATCTATCTATATATATATTTTGTTTTACCTGAAGATAAAAATCTGAAATACGTTACAGTATTGTTGTAGGTCTAGTTGTTATTTTCCTTCCCATTATCCTATTGGTCAATGTGCATGTGTCAGCCTGGAATGTTATAGGAATAAGTGACGTCATGCTTGGAACTGTGATTCTTCTTTTGACTCTGCGTAGTCAACACCCTTCCCCACAAGCTCTTATAATTCCAATAAATCTTAAATTATAATTCATTACGTCTTGTGTGTCATATTCGACGACTTCACTACAATTGGCGACGAGGGACGGGACGAAGAACTTTCAGAGCTTGTGGAGGATTTCGTCACGAGACTGATAATTCATGTTGAGGCAAGTGTCTATATTAATTTCAAATAGAGAGGCACAACTCGTTTATAATTTCCGCTTCTTTTGTTTGGTTTTGAGCCGTACAAGATAGAAGCCGACGTGTACTTCATGGGTCTACATAGGATTTGGTAGCCGAAGAAGTTACGGGATTCAGAAAAGCTGTTTAAAGATTTTGTTCAGGCAAGTGTGGATATTGTCTTTTTATAAGTAACGCTGTTCAAGTTGTTAATTCGGTTCCACATATTTGTTCTAATGTTGCTGAGGGAGATGGCATTTCGCCGTTGAAAGAGTTCGTTGACATTCTACAACTGTCAACTGTCCAACTGTCAACTGTCAAAACTCAGCTGACGCTGATACGTCATCCACAGCAGCTTGCTATTTCGCTTCAACTGTAAGCTAATAGGTTCGCGTAAGTACGTCATCGCGTCTTCGACGTAAGTACGTGACGCCGTTTTGGATTGGTGTCACCATTAACGCTGCTTTACTTCACGTAATCGGCACAAGTTATTTTGAGTCAGGAAACAGATCTATTTTGCGGACCTTCGCAGGAAAATAAGATTATTCATAAGGTAACAAGTCTAAAAGGCGGGAAGAAAGATTAACATTTCTAAAGAAGTAAGGTGTCAATTATTTTTTTTCGTATAGTTGTTTTCTTCTTGAAACTCACGTACAAACTCTGTTCTGTGCAGAGATACCATCTTTATCCGTGCGTATTGTTTAAAACAATTCTTAGTCTTCTGTTCAATTTTTTGTAAAAAAAAAATAAAAAAATGTATATGTAGTAGAGCACAACCAGCGGCACTATTGAGTTCTTAATTAAGAAGGAGAGTATAGAAGAAGTTAAAGTAGTCATGGCCGATGAGAATATGTTTTCTGCACCAGCTCTTTTCCTTAATGATCCAGGGAAACCGGTAATGAAATGGAGGAACTGGTACAGAGCTTTTGAGAATTATCTGGTCGAAATAAACGGCAAGAAATATGATTCTGAGCGAAAAAAAGCAATTCTTTATGGGCTACCAGGTGTTGCTGGTCAGGAAATGTTCGATAGCCTACCAGAATATGAACCTGATCCAGGACAGTTTATTCCCCTTGATGAATTTCAGGAGGCTGTGAAAAGACTAGAAAGACAATTCGATGAAGAAGAGAACATTATGGTTGGCAGACATAGTTTTGCAATGAGGAAGCAATCAGAACCGGAAAATGTTGAAGAATATATTGGTAGTTTGAGGGTGTTGGCCACCAAGTGTGACTCTGGTGACTTAGTAGATGTGTACATACGTGATCAGTTTGTTTTTCACTGTTTCGAGCACAAAATACAGGAACGCTTGCTTGCCTGTAAAAATCCTAACTTATCAGAAGTAATTGACATTGCAAAGGCATTGAACGGTCACTTGAAGGCAGAAAAGAACTCGCTAGAGTTAATTATTCGTCTAATACAAATGTTTCACATGTTAATGACAAAAGAAAAAAAGAAAATGGTGCTAGTTGTTCCTACAAGACTAATTATAATTCTAATGTTTCCCATTTTGTATGTTTTAGATGTGGTTCACATTACCACAGAGCAGATTCTCTGAATTGTCCGGCAATCGGGAAGAAATACACTAGATGCCAGAAGGGAGGGCACTTTGCAAGTGTGGGCGGTAACTTCGGTCAAAAACGTAATGTTAAAACTAAAGTAAGTAGTGTTGATGATTTCAATGAGGAAATGTGTTCTAACGTTGTTTTAGCCCTAGGAGATTGCAATAGTGAAATTAAAGGTCCTTTAGGAGTAGCACATGTTGGCGAAGTTGAGATCAGTATTATGGCGGATTCAGGTTCGCCCATCACAATAATTTCTGACAAAATCTTTTTGAAATATTGGCCTACGGTTGATCTATTACCTTCAGATGTTCATCCCAAAGCATTCGGAGAATTCGACATAAATATGTTCGGATATTTTGAAGAAGTATTGAACATAAAGGGTAGATGTATAAATACTAAAATATATGTTGCTGAATGAGGCAGAGATATTGTAGGGTGGAGGGACGTTGCCAAATTGAAGATAATTATCAAACCAGGATCATAGGATCCCATTGTATTAGATGAAGGTTTCATTTCTCACGTTTCTATTCCCACAGAATCCGAGTATGATATTTCAAGGATTTTGAGTAAGTATGATACGCTACTCGAAGATCGCATAGGATGTGTGAAAGATTTCGTACACAAGATTATACTCAAAAAAGACGCCACTCCTATCAGACACAAAGTCAGGTCTTTACCCTTATCAGTTCCAGAAGAGTTGAGGGTTTTGTTAGAGAAACTCGTCAGAGAAGGGGTGATTGAACCAGCTGATTCATCAGAATGGATTTCTGGGATTGTTTTGATTAAAAGAAAGAGTGGAGAGTACCGTTTATGTGCGGATTTAAGATCGCTGAACAAAAATATTTTGGTGGATTGTTTTCCCCTTCCCAAGATTCAGGAAATTTTAGCCAACACTTCTGGATCCAAATATTTTTCTCTCATCGATCTTAAATCGGCATACCACCAGGTCAAACTGGATGATGATTCTAAAATGTTAACCACTTTCATCACTCCTCTAGGAGCTTACAGGTATGTTCGCTTACCCTTTGGATTGGCGTCCTCCGCCAGTGTTTTTCAAAAACTCATGGGAAATATGTTTGGTGATATAAAAGGAGTTCAAAAATTCCAAGATGATATATTAATTCATGCAGATACAGAAAGTAAGCATAATCACATTTTAGATATGGTGGTAAAACAATTGCAAGAAAAAGGTATGACTTTCTAGAGACAAATGTACATTTTTAGAAACAGAAATAGAATATCTGGGCCACGTGCTTAGTGCTGAGGGAATCAAACCTAAGCTTAATTTGATAAAGGCCATTTCAGATGCACCAAAACCTGAAGGGAAAGACTCCCTGAGATCATTTTTGGGTCTCAGTGAGTATTATTCACGGTTCATTGAGAACTATTCCAAGTTGATTGAACCTTTGAGAGTACTTCTACGCAAAGGTAAAATTTTTGAATGGGAAGTGCTACACGATAAGGCTTTCAAAGATGTCAAAGAAGCTATTTTGAAAGCACCCACATTGAAACCTTTTGATTCTAATGGGTCCAGTATAATTACAGTTGATGCCAGTTCGGTCGGAATTGGTGCTGTATTCACGCAAAAAGTTGGTAAGCATACCCACACTGTAGCTTTAATTTCTTGCAGATTAAATGACACAGAGAAAAATTACAGTGCCATCGAGAGGGAGGCCCTCGCCTGTGTATGGGCTGTGGATAAACGAAAAATGTATGTTTGGGGCAAAGAGTTTGAATTGGTACCGGACCATAAACCTCTCACTTTCATGTTCGATGGTTATGGCAGAGGTAACGGAAGAGCATCAGCTAGATTGGTACGACTTTTGGCCAAGTTACAGGGATTTAATTTTTCTATAAAACACATTTCCGGTAAATCAGAGCAGATTTTCTACACGTTTGCCCACTGATAGTTCAGAAGTACAAAAAGAAGATGACACTGAGTGTGTTGTGTCTAATGTTGATATTAGTCATCAGTCTTGCAGGTTAATCTCAGAAAAAGAATGGATTGATGCCATGAGTAAAGACTCTGTTATGTTGAAAGTCAAAAGGTATATGTCCTCTTCATGGCCACCAGTCCGCAATTTATCTTCTGATCTTAGAACATTTTTGCATGTGTCTAATGAATTAAATGTGTACAAAGGTTTACTCAGGAGAGGAGATTTGCTTGTTCCACCCTCTAGTATTAGAAACAAGATAATTTCGGTGGCACATAAATCACACTTAAGAGCTACTATGACCAAAAGGATACTAAAAGAACATTATTGGTGGCCAGGGATGGACCTTGATGTTAATCTTTTCATTGAAAGATGTGAAAGTTGTACAAAATCCGACAAACATTGGAAACTTAGAAAACAAGAAATGCAACTAGTTTCCATACCTAACTCAGCATGGTTCAAAATTGCCATAGATATGGCAGGTCCATTTCACCTTCTTGGACAAGAATCTATATTTTAATTGCAGTTAGTGACTATTATTCTAAATGGATATATCACAAGTTCTTCAGTACCATCGACTCTGATGCAGTCATAGGCTTTCTACGTACTTGTTTCTCCATCGAAGGTAGTCCCCGCACCATTGTTTCTGATAACGGGAAACAATAAACTTCAAGCAAGATTACTGATTTTTTTACCTTACATGGAATTCGTCAGGAGAAGACGCCATTATACTCTCCAAAGTCCAACGGACAGATAGAAAGAGTCAATCGCTTCCTCGAGGACGGTATTCAACTTGCGTTGGCATCAAAATTACCTGTTCAGGAGTTCATTCTAGAAAGAGTCTTTGATTATAATACCACACCCAACAGCACTACAGGGTTCTCTCCATTCTTTTTGATGAGAGGGAGGAGATGTGTCAATGATATTGTTCCCAAGTTTGATATGTTAGAAGGCACTTTACCTTCCACAATTGTCATAAATGATGATCAGTTGCAGGTCAAAAAGAAAATTGTTGATGTTCAGCTAAAATCCAAACAGTATCAAGACAAGGTGCATAGGGCTATAAACAAAGAATTCTTCAAGGGAGAAATGGGTTATAGTCACCAAACCTGGTCATCATCTCAAAGGTAAATCCAAATTCTTTGATCCAGAGGAAATTGTAGAAGTCTCAGATAGCGCAGTTCGCCTCAAAGATTCAGGTTGGCGCAACAAGAGTGATGCTATAAGGCTCAACAAAAGCCAAGTTGATTTGTGGAACAAGGGAAAGAAAACTGTCAATGATTTGTTAAATGATTTTTCTTGGTTAAATACTTACACAAGTGAATCAGAACATGATTATTCGACTCAAGATGATAATATGTGTTGCACAGGTAACCAGGCAGGTGGTACTGATAACGATGTTGAAAAGAATTACACTGTTAATAGTGATTGCACCGACAATCGCCAAGTTGACAAAACTGTTGGTGTCCAGCTTAGCAATGGTGATGTTGCTCCCAATCTAGCAAGCTCTAAAGTTGCTGTGAGGCCCGAAGGTTCGGGTAACATGCAGGATGGTTGGGGGGCACCTGCACCAGATATGGTAGAATATCCAAACTTCCCAGTGCACTTAAGGATTATGAATTAATGTAACCCTTCTTCCCAGAAAGGGAGATGTTGTAGGTCTAGTTGTTATTTTCCTTCCCATTACCCTATTGGTCAATGTGCACGCTCCAGCCTGGAATGTTATAGGTATATAAGTGACGTCATGCTTGGAACTGTGATTCTTCCTTTGACTCTGCGTAGTCAACACCCTTCCCTGTTATGTTCTAGTTGTCCTACGCTAGTGGCGCACTAGGCGCACAGCGTGGACCCACGTGACCCGGCTAATAAAAGGGTCTGCAAGCGTACTTACGCCAGTTGGCGGCGACGTGACCAGCAACTAACTACAGCCCACAGTGTCCGTGTGTTTCATCCTAGGCCTGTGCCACGTGCCAAGTACATAGTGTCCCAGAGTGCCCCCGAGTGTAGGGTCATCACCAGCCCTACCTGTGGACCCCCCACATGACACAAAAGCTGGCGACAAGGGTGGGATCCTCTCGCTGTGTGTGTGCACGTGCTTTGTGGGGCAGCCGCGAGCACTGCCATCGGCTCGCGGCGCTCGTGCCCCTGGGGTCCCGACTGCTGCACGACGTTTCGCCCGGACCGTCGACCGGGGAAACTCTGGTGCCCCCCAGGTGAGCTGCTGCGCCCGTAGGGAGGGGTGTGCACGCCCGGACCGTCGACCGCGGCACGCAGAAGATCGTGGGGTGCGCCGCCGTGCATACCGGCGGTGCGCACAGCATCACTAAGGGGCTGTGGCCTCATCACCCTCCCGACCGCTCGCACTGGCGGATCCCCCGGGGCGGCAAGCGGAGCCCAACTGCCGTCGCACAGCGCCGCAGGCGGACGAGCTATTGCGCTGAACCGCGCTACTGCCTCAAGGCCGCGGCCACGCCCCCTCACCTCCGCGCGGCCCGTGAAGAGGGCCCTGATAACGCGCTGCTGCAGGAAGGGGAGAGAAGACAGGATCACACGGAGCCACCACACCCAACTATACAAAGAAAAATAAAACAAGCATTGGCAACACAAAAGGCAAGGAATACAGTGCTACACAATCCACAAAGTGGCCGCACAACCTCGAAGTCACACGCTAGCACAACTACACCTCACGCCTCGCCGGTAGTGAAACTGCACAGCAGAAGCCTAAGAGCACCCAGCACAGCCGGTAGCGCGACACCTCAACGGACATGGCCACGATACCGTCAATCGAACCGTTCCTAGTAGAAGGCTCGCCATCTTCACTGGCTCCGAAATGGAAAGACTGGGTCGACAGGCTGGTAATATTCTTTGAGGCCACCAAGGTCCACAAGGATCAAAAAAGGGCCATGGTGTTACACCTTGGAGCAAGGATGTCCACAACATCGCGAAAACTCTAGCAGAAGCGTCCCCGAAGACATGGGCGTAGGAAGTGTGGGGGACGAGGGGGATATATCCCCCCCAGAATTTGGAGTGGGGGGGACACGGGGAACAAGACTGGGGGGACGAGGGTATAAATAATTTTCCCCTCTCCTTTCTGTATTCACAGGGCCATTTGCGCGCGAAAGCGCTTTGGACAATGGCCCTGACCAGACTGTACTTGACCTATGACTTGCCCCCAGTTACCTGTGATCAGGCTGCACGCCTGATGGTGCTAAAAGGGATTTAGCCACCCCCACCCACCGTCATCGTGTGTCTCAGCCCGGGCTGGTTGACTTGCTCGGCAGGGCAGTGTCTGGAGTCTAATCTCCAGAGCGCCCGATTTTTTCACAAGTCTTTTAAAGACCATTTACATCCCGCTTGGAAATGGTTAAGGAGGCTTTGTTGTTTTGTTAACTTGTTCGTAACCCCTGTGTCTCCACTCAGCCTATTTCTGTACTTTGTATTTACTTTTTACTGCCACAGTGGGAGAAAGCATTCAGTGAAAAGGCATCTCACAAGTAGGGATGCCACCCTTCCAAAAAAAACAAAAAAACGGACATTTGCTGTGTTCTTCTTTAAGAGTCTGCAAGAGAACTTTAATAACATATTGTTACTTAATTTTATTTGTTGTTGTCATTTAGTCTTTAATGTTGGTTTCCCAGAGCTATCACATGCTGCTTTATTGGAATCTTTTAAACCTGAATAACTATTTTCCTATGGGGGCATTCATTTCTAAGCGTTGAATGCAAAATGTAACTGTTTTACAAATGTACGAGCTTTTGTTGCACTTGCATCATTGCGTAGCATTAAAGTCAGTGGTGTTCAACTGTTGAAGCGCCTGCTCTTCCACATGAAAACTGCTGCCACATTTTATGTTGGGGTTCAGTGCCTTATAGACAATCCAGTTTAGCCACGGTAAGGGCATTCTCTTCTGGGATTTACAGCTTGGAGTCCATGCCCAGAATAATGAACCTCTGGCAATACCCCAATCATTTGAAATGCTGTAGGATAACTCATCAGAGTCAAACTTTGTGATGGGGGGCTTGAGAAACTTGACACCTTCTGCAATTATATGAGCTAGAATCAGAATCTCTGCTAAAGTTAGTATTTTATAACTTCAGTCATGTTGGTGTAATTGTATGTGTGAGCACTGTAAAAGTTCTACAAAACCAGAAAATATTTTGTGGTGCAGGTATAAACTTGTAATACATGCTTCATTGTTACAAGTTTGATTACTTTCAGTTATGTGCAGCACGTGTTATAAAGCTGATATCTGTTGCCAGCAAGGCTTGCGTTTTGTAAATTCAAAGGGGGAAAATATTGTAGATCAAAGATTTTCCTGGGCTGCAGTGGGGCAGATTTGAACCTGAATCCATTTTTTTGTAGTTTACCACAGTGGTGACCATATTGCAATTGATGCTAGAACTCCTGTTTTGCTTTGCAGTTTTCTGCTGCAGGGGCTACAGCGTCTGGAACTGACAAGAGGGCCTGTAACAGGTCGGAGACCAAGAGACTATTTCTATGGAACTCAGCGTAACAGAGTGAATGATTTTGCTGATTTAGTGCAGGCAGTGTACTTATAAAGTTGTGTGCAGGCTCGACTGTGGCACAGAGTTGAGAGAAGGTCCCACCTCCCACCTGACACAGCGAACAGAGGAAAGGATGGCAAACCGAACAGAACATAGGTGAGCAGGGTATGGTCCTGAAATAGGGCAGAGGAAACGGGCAGAAGGAGTACTTGATTGTGGCTGGACAGTGGGAAAGATGCTGTAAATAAACCTTTTGATTCCTTCTACTGGCTCCCACTTCCAGGTTAAGAGAACCCCTGGCATAGGGATGGGAGGTCACACCTGAAGCTGCTTTCATAAGATATACAAGTTTAGTAATTCCATGGGGCAAGAAGGCAGCACTCCCCACTTAGCACTTAGCATTGGTACTTCAAGCACTGTTCACATTATGTTTGTAGTCCAATGTGCTCAAAACTGTATTTTAAGCCTTCTAACAATTAGTAAAATAAGACCCATCATTTTGGTAACTCTAAAGTGAAGAGCTTTTTTGTGTTGTGCTGTTGGTAGTGATGACCCTTACAACACACATTGTCCATTGTCCATGAAGTTAATGTAAAGGCACCCCACACTCTGCTGAGTGATTACAAGATCCCTAGTAAATGTAGAATTTCAGAAGTAAGCAAGGAGCACCTACTAGGACGATACATACTGTGATCTCCAATTGAAATTCAGGAATTGTGTTCTGAAGAGCCTCCAGACAGCCAATGGTGCAACAGGTATGCTAGAGGATGCTTGAAGCCATTAAACAATAAAAGTAGTTTGGCACTCAGCATGACAACATCCAGATGCTGAGATTTCGGGGGAAATCAAGTGATGGAATTTCAGGGGGTGTTCCCCTTTTAGATGGGTCCGTTCCCCCCTGTGAAGGTAATCCTCAAAAATGTCTTTGGATGCTGGGACCTTAGACATGGATGACTTATGAGTGTGTAGCTCATGTGTGTCAAGTAGGATGAGTGTGTAGATTAAACGCTATATGAGGCCATGGGCACTCAGGAATCCATTTTGATTTCCTGTTTTGGAGAAGTGCATGAGGTAGTGGTTAGAAAGAGCCCAGACACCATTATGAATTGTGGGGTTCCTCCAAAGCATTACTGGTATCGTTTGTGGTGGACCAGACGCTAAGGATTGGAATGAAGGAGACTAAGGTCCTTTTGTAGTGTTAGGAAACCCTTTGTCCCCTCTAGCTCCATTCTTCCACAGAAAGATGAGGGAAATTGAATGGAGAAGCCTCCATCTTTTGTGCCTTAGTTTGGGGGTCTCCTCTGACTGGACAGTATAACCCTGCCTTCCTGCTGGCACTGGAGCAAAGGCTATGGCTGTAAGGAATACACCAAAGACGAGGACTGTCTGAAACAGGTCAGAGAGCTGAGTTTGTCTGCCGACTTGCTAGAAGTACGGGACAGAAACCACTTGCCAATGTGCCAGGATTCCTGCATCTTTGTAACTGGAATTTAATTCATTTACCACTTCAAAGATCATTTTACTAGCACAACTTTTAACCAAAAGGCTTCAGTCTCTGGCCAGGCTCTATACTGTGCATATACAACTCACATATCAATACAAGGATACGTTACTCCGGGTGTTTGGGTATACATCCTGCATTCAGACACCTCACTCCTCATTCTCATCACTCACCCTTCACTTTCACCCTCGCCCTGCACTCACAGCGATCACACTGCTCATCATGCACTCACACAATTCACCCTCCTCCTTTGCTACACCCACATGAGTGCATTGATCACACTGCATGCACATGACACTCCACTCACTTGTCCCTTTCACCGCTCAACCTACACTCACAGCCATCATACTGAACTCACGCTGTTACCCTACACTCACACCATTCATCCTCCTCTTACCCTGCGCTCACACAAACACACTGCTCACCCTACACTCACAGCGACCACACTGCACTTATGCCCCTTGCCATTAACTCATGCCGTTCTCCCTCCACTTACCCTGCAGTCACATCAGCACACTGCTCACCCTGAACTCACAGTGATCACCCTGCACTCACACCATTCACCATGCACTCATGCTTTTCACCCTGCACTTACACAAGCACACCACTGACACTGCACTCATGTGCCACTTTGCTCACCTCGCTGCTCAATTTGTAGTCTCACTCAAGCAAACACATTTTCATTCACATGGGCACAACACTCGCCCTGTACTCGTACTCATATCACTTAAACAAGTACAGCACACACCCTGGAGTCACACCAGTTGCCCTGCACTTCATCCTCTCACCCTGCACTCACGCAGACAAACCTCTCAGTCTGTATTCATACAGACACCGAGTTCATCCTGCCTGCACACAGAGACAATAGTGTTCCAGACTCCTAGGAACACACCACTCACTCTGCACTAACGCCTCTCACCGTGCACTCCCCAGTCACTCTCACTGATCACCCTACCCTCTTGCAGCTCACCCTGCACCACACACAGGCACATCACTCATCCTACATTTACACAGTTCACACTGCCTTGCACTTGCTCCTCTCACTGCATGCACTCATATCACCAGACACTCACATGGGCCCTCCTCTCACTCTGCATTCATGTAGCTCACCTAACACTCACATCGACACATTTTTCACCCTACACTCGCACCAGTCATGCTGTATTCACTCACACTATTCACCATCATCCAGCACTTACATGAGCACACCTCTTACTCTGCACATATAAAAAAGACACAACTCTCATGAATCAACAAATTTGTACAAAGGCACCCACAGAATACCGGCTCCTTCGGTAGTACTAGATGCCTACTTAATTCCATCTGCAACAATGGGGCTGGGGCAAGAGGGGAGAGTGGACTGAAAATGTGGGATGGCACAAGGAGGGAGATTAGGGCGGAGGCTTTAGGGTATGGTGCAGGATTGAAGAACATGTGGCAGCTTCAGCCATTTCTGGCTTTCCGTTCACCACAATGCTTCATCTTGAGACATGCAGTTCTTTTCTTACATTGCAAGTTGGGTCTAAAAAAAACCAAAATGTAAAGTGTTACTTGATGAAATCCATAGTTGCAGAAGAAGTCAAGCATTTCATAAGGTCAGCTAGATGCTGTGATACTACATGTTAGAATGTGGATTAATCAATTTCCAATACTGAAACTGCTTGATCAATTCGTGAAACCAAACAGCTATTTTAAGAAGTGCATTTTTCATTCACATCATACTTGTAACAAACATTGTCAAGGCAATATATTATTATTTTGAATAACGTATAGAGAATCTGTTTTTAATAAGTTTTACTAAAAGGCAAGGCAGGTAAAGCAGAAACAGCAGGGCAAGCTTTTCTAACACAATAAAAGCAAATGTACTAATTGAAGAGTGACTGTGTGTGTGTGTGTGCAAGAGATATAGTGAGAATGTGTGTGTGAGTGTATGTTTGTTATGCATACAAGTGTGGTGCTGGTCTGGCACACTGGAGGTTATTCATGCCTTATGGACATGGGCACTAACAGCGTATGGATGGGACTCGTTACCTATGGCCATCTGCAGGCCTTGACATGCTTCTATGAAGGCACCGTCAGTGGCTGTGGGGTCTCAAACTGTTTAACTGATAAAGCTGATAACCCATTCATACCCAGCAGTAGGGACACAGAACACCCACCACCACACCTGCCTGAAGGTCCTGATATGATGAACATAATTCTTAGCATATGGGCTGGATCCACAGCAAAATATTGGAACTGATATTTGAGGTAACTCTTGTCATAAGATTTCCAGTACTCATTTTATAAATGGATTGTCAATGGCATAATTCTGACTCTTGTATACTGGAGGAAATTTTTGAAGGTACTCTTGGCTGTGGCTGCAGTATCCATGGTAACATTCTGGTACTGTCATATGGAATGTAGTCATTGGCCTAATTGGCTCACCCATGGAAAAATTAGGACCTTGGTATAGTGGAAGTTATTTCTGACTTAAGACATTTAAAAAAAAAACAGATTTACTACTAGGAAAAGCCAGGCTTCCAAGGTACACCATGAAAGTACTGGAATATATTTCATGAATGCCCCCTAAGGGTCTGCTGCGTTTTTCGAAATTTGATCCCAATTTTTTTTAACAATTCTCCGTAGTTGAAGTCTACTCTCCCTTGAATCATGTACAAGAAATCTGTTAAATCATTTTGCTTGCTGCAGTTTGGTGGTTTATTACACTCCACCACTTACATAGATCTTTTTCCTCCTATAATGGCTATGAGGTTAGCTCTGACCCCACTTCTATAAATGCTTGTCCTACCCCATTGCTGGGAGCAGGACTTGCTTTAAGGCGGTGCAACCGGTACAGCCGCACCTGGCGTTGACTTTGGTGGGGGCACTGTGTTTAAAAATAATATTTGGTTTAGAAGTAAATTAACTTCCTTGTGCATCAGGCAGTTTTCCGGCAACAATAAAAATGTCAAGATAACGCTGGTTATTAATGTTCCTACTAATAAGAGTTCGAACTTTTGTCTAGTGGAAGTTTTAGCTCATCGTAAAGTAGGGCGGAGGGGTAATGTGCCTGCTTCAAAGAACGTGTACCTTGCAGATCATAGAAATGAGTGAACTATGAGTAGCACTATAAAAAGTATACATGATTTTTACACATTTGTCTAATTACTTTGTGAATACAAATAACAATAAAGAATGCTTACAAACTGTGACAACATGCGTGCCTTTCTCAATGTTTCACTTTAAAACTATCTGATCATATAAATGGGCGTGCGGTCTCATGCAACAGGCGATTTCTAAAGGGTCACTGGAAAGACCACAAGGTTGTCCCTGTCCCCCCCAGAAATTTAGTGTCTCCTACGCCCCTGCCCGAAGACCCACCGTACATTGATAGTAGCCTTGAACAAGTACTTTGAGCCCATGGCCAATCAGTACTACGAACGGTTTATATTCAGACAAGCGCGGCAGCTGCCCGAAGAGTCATTGGACGCATACCACGCCCGGCTAAAGAACCTCGCCTCGACCTGCGGATTCGCAGACGTCACTGAGAAGATCCGCGGACAAATCATTCAGGGATGCGCATCAGCCAAGCTACGAGAACGCATACTAGAAGAATCAGGGAAGCCCCTGGCGGACATACTGACCCTAGGTCGCACCAAAGAATTATCGAAGGCCCGAGCGGCCCACATGGAGGCGGCCCTCCCGGCACCGGTGAAAGCCGAACCAGTCAACAAAGTGACCGCAAAATCTCCAGCAAAATGGAACAAGAAGAGCCCCGGAACCGGAGCCTCAGGAGCCACCGCAAACGCATCAGGAAAGAAGTGTGGCTATTGCGGAGGATCACCTCACCCGGCAGCAGAGTGTCCAGCAAAGGGGAAACGGTGCTCCGGGTGTGGTCGCTTTAACCATTTTGAAAAAGTGTGTCGATCCAAGAAATACCGAAGACCAAGACAAGTGGTAAACACCATTCCTGAAGTAGACCCTAGTCAGAGCGACATGGACGACGACGAGGAAAAGGTCGTCCACCGGGTACATATGATCGGCACGGCCGTCAGCAGGACCAGGCGGCTACCGCAATGTGGCATCCAAGTGGGAGAACAGGAACTCATGGCTGTGGTAGACACCGGAGCGACCATCAACCTCCTGGCTGCCTCTCTGTACCAGACCATGGATCCACCCCCCTCGACTCAGTCCGTCACCTATCACCGTCTTCGCGTACGGTCAAGACACTCCGTTGAAAATCTGAGGTAAATTCAGGACCTCCATCTCACACGGAGATTGTGCCATCAGAGCCAACATCTTCGTGGCGGAAGACGGGCAAGGTATGCTGCTTGGATGCCGGGCGGCTGAAGACCTGGGGATCGTCACATTTGCGTTTGGGGTACATCAGGAATCCATCCAACAGCTCACCACTGAGTTTGCCGACATCTTCAAGGGCATTGGGAAGTTCAACGGAAACAAGATACACCTCCACATTGACCCCACCGTCCAGCCGGTAGCATTGAGGCATCAAAGGATTGCGTTTCACATCAGACCGCTGGTGGAAGAAGAACTAAAGAAGCTAGAGGAAGCGGGCATCATAGAAAAGGTAACTGGTCCCACACCCTGGGTTTCTCCGATAGTGGTCACACAGAAACCGAAACAACCAGGAGCGGTCAGAATCTGTGTGGATATGCTCCTCCCCAACGCCGCCATCAAAAGGGAGCGCCACATAAAGCCCACCATTGACGATCTGATAGGTGAAATGGCAGGAGCAAGTTGGTTCTCAAAGCTAGACCTCCGGTCTGGGTACCACCAGCTAGTGCTTGACGAAGAGTCGCGTAACATTACAACCTTCTCCACACATGTGGGACTTAGAAGATACACACGCCTCAGCTTTGGAGTGTCCAGCGCCGCGGAGGTATTCCAAAACGTGATACAGGAGCTGATCACTGACATACCCAGAGTAATTGACGTCAGTGACGATATCATGATACACGCCCGCACAATACAGGAGCACAATGCTAGACTAACACAAGTATTCAAAAGACTCAGAGAAGCAGGCCTCACTCTACATCGTGAGAAGTGTGAGTTTCTAAAACGCAAGCTGCAATTCTTCGGATAAACCTTCTCAGCCGAGGGAGTCAATCCAGACCCCGACAAGGTAAAGGACATTAAAGCGGCTGCTCCCCCCACAACAGTCACTGAAGTCCGCAGCTTCCTGGGGATAGTCAATTACTGCGGAAGGTTCATCCGAGATCTGGTGAATCTCACGCTGCCACTAAGAGACCTCACCAAAGACAACACGCCGTGGAAGTGGGGACCGGAACAAGCCAAGGCATTCCATGACATCAAGGAAGCCCTCTCAGACGCCACAACTCTGGCCTTCTTTGACCCCCGGAAACTAACATTAGTCGCCGTGGATGCAGGCCCAGTGGGACTGGGAGCAGTTTTGATGCAAAGACAGAGGGCAGACGAAGATTGCACCCCAGTAGCATTCGCGAGTCGCTTTCTCACCGAGACTGAACAAAGATACGGACTACAAGCCGCTGGTGGCCCTCTTCTCTGGAACATCCACAAAACCTCCCCCGTGCATAGAGAAATGGATGCTTCAACTCCAAGACTACAACTGCTGGGTGGAATACCAGCCAGGATCAAGGAATCCCGCGGATTACCTATCCTGACACCCGAGAGCTGCGACCAGAGAGGAGATGGAAGATGCCGCGGACACTGAAGCCTACGTGAGGTGCGTCACAGCTAGGTCCTGCCCCGTGCCGGTGTCTTTGTAGAGCATCGCTGCAGCCACCCAGGCGGATGAGTGCTTACAAAAGGCCCGAGAAGCCCTGCAAAGTGGAAACTGGCGCCGGGCCAGGGAACGTTGGAAGATACTGACACCAGAAGCACAGCGCATCCTGGAAAGTCTATACCATGTGCGTGAAGAACTCAATGAGGACAACACCCGGTGTCTCCTGCGAGGACACCGACTGGTAATACCATCTGCCCTGACGGCCGAATGGTACAGCTGGCGCATGTGGGACACCAGGGAATGGTGAAAACAAAATCCCGACTAAGGACCCTTCCCCTGATGGACGAGCTAGTGGAGGCCACCGTGAGATCATGCACAGCCTGCCAAGTCACAGGGGATACACCACGGGAAGCTCCCATAGTTGTTGAGCCACGACCACAACACCCTTGGGAATGTGTCAGTTTGGACTTTGGCAGCCTTCCGGACGGGAGACACACCATGGTGGCCATCGATGACCACTCCAAGTATCCCGAAGTAGAAATTCTATCGACTACCAGTGCAGCGGAGGTTCTCCCTAAATTAGAGAAACTAATAGCAGCCCACGGTCTGATCAAAGAATTACGAACTGACAATGGCCCGCCCTTTCAAGGGCAGGAGTTTGCCAACTATCTGAGTACAATGGACATACAGCACCGCCGGATAACGCCCCGCTGGCCCCAAGCCAATGGAGAAGCCGAACGATTCATGAGGACTCTCAACAAGGTGATCCGGATTGCGCACGAGAAAGGACAATCAATAGAGTTGGCCATCTTTACATTCTTAAGGAGCTATCGGCAAACACCTCACGCGACCACGGGGGTTTGCCCCTGGACACGTCCTCATGGGGAGAATAGTGGTGGACTTGATACCTCATCACCCGCACTGGAAGCCAACACCGTCCGATGAACGACAGATTGAGGCCCGACTGTGGAAAGCCTATGCCCAAACCAGTCTACGCCGAAACGCCAAGGTCCCACAGATTGTCAGAGGGGATCTGGTGCTACTCAAGAATCGGGTCACCTGCGGCAAATTCAGACTCACCTATGAGGCACGACCTTGGAAGGTGATAAACGTAAAGGGAACTCGAGTGATAGCCGCACGAGGTAGAGAAATAGTCACTCGCAACGTATCTCACTTCAAGATCTTTCATCCCGAGCCAGAGGTGAACCCTCACTCTGAGCATCTGGTGAGCCCCACGTCAGTCAACTCAGAGACTTCTTCCCCGATGGTGGCATCAAGGAGACCTCAAGAAGAAGAGCCCTCTGACGTTGCTGGAGGGGAAGACCTTCCTCAGAACCCATCAGAGAGCAGTGTCATGGACCAAAGTGGGACCAGTCCTGTGGCCAGTGATGAACGACAACCTTCCCCGGCCGGGGTTGGTGCCACGCCGAGCAGGGGTCACAGCCGATACCAGCTGAGGAAGAATCCAGAGCCCTCCCGCCTGCTGCGGGATTACTTCACGTAAGACTGTTCCACTATTTTGTTTGAGTTTGTCGAAATAAACATTCTAAGACTGTGTACCAAAACCCATGTGACCGAGACGCATCACCCGATGGTGTCCTGAACTGTGCCCAGCAGAACTGTCTGATCTTTTGTTTTGTTTTATTTTATGGTTGGTGAGGAATGTTATGTTGTAGTTGTCCTACGCTAGTGGCGCACTAGGCGCACAGCGTAGAACCACGTGACCCGGCTAATAAAAGGGTCTGCAAGCACACGTACGCCAGTTGGCGGCGACGTGACCAGCAACTAACACAGCCCACAGTGTCCGTGTGTTTCATCCTAGGCCTGTGCCACGTGCCAAGTACATAGTGCCCCAGAGTGCCCCCGAGTGTAGGGTCATCACTAGCCCTACCTGTGGACCCCCCCACACGACACAACATTCCCCACAAGCTCTTATATTTCCAATAAATCTTAATTTATAATTCATTACGCCTTGTGTGTCATATTCGACGACTTCACTACAAGTATGTATATAAAAAAAATGATTATGCCTTAGACCCCCCACACCCACTGCGCGCAGCTTCACAGTTTCCGTACTTTTTTTCAATACACTTCCGCTGTTGGTGAGGCAGAGATTGAGAGTATGCCATACACGCTAGATAGTCTTACCTTTAACTTCAACACTGGGGAAAATACCTGTGGCTCCGATATTGAACTCAAACCCTTGTGTTTCAGAGACAACCCCCGAAATGCCCAGGTACTCCTGTTGCATTGTTTATTATTATTCAAATGTAACCTTAGTTTGTCCTGTTAGGGAACCCATAGATAGGAATAAGTAGAATTCGAATGGTGTGATGTAATGGGAATGTGTAACCAGGCATCTTTTGGATGAGCTGGAGAACTTACTGGATGTTGAATGCTATTGCTCCCGCTTGCTGGAGAAAATATTCTGCAATAAAATGTCTTTAAAACTTTATTGGATACATGGATTTACCACAACAAATGCGATCTCACGCCTGAAGTGGTACCCGCATGCAGTGCGACGATGGTCGCAGGAGCGATGTCGGGGACTGGACACCTGTCAGTGACAGCGCCGGGCCGAGGGAATAAGGGAAGGCTTGTCGTAACAGACCGATACGCCTCCAACCGCTTTATAAGGCTATCTGTACATCTATGACGTATGGGTTGGGTTGTATGTGAGATCAATTGTAGCCCCGCCCCTGGTGGGGATGTGAAGGCTGTTAATTGGACCATGTTGTGTCCCCGCCCCTAGCGTGATTGTTACGTTGTCTTGACACGCCCCCTGGTGTGGTAGTGCCAAAAGATCCTTGCCCCGCCCCAGGCTCGGCAGTGACAGGTCGGAAGCCGTTGACCCTCTATGCCGCCCACCCGGCTGCTAGCCCTGGCTCTGGGGGCGGTGGCTGCCCTGTGCTCCATGCTGGTCATCGCCTGGAGCCGATACGGGAGTCCGAGAAGGAAGCGGGAGTTAAGAGGGAGCCCCGCGAGGCACAGAACAGGGGCGAAGAACTCCCCTTTGGAGGTAAAGCAAGTAGAGAAGGAGGGGCACGAGGCTGAAGGGGGAATCCCGAGGGCTGCACTTCTGGGAAAGTGGGGAGGCAAAGTGGGCGCCCCTTCTCCGAGAGGCAACCGGGATGAGCACCCTTCAGAGAGCAGGGGCGGGGAAACTACGGGGAGTTGAGGCTTACGGAGAGGTCCCCCTCCTAAGAGGCAGAAGTAGTGACGCCACATTCTAAACCGTTCTTTAAGGATGTTTTGTGGCAAGAGTAAACACTGAGCAAAAAATCAAGTTTGCCTAAGTAGGTTGGGGGCAGTATTAATGGATGTGCCCGAAAACCAAAAGTGGCACCCGTAGGGGTCGAAGAGTGTGACTGATAGAAGAGCAACTCACCAGGGCAACTGAGGTGCCAGAGGTGGATCAGGTTACTATGGGACTGAGTGAGTGGGAAAAGGGAGAGAAGGTCCTGAGAGCTAACTGTCCCCTGGGACGTTGCAAAAGATGGTAAATATAGGAGTGACCGTGACCAAAGCGCTTTTATTATTGCCCGAGAAGGGTGACGATGTCTGCATTAACTGACCATCTGTGATACTAGATTATAACGTAGCGTTATAGCATATGCCACAGCTTTCCAAACTTTTCATGTTGGTGACACACTTTTTGGAGATGCATCATTTTGGGACACAGTAAGGCAGTTTAGCGAGCGAGCCTGAACCACCTAAGGTGGTTTGGGGGGGGGGGGGGGGGGGGTTCTCACTCACTCTGTCTCCCGCTCTCTAATTGTCTCCCTCTCTCTCTTCCTCCATCTCTCTAATTGTCTCCCTCCATCTCTGTCTCCCTCTGTCTGTTTACCTCTGTCTGTCTTGCTCCCTCTATCTCGCTCCCTGTCGCCCTCCTCCCCTTTTCTGTCTTTCTCCCTCTGTTTCCGTCCCTCTGTCTCCCTCCCTTTGTCTCCGTTCCTGTCTCCCTCCCTCTGTCTCCCTCCCTCTGTCTGTCCCCTCATCCCCGTGTGTGTGTGTCAGCCTGGGCAGAGACAGCTTCCTGAACACACACAGCCACACCCCAGTACTTCGCAGGTCTTTAAAAGACCATTTACTGTTTTGTTGTCAATCTCCCGGCCCCCATAGAGCAGAGTGTCAGGGACTCCTCGCTGCTGGGGCGGTGTTTGCGGACACACTTTCAAAGGAATGCCTCCTAATTAGCAGCAGTTATGTGCTAAGTGCCTATTAATACTGGTATCATCCTGTGACACACCTACCCTTTGCAGGCGACACAGTACTGTGTCGGGACACACAGTTTGGAAAGCTCTGGCATATGCCCACCATCCCTATCACTTGTCCATCTGCATATTTAATATTTGAGAAGAGGGAACCGATGTAATTCTCCTTCGGTTCACTCTGTCTGGGATCGTGTGATCTTTCTCGCCACACGCTGTAAAAGTCCCATGATGCGTGGACGATGAGCTCAGAACCAACATTCTTGCCACAAAGAAGGGGACTTTAGGGCGAATGCAAGTTACTATGGACTTCCTTAAATCCAAACAGATAGGGTAGTGTTGGCGCACAGATTGTGGATATGCTGGCTAGTTAGAGATAGGTTAATAGCCAATGCGACATCGTAACTTGATGACGGGGCTGTCACTCACATTACTACTAATTCATGTAGGAAGACAGTGGACACAAGAGTAAGAGTGCGCGGGCACTAGTTAAATATGACCAGGCCCACCTGAATAAGGGAGGGCACAATTTTGCAGAAAGATTTACTAAAATACGTATTGTAATGTAGCACATTTTGAAGTAGTATTACTTCACTATTTCCCATTTTACACATTAACATTGTATAGGTAAAGGTTTCACCATACTAACATCTGTCTAACACGTAAATATATTGTATATATCAACCTAAAAGTGACCTACCTATGTTCAACAAAAGGCCAGCCACTTTGCTGCATCTAGTGTGGCTGGGTTTATTAGTAACTTTGAGGTTGACACAGTTTTATTTCCTTAAAATTTGCAAGTTATGTAGATGACTGTGAGTCAAAGTGCGGCAAATCCATAATTATGTGGGGAATACAGCAGATGCGCATGATTCGAATGCCTCTGCCAATGATATTCTGACAAGTATTTGTTTGGCCTCTGTTCCAGCCTAAATATAAGCATGCCACTTCCTCTCGCCATTACTCAGATGAACTCTGCCTCTAAGCCCCTTCTGTGAATACTGTTTTCTGCATTTACCAGACTGTTTAGGCATGCACTTAGTTGTAAATGTTTTTTTTTTATGTGGGGTCCCCATGTACCCCCAGGAATCATTTGCCTGCGGAGGGATCGCTGGTCCTCTTTGAAAGGTAGGCCTCATTGTTGCCTTCAACATTTCCTTAAATTTAGCCCCCTCATCAAGCAGGACTATTTCTTGCTTAGGGCCTGATTAAAAACCAGACTTTGAAGTTACAGTCTTAAAGCCTCCTGCAACTCCTGCTGGGACACTAGCCACTGAGGGATCAGATTTGGGAATGTTCTGGGCATATGGTCAGAACATTGGGTGAAGGGAAATTTTCGTAACAGAAAGTTCCAGTCTCTCACCCCTTGGCTGGCGTGTTATAGTCCAAGAGAGAGACAAAGAAAAAGGCATGTCACAAAAAGTTTCCAAGGTGCATCTCCATTGTTCTGGCTGGCATTAAAAATATAAAAGATGTGGAGTTTATTTGGGTCCCCACAATCTCATGATTGTGCAATGGTGCAGAGAGAGACACTGGCCCAAAGGTCAGCACTCCAGTGCATCAAACGCCGCACCCACGTCAGGAATTTCCCGCAGGAGAAGTGACAATAAACCCAAGAGGGGGACACGAGAGACGAGGATAGGGTCACACACACATGTGCTGTATTCTTAATTGAATAATAATGAAATCTACACCGTAACCTGGCTGCTGTGCGTCCTTTCACACTGCTCTGAAACTACAGACCTCGCTTATCTAAATAACGTCTATATAATTTGCATACGCAATCTCTAGTCCTTCCTGGAGAGTGTGTCACCAAAGGCTACCTGTTTTGCCTCATGCCATCTCTTATTCTGTTACAGGGGGTGGTCTCCAGCCGGCAGGTTCTGGTATTGGGTCTGGATGGGGCAGGAAAAAGCAGTATTCTTCAGAAGATGCACAGTGACACCACAAAGGCAAGCACAGCACCAACTCAGGGCTTCAACTCTGTAAGCATCACTACAGAAGCCTTCAGGGTGGATTTCCTGGAAGGTAAGTAGATTGGGTGATCACTGGTAGGGAAAGGCCATGTTGTTTACGGCAGTACTCAATATGTTATAATTTTTTCAGATCAAACTGGAAGGAGTATAGCATAACTCGGAGTAGGTCATATACCTTTTAGGTCACAGAAGTAGAAGCAGGCGACTTGACCAGAATTGGGAGAGTGGGTTATGTTTGTTAATTTGTACTCGCACAGTATAAACAGAAACTTCTCTCATTGCGATCCTCAGGATAAGACCCTGAGAACACAATGTGAGAATGAAAGCATTGTTGTCAGTGACACAGGTTAAGGGAGGAGCAAGGGTTGTCTTAGATGGCAAGAATGGAAATTTGTTGACATAGTAACATTTTTTTGTCAAAACGATAGTATCCCTTCAAAATAAAGAAGGCAGGTTTGTCCAGAGAAGCAGACGTTGTGTTCCCTTTCCCTACTCAGTAGCTCTCTTCCTAACAGATACACTGTCCTGTGCAGCATGAATTGACTCTTGAACGGTGGATTCGAAAATGAGTTTTGAATGTGATTGACTTTATGGAATTACCACTTACTTTCCAAGTAAGTATCAAAGGCTGAATTCGTAGGGATTATAACTTTGTTACCCATGAGCGGAAAGTGGGGGTACACCTCTCAGTCCCCTGAAAAAACCTCCCACTCTCCTTCCTTCATTGTTGGGTCGCAACCCTGCCCTATCTAAGCCTAGTCTCACTGAGCTGCTTTCCACCTGCTCGCCAGCCCACTTGCTCTGCCGCTATGCTGTGGATTCCTCATCACACATTCTTCTACTCATGTGGAATCAGAGCATGCTTTCAATTCGACAGACTCTCCGTGGGCCCCAATAGATGACTCAAACTCCTTCCTCCTCTTCACGGCTGCTCCACGCTTTATAACGAAGCTCATTCTCTCTTGCTCTTCTCTGCACTCCCTATCCTTCTCCCCATCGAAGCAACACACAGCAACTTTATCCCCACCCTTCGTATCTGACTGCACACTCTAAGTACCCTTCTGTGAACGTGATTCTACTCTCCCTTTCTAACTCTCACCTCTCTATTTATCATGCCAGACTTCTACCTCCTGACTGTACCCCACATTCTCTCCCACAATGTTCTCCAGTCTTAGTCCCCACTCATTTTCCCTTTCTTCCATGATTCCTTATTATTTTTTTCCTTTTCCTCCCTCCTCTGCAGTAAACCAGCCTATTTTCACTTGCGCCTCGCTAACCCCCACAACCTTTCCTGCTGGTGCTCTCTTCTCCTCTGCCTCTCTCTCCCACTTCCTTGTGTTCACCTCTTTACCTACCCGATGAGATGTTGACACACTGCATTCCTTGAATGAGAATTTCTTCTCAGGTAGGTAGTGGCGATAGCCCCAAGAATAACATTTGTGATACAGACATAATTTTAGAGGCAGAAGTAGCTGAGCCCAAAGACTGTCTCCAATCCGATTTCAGAGTCTAGCCCTCAATAATGAAGATTCAGACCTGAATACAGAGGCAGAGAGAGAAGCTCTCAGGATAGACTAAATAGCAGTAGTTCTGAACAAGATAATCTAGTAAATAGCAAGCATTTCTACTCATTCACCGTGTGTTTCTTGTCCAGACAAGCCTCTGTATTTATCTGATTCAATGACTACCACGCTTCACATGCTAAGGAGTATAATGAGGATCGTTATTGGTTGAACCCAACCTCCAGCACAAAATCGATCTTCTTAATTCAAAGATTATGCACCTGGAACATTTAATGTCTCCCTTTTAGTTCTGTATTTTTGTAATCTCATAAAGTTATCACCACCCCACGTGATAAATCAGTAAACATGGTGTATGATACCGAAGAGCAGCTTAGTTCCTAGCCTGACCCTTTTGGAACTATGTCCCAATAGAGTCCATCAATATCTCATCAACACTGGCATTCGTAATCTACAAGATGGATATGCCACATACTTTCCTTGTACCATCCATGTCCTTATTTATCTTGCCTTGTCATCTCATCAGGTACAATCCCAACTATACCTTCACATAACTAAACGTTAGACTCTGCAGAGATAGCAGTAATATATATATATATATATATATATATATATTAATCTCATATTATTCCGGCCTAGTCAACACAGCACACTAAAACTATCAGTTCATCTCTGCGCTACATGCGTCACTGTCAATCCGCGGTAAACAACAAACTGAAAGATGGTAGCACAATTGTCACCCGTAACCAGTGCTTGAAATGGAAAAACAGAAGTGCAGGTACTCTGACAGAATACCTGCTTGTTTCTGAGAAGTGCCGGTACTCTCCAATTAAAAGTATTGCTTTTCTCTTGAGAAGTGCCGGTACCCACGGAGACTTGGTTCAGTGATACCCACATTTTTTTACAGATCTCCTGCTTTCTGAATTACTGTATCATCTGATGCAACTGCAAAGGTAGGAATAGGGTAGGGGTTGCAGTACCTTAAAGTGATGCTATCCAGTGCAAAGCAAAGTGGTACCCAATTATTTTTTTTCTCCTTTCAGTGCTGGACTGTAGAACTCACTTCACTATAGAATTCCCCTATTTCTCTCAATGTTATCTACCATTCACTGGGGGACAATGCATCATTTATCAAGAAGTGCAAGTACTCAGAACCAGCCAATCAATTTGTCATGATGGGACATTTCTTCGATATTTCAGCTTTCACTGGGATAACCCTGATGGTTCTGCAGTCAAACTGTTTTCTGATAATTACCTAGTTAAACACTCCATTAGACCTACCCACATCAAAGCCTTCAATCGGGACCTGATAATATGATATGGGTCTGCTTACTGTAGAAGATCCTGTACCTGTAGTCTAGTCGGATCATCATTTTATCACAGTCTCTCTACTCCTCTCTAATTTTGTAACTTGTAAACAATCCAAAAAAGAACTAAAATGGTTTTGTCATATTAACAATATTCCCTCCTATTAGCTCTGATGCCGACATCAACACCTCAACCATTTTCTAAGTTGCTTTATGCTTTCAAGAGCAAAAAGAAAATTCTCAACCCCTCTGTCCCATGTTTCATTAAAGATCTGTTCGCAGAAAGGAATCCTTAAAATAGTTTGAGAAGACACAAAGACAGTCTCCTTCCTCCCATAACCTGGACTGTCTTCGGGCAGCCAGATGACTCTACAGAAGAAACGGCTTCAATATAGAGGTTACTCATTTCAGATCTTTAATCAGCATAACTAAGAACTGCTCTAAACTATTTGAATTGGTCACACGTGCTAACAATACCCCTTTCTCCATTAAGATTTGAATACCAGTCCCCTAAATTGGAAGTATATGTTCAGTTCTATTAAGTAGTCGTTGTCATACCTCCCTGACTCACAACTGAATATACACTCTACCTGCAGATCTATGGTTACAGTAGGAAAGTGGTTATGACCCAATAAACCCCCTGGATTTTGACTGTTTGGACTTCCCGGTTTTTGGACTTTTGCTGAGTCTCGTCATCTGAACAGACTCTGCACATACTAATTACTTTTTACTCTGCACGAGAACTGGGAATGCTCACCAAATGAGAACAAAGGGGAAGAGGACAAACCTCTGGAGCCAGTCACATGATGGACTCCCCCTTGAAGTGTTAGGAAGAGACCAGAAAGCTGTGACAGTTAATGGTGTGGCTTAGGCTCTCGGAGAAGGTCTTTTAACAAACCACTTCAAAGTTGCCATATTGGAGTGTCCCAAAATTCTGTGTAGGAGGGTTGACTTCTTCAAGATTTGCCAAGTCACCCCACTTCTCAAAAACCATCTGTAGACGCAAGCAATCCTAATAATAATAATTTACACCATGTTTCTGGCCTCCCCTTTCTTGTAAAAGTACAGAGTAGTGTGTTGCAATGCCTCTTACTTGAGAGAATGACTTCCTGTATTAGTAAGGTTTAAGTTAAGTTTTCAGCACCTACACCACTCTACTCCACATCGTGAACGACACACTTGTCAAAATGAATTCAGGCACCTCTTCTCAGTCCTACCCAATTTATCTGCTGCATTTGACACCGTGAATCACTGTATACTCGCATCCTACATGCCAAACAGATTGTAAAGGTTAAACATGTAATTTATGAAGGTAGAGGCTCCTCCCTCCACCCATTTACCCCCCCCCCCCCCCGAAATGGGGGAAACTATCGAATGAGAGGAATGTCCACAGTGACAGAATATGTGATGATCTCGACCTCCGCGGAGATGTGGCATTAAGAGAGCTTTACAGGACCACCAGACAGTAAATTGTGTGTGTGTGTGTGGGGGGGGGGGGGGGGTGGAGGTGTTAGGGAATGGTGTATTGATTTGTAAATATAATGTCTTGATAGTGCTATGTTTCATGGTTAATACTGTACTTCAAAAGTAAATAAAAAGAGGTTAAAAACGGACTCATGCCTCCATAGTCCGTTTCCTTAACCCAGGCAGTTCCTCAGGGTTCTGCTTTGGCCCCTACTCTGTTTACCTTGATTATCAAAACAACTTGGAAGTTATACTATCGAACTAGAGGATCTTTTATCATTAATATGTAAATAATACATAGGTGTACCTAAAATGTTTTCTATCCCTGTGACGTTTCTCATCTAGCCCCTACTTTAAAATTGTTCAAGACTGGATTACCATTTAAACTCAATCCATCTTCTCTTCTTTCGAATCCCTGCTTCCAGTTTAATCATGGGTGGATCCAGTTAGTGTCCCTGACTGCAAACCTACCATCATTGACTGCGCCAAATACCTGGGTGTCATTCTCGACAAAAGACTCCATCTTCAAATACAAATAAACACTACGGCCAGAAATGCACGCTTTCAATCAAGATTGCTTTAGAGTATTCACTATTCCTCCCCTGAATTAAAATCTTAAAACTCTTGTCAAGGATTGACTATTACAGCTCTCTCTTGACCAGTCTTTCCTACCAGAATCTTTGACTTTTTGCCTACAGGCTTACGAACCGCCAGTTCAATGTCTATATTGAAGACTGAATAGAAAGCCCTACTCTTCGAAAGTTATTTTAATTAGATCCTGTTCTTCTGACCCTTTCTCAGCTTCTTCTTGGACTGTTTGTGCTTGGTATTTTTAATATTTTGTTAGGTCTAGCCCTTCACTGTGATCCCTTCTTTCTGTTCTGTCCTCTTCTTGCTTTCCGTCACTTAATATACTACTCAAAAACTCCAAATTGTCAGACCTCTGCTATCCGATTACTCTATCAACCTGGGAGCTTTACACGTACACTCTCTCATCATGACTATACACCTTCTGACCGTATCTTTTCATGATTCTGCTGAAGGATTATTGCTGACTAATACAATGGACTGACCCATGTTAATGCTGTCTATATTTTGCAAAGCTCATGTAATTTTGCATTCTTGCAGCGTGCCTCTCTATATGTAATGCTTGTGTGAGGTCATTTACGTATGTAGTGTCCTAGTTCTTATGTAAAGCACTCTTAACACCCGCATCCAATGTCCTTGCCATACAAAATTGCTTAACAAAACAAGCAACCACTCAGAACTTTCCAATCATTCTAATTGGGAGTAAGGCAGTCATATTAGCTGGGACGTCAAAGGGCATACTTGTGGTGGGGGAAGAATGGGGTACCTTCTGCTCCAGGGAAGCTGTTCCGCTCAGTTATGGAACCCTGGACTCTAGTAATGTGTAAAAGAGCAACCAGTACCACACGGGGCATGGCCCAGTTCAGCCATCATTGCTGTATGCATATTAAACTGCTTGCACCTTTGCACAAGTTAAAGCATTTCCTTCATTTTTAACAATTTTTATTTTCACTCATTATGACAAGTGCGTTCCCTTGTGTGCTGTGCCCAGAGATCCAAGCAGCGGGTGACAATAAGGCAAAAGAGCATATGGGTTGCTACTAGTGGGGTGAGGCTGATTCACCCATAGTTGGGCTGCTGTTGGTACGGGCGCATTTGATCGAAAACTGATAGAAAAGCATCTTAGATTCTTAAGGGTTAAGAAGCATTAAGACAAGCTTTTCCATCACGTTTTTGGCAATTTGTATTCTTACTGGACGGCATTCAATCAGAGTTAGTTTATGTCCTGTAGTAAGAATTTACATTGAACTAAAATCCACAAAACTCATTAGAATCTGCATAGGGTAACGTGAGTGCACAAATCGATGATAACTGAACAGAGGGCCACAATGTATTAGCAGTATAAAATAAGGGGGAACTGAGTGACTCTACAAGGCTTATGGAAGGCTTTTGGAATTTTTTTCCAGATCTTCCCATCTCTACCTGCCCTTCTGGGCAGAAGGAAATTGTTGCAAGTCATCTCAATGACAGAGGCCAAAACGTGGCGCTAGCAACAAAACTGGCAGCAGCTGAGTTACTGACTTATTGTAGTGGCTGCTCAGCTATGTTTAAGGCTGGATAGAACAAGGGCATAGGCATGAGTATTGACAGGTAAGGGGTAGTTCGAATTAGTGGAGGTTTTCTCTTCTCTCTCTCACTCGCATGACTGAATGTGGCAAGCAGACGTGCTCCACGGGGCTCAAACGCAGAAAAGGCGCTAAGACGAGGTGTGTGAGGCATTAAGGCACTCCGCATCTTCACATGATCAGCAGTGTCTGTTCAAGATGGCCGCGGTTGTAATCCGGACTGAGAGGGGGCCGTAGAAAAATGCAGGTGAAAGGGAGGCCATTGGATATATTTTGCTTAACTGTTTTTGAAAATACATTGAGAAACAATGTACGTTTTCTCTGCTCTTGTAATCTTCTTAGGTTTTTCCAGGAATTTGCACCTTTCTTTTTCCTGTAGAAATGCTAAAATATTTCTGCCAGTGTGCTCACTTTTAGAAAAAAAGATTTTGCCAGCATATGTACATAACTGGGTGGAAGCTGGAATGCGTACATGTTTACTTCTATATTACTATGGACTTCGTCCTGTCGCTTTGCACGCTGAACCCCAGAGATAGCACAGCTAAAAGCTCTCTCCATAGCCAGCAGTTCCTTATCTCTTAAGGGTAATCTGCTGAAGAAGAAAACAACCCAAGTTGATGTTTTTGACCTCTACCATATATGGTGCTGTCTTTCTAGAGCCCGGTAAATTAGGTTTACTAAAAGATCTGATTACAGTGACCTATCCAGATGGAGCACCTGTCTCCGTAGAGGAACCCACATAACAAAAAACCCATTTGTAGCCTTGGGGAGAGTTGGTTCATAAAGTTGGGGTGTTGTTGATGCTGTACTGCAGTACGAAACAAAGGCCCCGACTGCAACTGGTCCTTTAAATTCTGAGCCCTCCACAAGCCCCTTCGAACAGAGGTTGGAGTTACCAGCTGTGCAGACTTTAACACACCTGGTGATTATTTGATCAATTTTTGGCGGGTCAAATTTGCCAGAATTAATGTGGTGGGAGCAGTATTTACCAGGACATGAGGATCTTAGTAACACGTAAAAACATTAACAAGTACCAGATAAATTCCAAACGTGGGAGTATCCAACTCAATCTGGCGCCCAACATTGCATGTACCCCTCAGAGCTAGTTGTAATCAAGCCCAAAGCAGGATGAACTGTTTAAAGATTACAGAGTGAGTGGGCATAAAGCGATCAATCTCCATGATCAGTTGAAGGTTCGATTGACTAACGGATGCATTGGTTAGTAGCCCCTGACTAACTTGTTACATTGACTATTCAATGCACATGTATCTAGTTTGCATCATGTGCTGCCTTCGTAGGCACCAGAAACGCAGCTCATGTCATCCCCCATGAAGTGTGGCTAACTTTGAATTCTTTGCTACAGTTGGAGGGAGCTTGAACCTTCGCAGCTACTGGAACCTGTACTTGAAAAAGGCGGCAGTGCTTGTCTTCGTGCTGGACTCTGCCAATCATCAACGGCTCCTCCTGGCCAGACAGGAGCTGCACCAACTTCTCGAAGATGCAGAGGAGCTGCCCTTGGTGGTCCTAGCAAACAAGCAGGTACAAAGCCCGCCAGAGGTGCATAGACCTTGAGAGCAGTTGCATAAACACAAGATCTGATCTAGTAGTTAAATTGCAGGCTTCTGAACCTGTTTTTTCACCTTCGTTTCTTGACTAGAAAATCTGCATTTGTGGTTGTCACATAGTCGCCTTGTGCCCAAGAAAAAACTTTAAATATGTGAACTGTAATGCAATGGTAAATATGTGAGGTGAAAACATGTAAAACTCTCCTACATGTACAGCTCGCAGTTGCTCCTTAGTGTTAGCCCTATGTAAATGCCAACACAATGCATACACATGCATGTACCTTAAAAGTAGACCCTCATCAAGTGCGGCCTTGTCCAATTAGCTCTTATGTAAAGAGGGGGGGGGTGAGGGAAGGGGGTTGGCAACTCTCTCAAAACAGGAAGACCCAGCAGGCCAAGAGAGAGCCGAGCCGTGCATTGAACAAGCAGCTCTAACCATCAGTAGCAGAATTTGCAGTCAGGTGTTTCTTTTCGTGCACATTCAGAGTGGTCGCATGTAGTAAAGCAACCTCCACAAGAATAATCCACTGATGAGCCTACTTTTGGCATGCACAGATTAAATTACTTTTTTGGGGCTGCCATGAGTAAACTGTATCACTAGGGAAGGGCGAGGGCCAAAGTTGCATTATTTTAGTGTTGTTGCATGTTATAGGTTTGAATTACAGGTTCGTGCATACATGTCACAGTCCCGTCTGAGTGTTCATCCACTGCCAGAACCAATCCCTGTGGCCGTGGCCCCTTGACAAACCACACCAGTAACACACATGCTGTCCTCCATATTTTTGTTGGTCTGCGGCCCAACAGCTAACGTTTCTTTGGTTTCACTCTTTCTTTAGGATAAGGCAGATGCACTGACCATCTCCGAAATGCACCAACAACTGGCACTGCAAAGAGTTGGAGAGAAGCGGAAAGTCACACTCTTGGGGACCAGTGCCACAACTGAGGAGCAAGGAGCCACTCACCGCATCGAGGATGTGAAGGCTCTGCTTATCGAACTTCTCTCCTGACCGGAAAAGTAGAACATTTACAAATTCTAAACCTCATTTTTCATCTCTAGGATCGACATTCGTTGAGCGACACTCATTCATTACATTTGATTGGCTACAGCTGGATGTCTGCCAGAGTTTATACATCTCTGAGAGAGGTCTGCTGGCTCAGACCCTATCGTTTCTCCTTATCCTTCAATGGACCACAGAATTGTGATAGTTCAGTCATCTATGGGACACCTGAAGGGACTGAAGATGAGCTCGTGCCAAGCCTGTGAAGCAACCCCCCTTCCCCAATGGGGGAAGTTATCAATGAACTCCTGCAGGACTGTGGCTTTTTTATTATACCTCATAGATATAAGTTGGGAAGTCTGCCTGGTCTTGTGTTCTTTCTCAAGGGTCCGGAGATTAACTCAAAACAGGCCCTCTTTGCATGTGTGTGTATGTGTATATATTGAGGTGATTGTGATCCTCCGAGGAAGGATTAGCGACTGCGGTTTTGTTACTCATAGGAATCTACTCCAATGCCCTGTTGGAATCTATGGTTTACATTTGTGATTGTATACAACATTTAACAGGTTTGTGGTTTGAGTATGTGTTTCTCATGCCACCCACCCATAAGATGCAATAGTACTTCAAGTTGGGAAGCTCTTGTAAGGAGGTGGAGGGGTTTATTCCAGGACTAGCCTCATTTGAAAACTGAATTTCTGATATGGAAGCAAAATTCTATGTTTAGTAGCATGGGACTTGTTGGAAAATGTGGGCCATTATCACTCTCTATATTGAAAATCCAAGTTTGGTTTCCCCATTGGAGTGCCCTTTCAGCAACTACACCTCAGTGACATGCTTGACTGCACCTGCTGAGAATGGCCCTCTGGTAGACCCCCATCCTGCTCACCACTCCGTCCTCTCAATTATACCTCGTATTGTGTGTTGTAGAATATATTTGGCCCACACATATTCATGTCATGAAAATAACCTTACGTGTCCTGCGCTGCATCATCGGCAATCACATCTCGTAGGGAGAATCGCCCATTTTTATTCCAGCAAGATAACGGTCACTATTGTGATAAATAACCACCAGATTGCCTTACAGTTTACCCCACAGTCTGCATTGAAGCCTCAATACTTTGTGTATATCTGATTGGAAGTTTTTAGGATTCCCCCATGAAAAGGGGTATTTAAATGTTATGAAATATAATATTTTTGTACTTTTACTTCTCGAGCTAACTTCAGAGTGCAACATTGTTAAGTGAAACTCGTTCAGGCTACCAAGCAATAGACAATGACTCTGTTCTTTTATATTTATAAAAACACATAATACTAGCCATAAGTCTCTTTTTATGTTGTCAAATGTAGGAACTAAAGCACAGACTTGACCGGGTTTAAACTCGTTAGCCAAATGGGGAAGCTGATTTAAGAAGCTAGCCCGTCCCCTCCCAAACCAAACTTTGCAGCTACACCACAAGGCCACATTTCCTCATGTGACAACAAGTGTGGTTGTTAAATGAGGAAATGCACAAAAGACCTTTCAGGGTGAATACCAACTTTTGTGCAATCACAGGTTTACATTGTCACACAAAATGGACTTGATATGCTTTATATGATGTGCTAGTTTGCTGGACTTTACTCAGCAAACTAGCACAACACGCCACAAAAGCAGTCCTTTTTAAAAACAAGTCAGCCATGGCTTTCTGTGCAAGTAACATTTTTTTCTTACACCAGGAAAACCTATTTTTTTTAAAGTATTTTTAAAGTTAGTTCCTTTTTAGCGATGACACAATCAAAAGATTGACATGGGTCCCTCTGTACATGTTTGGTGTTCCGAACTTATAGGCTGGAGGGCAGACACAGAATCAGATCTGCCAGGCCACCAGAAATGTTCTGAAAAACGTAGTTCCTGAAAGTCTAGTTCTGATGGAAGACCCAGCCTTTTGTACATAGCACTGCAACGTGCCACAGCTCCCATTATTGCTAAAGTGCAGCAAAGGCTTTTATCAGCTCTACCAATGTAAAATATTACTCCATCCTTCTGTCATTGACCTACACAAACACGGGGTATATTTTAACTTGGGCCTTGCTGTACCCACATCCTGGTACCCTCAAGTACAACCAAATGTTTTAGATTCGTGACCACCACCCATGTGCATTAAAGTACTACATAAAAATACACAATTAATAAAATCCTGCCGATAAAAACGAGCCTTTTGCAAATTGCAAAAGTCCGTTTACTTTGTGTTGAGGATCGCAACACCAAAAAGCTGGGGAAGCCTATCAGAACCAACTTGCCACAAACCACATTACAGGGTGGAGCTAATGGAAGGTATTTAAAATGTCTACCTTTTCCACAATTGCAGTAAAATCCTTTTTAAATATGCTGTTGTCTAGTACTCTATGTATGTCTAGCAGAAAATATTGGGTGATGTATTCACATTTTTATAACAGTTATATATATGTTTTCTGTAAGACACATAAGAAATGCACTTTTGACAGTCGTTGCTGTGAAAAAGTCACCTTCCAGTGGCTGAGTATGTTTTTAAATACTTCTGTTCCCGCCTGGTTTGTCTCACTATTTGCGTCATGCTAGTATCTGGTTATTCTGATGTACCCCTTTTGAAACTTTTTGATGTCTTAACTGTGTAATGTTTCATTTTCCCACTGTGTGGGTTTTGTTGTATGTATGTTTCTCTTTTTTTGTCTTTTATTTCTGTTTTGGAAAATGATAAATACATTAATTAAAACATATATAGTTCTGTGCCCAACATGTGTGCCGCTGTGCAAGTTATCATTTGACCACTGGTGAACAGTAGGTCTCAAAACACCTGGGGGTTCGACACAGCATCGATACGAACGTGTTTGATCACAAGGCATAAACATTCCCATCTAAATTGAGAAGTCTCACTGCAGTGCACTGCCATTAATAGAAACGTTAATTACTGCATAGGCATGAACTGGAAAATCAGATTATGGGTAAGACCGACTTCTTCAATGGCACCACAAAGCAGGGCTTTTAGGTAATGAGGTTGGTATGGATGTGTACCTACGTTTTTTCTGATAACACTGCACCTACCGTAAGACCTTGCAGCCAATTTTAGTATATGGACAGTCTGTTTCAAGATGCCTTGGTAAGTTGGTATGCCTCATGTTCATGATAGTGCCAGCTTCGTACTGTACAGGGACAGGCTTGACATAGCAGGTAATGTAGAGTTGCCCACAGGGTATTTTTTGATGGGAAATCACCTCTATGCTTAAGTCAGGAAATTAAATGCTTACAAACTGTTACTTTAACAGGTGGGTTTGCAATTTGTTTTTACTATCGACCAATCTAAGTGCACCAGCCATCTTCTTAAATCGGTCAAAAAATAAATAAAAACTCGCTCACGTCTTTCTGTAGGCACGTGCATGCATAATGATACAAGCATGCATCTACTGAATGAAGTGACAATTAACAGAAGCACATCTTTACACCTTTTCCCCCCAGTAATAAAGTGCACCGGCATACGCCGGTGGAGAAGTGTGGCTCAGGGGTTAGAGGTGGCAGACCCGGAAGCTGAGATCGGCCCTGGACCAGGGTTCAATTCCCCGCCTCGGCGGGTCTTGGGCTCAAAAATTCCACGGACTCGATAATTCTCGCTCCGGTGCCTTCTCAACTCACGGGTTCACACTCTGCGACTCTGGGCAATACCTTGCTTAATCTCCACAACGGCCCCTCGCGGCGGGATGCCTGGCTTTCACCTTGTGGATACCCTGCCGGGGTTATCTCACAGGGGAATACCAGGACGGGTTCCCTAAGCAAGCGCCGGGAAACCCTTTGTGGGTAGCTGTGCGCTATATAAGCTCAAATACAAATACATACATTTCTCTGATGGTTTTCAGCATCACCAAAAAGCATTGGAAAAGCCAATAGGTCCCAAAGGTGCTAGCTAGTGGCTTTGCCAATGCTCGATAAAGCAGGTATTTGTGTGGGTAGAGCTAGTGCCAGGAGGTAACAGTCCAAGTACAGTGTGTTGTAATCAACCCGAGGGTGCAGACATTGCCATTACTACTATTACAGAAATCTGCCATACATTAGCAATGTCTTGAATTAAAAAATACAGAAACCACCTATAAAGTAATTTTGCGGGCATCCAACTGGAATATTGACTTACAATAATTTTGTACATAACTGTACACATTTGGCTGCACATGTGCCCTTTACTGTTTCAGTATTTTGCAGAGGCTATTGTGGATTCCTGCTATTACTTGCAATCATAAAGTGGAAGAAGTTACTAACACAGGTTAAACACAACTTTCTACCGCGTTCCCTTCGCTGTGCTAGATTTCTTTTAATTACCCCATCTGCAGAATCTTTATTTAGCACTTTCTCCTTACGTGGTTTCTGGTACCTCCTGGCACAATCAATTGACCTTACCCTCAACAGTAGCATTTACCTGGATTGTAATTGTATTTATATAGTGTTTACCACTCTTGACGAGATAGCAAAATGCTTTTTGGCGAGTAGTGCGCCACTCAGGAATCCAAAAACGATTAGTGGTGGATTAGTCTCAGGAAATGTGAGTTAATTTGAGTGATTTACATGCAAGTCTGTTAGTTGGATTGAATAGAATAAAGGAGGGATACAAGAGGGAAGAGTCTAGAAAGTTTTATTTGGGATATCATAGTAGTAAGATGAGGTTTGGGAGGAATGAAAGGAAAGCTTGAGGAGGGAAGAGTCTCTAGAAAGGGATTAGGGCGATCATAGTAAAATGGGGGTTTGGATGAGTCAAAGGAGGGCAGACTTTAGGAAGGGTTGTTTGGGAGATCATAGTAGTAAAATGAGGTTCGGGGTGACCCGAGGAGGGAAGAGTCTAGAAGGGGTTATTTTTTAGATCCTAGTAGTAGAATGAACTTTGGGATGAGTCAACGTGAAGGCAGAGGATATATTGAGAGAGGTATAGGGGGAGACAGAGTAGTGCATTGGAGAGAGTCAAATACTTTTTTTTTATTGTACAATAGGAGTAAAGTGATAAACATACAGATTGTGTGGATCTGCATGTACTATATGATATGGCTGGTGAGGCCTTATAGTGGAGTACACTCACTGATACCATCTTGGGTCAAGTCAGTATTGGTCACTGATTCTTAGCTGAACCCTGGGTATGTATGTATGTATATATAAACCATTTTATAGCGCGCTCTATTACTTGGGAGTATCCTGGCGCGATGGGGGAAGGCAGAGGAAGACAGAGCAGAGACCAACTTATAACACACTAGAGAATAGATGAGTTTTCAAATTTTTCTTAAACTGGGCTACGCACTGAATGGAGCGCAGGTGGAGGGGAAGGGCATTCCAAGCCCGGGCAGCAACCACGGCTATCGACTGACCCCCTAGTCTAGTTCGCCTGAAGTCTAGGTGTGGCTGCAAGCAGTAAGACTTGGCAAAGGATCTCGGTGTGAAGCATTTAACAGCACCAAACCACGGAATATGAGTCGCACAACAGAAAGCGACACAACAACAATTTATAAAAATAGAACATATTTTCATGAATTTTTACAATCCGTGATCATCAAAATCGACCGAGGGTCCCGGAGATACAGCTTTTAAATTAAATATATACTTTTAAATGCAACCGCAAATAAGCATTGGTCAACAAAATTTGCAAACTTTTGAAAAGTTTGAAACATTTCGGCAACTCCAACCCAGGTTCAGCAATCAATCTGGACAGGGCAGAGATCTAGGTGTTTAGTATGGATACTTTGGACAGTTACCAGAGCGTTTATGAAGCATTTTCCGAATTTTACAGGACACCTGCCATTGAGTTTAGTTGAGTGGTCCTGATGCTGAGGGATACAGGCAACGGATGCTCTTGCTGCTGTGCGGTCGACAGGGGTGAAGTGAGGTTGATCCCCTGGTGGGTTGAGGCGACTTTGACCACCGAACTTGGGGTCCCACAACGTCCTCTTTGCAACACTTAAAGTCCAGCGGCATCTGAGTTCTCGTTCTCACGACTCCATGCATATCCTTGGTGGGGGCTGGTGTTTTTTGGGTGCGACAAATACGGTCATAAATAGCACTCCCAAGTCTGGCAGACACAGGTGCAACTTCAATCTGTCTCAGATTTGTCTCTGTGTGTTTCCAGCGACTGGCAGTGGCACGGCAACTGCGAGGGCTACCACTTTTTGGACTTGGGCACCTTCAGCTCGTGTCCCTGGATCTGGTTCCAGGAGATCAGCAGACGGATCCTCGGAGTCACTGTCATTGGTGAAGGTGGGAAAACCACTTTTCCCTGGACAGGAGCCACAGGCACAGTCCCAGTCTCACTAGTCCAGCACTGCAGCAGGTGCAGTCCTTGCGATGGTGCAGACCCTCTTTGTGCAAACTAAAGGCAGCAGAGCAGTCCTTTTTAAGTTCTTTATTCATCAAAGGGGTAGGGGCCCTATTTATTCCTGGAAAGTGCCACTTCCTTGGCTCTGTCTGCAGGAACAAAAGGCATCCTGCTCAGGGATATTGCCACAAGCGGCCCTTCAAAGGCGGCTTTACCTTTTTGAAGCCTGCCTTTTGAAGCCTGCCTTTTGGGCTATCAACCTGAGTGGCCATCCTGGGAGAGGAGGCAACACTTTGCTCTGCGGCAACTGCCTTTGTTCCCAGGCCTGGGTGTCATTCACACATCTCTCCAAGCGTTCAGATCTCCAAGTGTCAGTGCCATTTTTAGGCCACTGGATTAGCTGGAGTGCAGAGTGGGCAACTTTCTAAAAGTTGCTTAATTTCAATAGTGACCTTAAATCTAGCCTGGCCATCAGGTCGGATTTAATGCCATAATTAATTTGATACCTTTCTTGGCTGTGGTGCCAGCCGGTAACCCTGTGACTCCTAATCTTTCCTCAGCAACCACAAGTTTGAAAGGGTTGCTACTAAGACATTGAAAATTCACCTCCATTTTATGAGCTGCAGTTTCCCTGTACCCAAGATTGCAGTGAACCAAGGACTAGGAGGTTATCAGAAGGCAGACTTTGTTCTGTATCTCTCCTGAACTTTAAAAGCAATTTCCCTCTTCCCGTGTTTGTTACAGTGTACAAATTGACGTTTTTACCTGCCTGTGATTGCATCATTTTTCACCTGTTTGGTTAAAAAATGTGAAGTTTTACTTTCCTCTGTCTCATTTTACCTTTTGCATTGTGGGATTTGCAGTCCAAAATCTGTTGTATTAGCAACATTGTCTGTGACGACCTGATTTTCCCACCTAGTTTCTCCCTTAATCTGTGTGTTATGTGATCCACACCCAGCTCCCAATTTGTTCTAGCAAGTGGGTGAATCCAGATTACCCCCATCCCCCCTTAAAAAACAGATATTATACACCAGAGACAAAACAGAGGGGGCTCTGAGACTGCTGTAATCTGCTGTCAGTTGTTTAACCTGTCTTTGAAAAGGGATTGTAACAGTCGTTTTTTTGGATAGTAGAATGAGTTGTTTAAGTGTTGGTAGAGCAGTATTGTTAGAGGGCAAGGTTTTTAAGCCCTTATCTGCAGAACTCCAGAGTGTGGATTGAGCCTGTGTGTCTCCAAGGAGATTCTGAATGAGGAGCAGCTTCCAGCAGCCTTTGCTTGCTGATTGGCTCCCTAGCTCCCAAGCAACCCTTAGCCCTCCTCCAACACCTGCCCAGGCCCCTTAAGGGTTTGTTGAGTGAACCCCAAAGTATTCACTTCCAAATTGTGAGCTGCAGTTTCCCTGTGCCCAATACTGCAGTGAACCAAGGTACCAGGCGGTGGTAAAAAGGCAGACTATGCTGTCTCTTTCTTGAAATTTAAAGGCGCTTTTCCTCTATCCACAACTGCATCATTGTCATCTGTTTTGATTGTGGTTGTTACAGTTTACAAATTTACGTTTTTACCTGCCCGTGATGGCATCATTTTTCACGTTTTTTGTTTAAAAAATTGAAGTTTTGCTTGCCCCTGACTGTCTCATTTTACCTGTTGAACTGTGGGCTTTGCAGTCTGTTGTATTTGCAACATTGCCAGTGACTACCTGATTTTCCCTCCTAGTTTCTCCCTTGATCTGAATTGAGGAGCAGCTTCCAGCCCCCTGGCCAGCTAACATTGCCTGAGGTCGCAGGCACCTTATACAGGCTGCTATTGGATCTTACATGTGTGCACTGATTGGTGTCTGTATCTGGTGTTTCTATTGGATCAGGGCTATTGTTCTCATTGGTTGAGTATTTGAGGGTGCTGATTGATTCCTTGGTCAGTGATTATATTGTATGTTGGGCTTAGGGTTAGTGATATGATTGGTGGATAGGTTTAGGGTTTCTGATTGGTTCCCGGGGTTAGGGTTTCTGTTGTGCTTAGGGTTTGATTTCTGATTGGCTGCTAACCTAGGGCTGTGATTGGCTATAAGAAGCTGCTGTCCTATTGTTTCTAGTGGTTAGTGTTGTGATTGGTTATGGTTCCCATTGGCTGAAGGGGTCACCTGATCGCTAGGGCTATTTAAGGCCAGGGTTCAGGGCATCTAAGCTAAGGGCGAGGAGGACAAGGGCAGCTGCCTGTTTGAACTTGGTCGGGACTAGGGTCAGAAATGCTGCCCAATTTTATATACACCAGCACCCACCGTTCCCCATTCACAACCAGAGTAACCCACTCACAGCATATCCAGTCTACTCATTCACTACAAACTAAGCCAAGACAAAGTTCAATGTCTCAAAACCCACTACAAAACTCTAGAAATCAAACCTATACCACCTTCTATCCCAGCTACCAACACATTTCCACCAGCACAACAAAATCTCTCCTGCACAAAACCTCACAAATGATAAACACCACAAACAAACTCCAAAGCCAGGTTTTCTGTCTTCCCCCTCACTTAACACATATACAACAACACAGCAACTCTTTTTTAACCGCCTCTCATCCATTGGACAATTTAGAACTTTACTACTTGACCCACATGCTGCACCACCACCCCTGACTCGTACACCTCCCACCCTAAACTCGCACAAACAAAACAAGCAACATGGCACTCCTCACAAATACACTTCTCCATGTCTACTGCACAACAAGGTTACACTACAAAAAGAACAGCTCACCAACTCATTCTCAGCCACCGTCTCTACCACCTACACACGCAGACCTATCAAAATGCCTTCTTAGCCTGCTGGACGAGGAACACAATACAGAACAGCTACACGATTGCTATCCTCACACCGCTAATACAGCTAGGAAACACCTGCTGCAAGCCAACAAATGTCTGTGGGCTCCTGCCTCTATACAAACTGACTAGTTATCTATCTCCATCTAAAATAATATACATAAATGTGTTCTTCTTATACATTTCATGATATATATATGATTATTCATGATGTCTGTTACTACCAATTATATTGAATTATCTATGATGTTTATGAAGTACCTATGAAATTGCTGATGTTCTGTGAAAAATATCGATCATGGACCAAGATTTCATTAATTCTCACATAACAGACTCGGTTATTTATTATTTCCCCCTTGTATCCACTATACTGTGTACAAATTAGAGACTCGAACTCAATCACTAAGATCTATCACATCTACAAATGCTTTGACTAGTCCAATATGGCTGCCAAGTGCAGTCCTATTTCGATCTCCAAACGAAGTCCTATTTCGATCTCCAAACACTCCCCTTTAAATCACTGAGTGCTCAGTCTGGATCAGTTGTTCTGAACTGACTACATGCTGCGCAGCACTCTGCCACTGCTGTCCTGACTAGGTAAGCCTAAATCATGAACCAAGTAATAAATTAAACTTTTTTCTGGTATACAAAGGCATTAATGCTCTGATACCATCTATATATATTTTTCAGACCACGACCGCATTGTTACTGGAATACTTTCTGTGAAATTTACTTTCTACTTGCGGCGAGGCTTGGAGCTGTACACACTGCTTCACATACCGCTGAACAGCGATAAACTATCTTGAACTAAATATTTACCACGCTGCAATTTACTTTTATTAGGTAAGTTAGAATTTATGAAATGTTAAATAGACATACTTCTGCCTACATAACACGACTTTGACGCCTGAATATCATTATATATGTTTCTTAGATTATCGCCGTATGGTTGATTACACATCTGTGTCTGAACTCTCCATGTGGAAAAATCTTCTCTATGTACCGGTATTAGTTTCTGCTCACCGCGTCTAAGCTTCATTCAACATACCGCTTATCAACAGGTATGTTGTCTGCTCTTTGTCCTAGTTACAAGGCGGCCAATAAACATGTCTGGATAAATAGGCATAAATTATCATGATCCTTACGTTTTCACCCATTAGGTGTGGCCAGAAACCTCCCTTCTTTTAAATAAAAGCCAGCATCAATACAGCGAAGCCCACAAACTTGTTTTTAAAGTCAAGAAGTCAACTAACATACCAAATAGGTAAACCTTTTAGTATTCTCGTACTCCCTTTGAATTATAAATAAGTCAGTTCATATAGTAATTTTGATATTTATATCTAGAAGCGGTTCCACCTTGAAATTAGACCGTGGCAGCCCTCAAGCAATCATAGTCGGGCAGTGCTAGGAAGTCAGGTAATTGAGATCCATCTTTGATTTGATTTCATATAGCATCCGCTCGATAGGAAAAGAATGATGTTTAATATTCATAATAGCATTGTCTCTTCCTTTTCTTAAATGGCCATGTTCAGACAGAAATGAAATGTTGAATTTTGTGACCCTCCAATGCTACATTTGGTGGCTTATGAACCGAAAGGCATAATCATGAACTGAAATGTATAACCATGATAGCATAAAATGCAAAGTTTTTCTTTTTTGATATGCAAATGATCAGTAAGGTTATCGTGCTACAGAGACTACTGCCGGTTTACTAAATGACCCACTATCTAATAAGCCAGTACTCAAAATACTTTATGATTTATGTGGATCAATATTTAACCCGAACAAAATGTACATATGTTTATATTGAAATGATTAGTCCAATGAAATTTAGGTCCAATATGTCTTTGCAATGTTTTGCATCACTATGTCACTGTTTGATTTATATTTGTTGTCTTATAAATGTCCTTTATGTCACCAAGGTGTTATATTTATAGTCAGTTTAGACTTGTAACTGTAAATATTTTTATTTCAGATTACAATTTTTTCTATACAGATCCCAATTGACTTCAGTCCTGAAGATGGTTTCCGTAATTAATTCATAGGAAACCGAAACGTCGACATTTCATCTTATCCCTGTCTTGTTTTATTCAGTGTGATTTGGGATAGGTGTTTTTTAGGTTCTTTTGAGTCACGTATTAATTTACTTATGTGTGTACCCACAGTCCTAATTTTCTGTTTGTTCACTTATCTGTATATGAAGTGATTTCTTTAAAAATTCTTTTGGATAAAATTATATTTTTCTAATACACCTTGTGTTGTTTTTTGTATGTTGTGTCTTGTTGAAACAAATTGTTTAAATTGAAATTCCACAGGTTTTGATTGATTCTTAACAAGGATCACTAACCGATCCTTCCTAAAATTAGTCTAAATAATCAAGTACGCATGAAATAAATTCCCTTGAAGGCATCTTCACCCCTTCATTTTCATTACCCAAGCCCTCAAGGGTATACTTGGGTTGCTCACTTTTTGTAAATTAGCAAGCCAACAAAAGCAAAGTCACAATCTTGCCAAATCACGTTGTCTAAACTGTTTACTAATAAAGGCTCAATCGCTCTCTAAAAATAAACATCACATCTACGACCTTCTCATTGACACAAAACCTGACAAACGCTTCATAACTGAATTATGGTTGGGAGATGATATGGCTCAAGTCCTGCATGAAGTGGTTTCTCTAGGCTATCAAACTATCCCCCAAAATCGTATAGACAAAAAAGGAGGTTGCCTAGCTGTAGTGTTCAGGCAAACATTACATATCAATAAAGCTGACGACGTCTCCATACAAGATTGTGAAGCCCTTTTCACTGTATGCAATCCTACACCATCTTCCTCCTGTTACTTCCTGCTCCTGTACAGACCTCCACCTAGCAATACAACATTCCCAGACACACTTCTAGACATGATTTCAAACCTTATAATACTACATTATAACCTATGCGTTCTGGGTGACCTCAACATTTGGTACGTCAAACTCAATTTGCCCCATCCAAAAAACAATAATTACAGGCCTAGGAACACGGAACCGGCATCAGATCATCCACAAACCCACACACCCCACTGGACACATTCTAGATGCAATTTTTGTAAATTCAGAACTAGTTACCTTTCAATCAATGACTCCAGGCACATGGTCAGACCACCATTTGCTTGCTTTCCAGCATAAAACAACTCAAAGCGACGCAGTCAAAACCCGCTTACGTGCATCCACCTATCGACTGTGGAACAAACTCAATTTGGAACACTTAGAAACCCAACTAACATCCAGCTAGACACAAGAAATTCTGTTAAAAAATATATGAGTGGCTACTCGAAGCTTCTGATATCCTAATACAACTAAAAGCGACTCAACAGAACAAAAGAAAACAGGTACCCTGGCGAGATACAGAGATAAAACAACAAATTAGAAATCCTCAAAGTGCCTGGCTTAAAACAAACACCAATCAAGATAAACTTCGCCTACAGAAACTTGACATATACAAGTCCGCTATCAAAAAGGTACTATTCAGACAGATTTCAAAATGTGTAAATAAAGATTTCGATAAAATTCTCAATGACTTTCGTAAGCCAAATTCCCATTACTCAAGATTTCACATACAAACTGGCAAATCATTACAAGGCCAAAGCAAACACACTCGACTCATATTTAAAACAAAGACAAAGCACCAGCACCAACCCTTTACAAAAACAACATTCCAAGAATACTCTAACCTAGCCTCTCCGTTCATTCCAACAAATTTCACATGCTGAATTTATGGACCTGGTCAAAGCAAGCAGGCCTGCCAGCAGCCCTTCTGACTGCTGTCCACCACAAACCTTCAAGACAATTCTAACAACCTCTGCTGCCACACCAGTAAGAAGAATCATCAAAAATTCCTTAATACAGGAATATTCCCAGAAGAACTAAAAAAAATCATACATACACCCATTACTGCAGAAAACAATCCTGGACCCGCTGAACCTGACAACTACAGACTGATTACAAATGGACCTTTCCTGGGCAAACTGATAGAAAGAGCAGACTTTGCCCAGATGTCACAATTCATTGAAGATAATCCTGTACTTTCAGACGGGATTCCATTCAGGAAGAGCCACAGAATCTGACCTTGTTGCCATCTGGGATGACCTTCAGAATACTATTGACTACAACATGGTTGCTGAACTACTTCTCTTGGAACTCTCGGCTGCCTTTGACATTATTGACCATGACACTCTGATACAAAGACTCTATGAAGCCGGCATAGAGGGGACTGTTCTATACTGGCTCACATCCTACCTTCACAACAGAACTGTCATCCATAACCCCACTTTTTGTCCAAACTGTACTTCACAAAAGCAGGGGTTCTTCAAGGCTCTATCATCTCACCCATTCTTTTCGACATCTACATGAAGTCATTACCGGCACTGATCAAGGCATTTCAGCTAACGCGCTATAACTATGACCATGACATGCAAATTACTCCTTCGACCGGAATGCTCCGAAGATATTGGAAACGCGCCAATTTTCAGTAGTCTCACAGCTGTGGATCAATGTATGGTGTGGAGCCATCTCAAACAGAATGCTTCCCAAATGGAAATACTCACATGAGGCGATTGGAAAATTATGACCCGCTCGCTGCCTGGCCTGATGATCTGGGACCACCGCCTAAAGTATCTAATGAAGTAAGAAACCTCAGAATGACCATGGACTCCAAGCTATCAATAAATTTCCAAGTTGACAAACTAGCAAGATCAAGCTTTGTTACTATAAAAACTCTGCAATGAATCTTCCCTCATCTCAGATTTTCACTCAAGGTCCATGCTACCATCTCTCGTGTTCTGTCCAAATTCAATTACGCCAATAGCCTCTACCACGGTTCAACTTTAGCGACTATCACAGACTACAATGATTCAGAACTCTGCTGCCAGACTACTCTTACATATACAGCAGCAAGCCCACATCTCCCCTTCCTTAAAAGACCTGCATTAGTTACCGGTTGCCAGAAGATCCACCTTCAAACTGCTTTGTATCACCCTCAAAGCGATACATGGAACAGGACTGCTCTTCATCAGGAATAAAATCACCGAATACATTCAAGAAAGGAACCTCCACTCTAGAGCAGACCTCGGCTCAAAATCCCAATGTACAAGGGAAAAAAACATGGGTGGCACATCCGTCTCTGTTCAAGCGGCCAAACTATGGAACTCTACCTCCCAACATAAGATCCACGGATAACCACCTTATCTTCAGAAAACAACCCAAGAATTGTCTCTTCCCCACATAATGACCATACGCAAACAGAAATATATATATATATATATATATATATATATTCACTGAAAAAACCATAGGTTATAGACCATATATAGTTAGGAATTTGCATTTACAAAACCTTGAAAATTCACTGAAAAAACCATAGGTTAGAGACCATATATAGTTAGCTGGACATTTTATTGACATAAAACCAATGAAATTCCACATATAGTTAGTTGCACTAACTATATATCGCGCACCCGCAATCCACTGCTGATGATGTCACATATTACATCATTCATGACATGGTCAGTGACATCACTGATGACATCACTGATGACATCTCAAATGACATCACTGATGACATCACTGATGACATCTCAAATGACATCACTGATGACATCATCTAGTGTCTGTGTGTTTTTGTAAAGTTTAAATATGTTTTACATATTGAATAATGAGTGGATGTATGGAAGACTGAGTGTGTGTGTGGCTGGCTGGGAGGTGTGTGACTCTGTGCATATCAATGTGTACTTGTATCAGTGATTGTATAAGAGTGTAAGTATGTGATAGTATATGTGTGAAAAGTATGGTGTTCTGTGTTTAACTGTATAGATGAGGAAATCGAAGTGTGATTGATTCTTCACAGGACTGACTAGGTGTATGAGTGCATATGATAGTCTTGTAATAATGAGTGACTGTATGTATGAGTGATTGTATGGGTGAATGAGTGAATGTGTGTGTAGACGTAGGAATCAGTGAGTGCGTATGTAGTAACTGGTATTGGTGTGTCATGATGTCATCAGTGATGTCATTTGAGATGTCATCAGTGATGTCATTTGAGATGTCATCAGTGATGTCATCAGTGATGTCACTGAAGTATGGTGTTCTGTGTTTAACTGTATAGATGAGGAAATGGAAGGGTGATTGATTCTTTACAGGACTGACTAGATGTGTGAGTAACTCCATGGATGAGTGGCAGTGTGTGAGTGTCTGCATAGGTGTATGAGTGCATATGATAGTGTTGTAATAATGAGTGACTGTATGTATGAGTGATTGTATGGGTGAATGAGTGAATGTGTGTGTAGACGTAGGAATCAGTGAGTGTGTATGTAGTAACTGGTATTGGTGTGTCATGATGTCATCAGTGATGTCATTTGAGATGTCATCAGTGATGTCATCAGTGATGTCATTTGAGATGTCATCAGTGATGTCATCAGTGATGTCACTGACCATGTCATGAATGATGTAATATGTGACATCATCAGCAGTGGATTGCGGGTGCGCGATATATAGTTAGTGCAACTAACTATATATGGAATTTCATTGGTTTTATGTCAATAAAATGTCCAGCTAACTATATATGGTCTCTAACCTATGGTTTTTTCAGTGAATTTTCAAGGTTTTGTAAATGCAAATTCCTAACTATATATGGTCTATAACCTATGGTTTTTTCAGTGAATTTCATTGGTTTTTTAAAAGCTAATATCTATAGCTGTAAAATATATTCTTTATTACGTGACGTATCACGTAGCCACGTGAGACGCCTCATGACGCGTCGCATAACCGTGACGTATCGGCTCTGCAGCGCAAACAAAACCCGTAACGTAAGCGTGCTGGAGCACGCTTACAGATATATATATTTTTTTTAACCTTAATTAGACAAAATCCACACGTGCACATATCTTGAGGCCTTGCAAAGGCACATCAAACAAACAGTCCCTACAATTTTGTCAAGTTTGCTGGAAATCTATTCCCTTAATTTTTTTTTTACTGTTTCTATTGGTTTTCCCCTTGTTACGCTTACCGGGACGCTACCCGGTACGCGAACCGGACGCTCCAAAAACACAAGATGGCGGACTCCCGTTACGCTGCCGGTTAGCTGCCCGGTTCGCGTACCGGGAAGCGCCACTATTGCAAAAATTGGGGGGGACTTTAATATCCCCCTCATCAATCCTAGGTAGTCAGGAGGGGTTTACCTTGCCCCCTTTCCTTCATTTCCCCCTTCTTTTTTCACCACATCTTGTCTCTCGAACCTACCGAGAGACAAGATGGCGGCCGCTCCGGACTGTTTACAATGTTGACAGCTACGCTGCCGGTTAGCTGCCCGGTTAGCTGCCCGGTTAGCTGCCCGGTTAGCTGCCCGGTGAGCTGCCCGGTTCGCGTACCGGGACGCGTCTCTACGGCGTAAAATCGCAAAAAAATTTTTTTTTTTGTTGCCCCGCGGGGCACTTTAATATCCCCCTCATCAATCCTAGGGGGTCAGGAGTGGTCTACCTTGCCCCCTTTCCTTCATTTCCCCCTTCGTTTTTCACCACATCTTGTCTCTCGATCGTACCGAGAGACAAGATGGCGGCCGCTCCGGACTGTTTAGAATGTTGACAGACACCGGAGAGCCAATCAGCTTCGCTTCGCGAAGTTCCGTTACGCGTCAGGTACGCAAACCGGGGCGCTAACCGGAGCGCTGTCACAGATATATATATTTTTTTAAACGTTAATTTCTCAAAATCCACTGGAGCACATATATTGAGACATAGCAAAGGCACGTCGGGCAAACCATATCTACAATTCTGCCAAGTTTCATGTAAATCTATTCAGCCGTTCGAGCTAAAAGTGAGTCCAACCGCCCTATGGAAAAATGAATGGGAAAAACGTGTTTTGGGACCCCCCCTTGTTTCTCGGCCCCCCCTTGACGAAACCCCCCCAAATTTTCAGGGGCTGCTCAGAAACGAAATATGCCATTTTCCTGAAAATTTCAGCCAATTCCGTCCACAAACGCCAAAGTTATTAGACATAGAATTTTCAGAAATCCCATAGAGAAAAAATCCTAACTATATATACCCACTGGCTATCGCCAGTAGGTAATATACATATATAAACATATATAATCTGCATATCTATATAAATATAAATGCATGCATACATATACATATATGCATACATATGCATGTTATTTACATGAAAGTTTTAAAAACACTAATACAAGCAAAGCTAAAAAGCCACCTCATTACAAACAGAATGGCTTTAACTTAAACGAGGGCGAGATCTATTGCATTTTCAATGCTTGTTTACTTTGGTTCTATCAAGAAGGCATTCAGATGTTTCACACATTTGCCATAAATTCTGAATGTTAGCACTCTAGTTGCTCATTAGATCACTGTAGTAAAGCTAGTGCTCACCAGGGAAGTCTGCTGCTAATCATGGTTTGCAGCCATTTTCCCGCATTTTTTATCCCGCAGACTTTCAGTCCGCATACCATTATCCCGCAAGGTCATTGACCTCGCATATCATTATCCCGCATTTTTTCAAAACGCATGTGCATTTATCGCGCATGCCTTTACAAAGAATTACGTTTTAAAGGCAGGTATGGTAAATGCATTTGCGTTGTGAAAACCACGATGACGAGAGAGGTAAGTGGGTTTGTGTTAATTTTTTCGTGGGTTAGTGATTGTGTAGTGTAGTGTAGTGTTGTGTAGTGTAGTGTTGTGTTAGTGTAGTGTAGAGTTGTGGTGGTTGTTTAGTGTAGGGTCATGCTGGGGGTAGTGTTTTAGGGTTTAGGGTTGTGTTGTAGTGTTTGCGTAGTGTAGGGTCATGCTGGGGGTAGTGTTTTAGGGTTTAGGGTAGTGTTGTAGTGTTTGCGTAGTGTAGAGTCATGCTGGGGGTAGTGTTTTAGGGTTTAGGGTTGTGTTGTAGTGTTTGCGTAGTGTAGGGTCATGCTGGGGCTAGGGTTTTAGGGTTTAGGGTAGTGTTGTAGTGTTTGCGTAGTGTAGGGTCATGCTGGGCGTAGTGTTTTAGGGTTTAGGATAGTGTTGTAGTGTTTGCGTAGTGTAGGGTCATGCTGGGGGTAGTGTTTTAGGGTTTTGGGTAGTGTTGTAGTGTTTGAGTAGTGTAGGGTCATGCTGGGGTGTAGTATTTTAGGGTTTAGGGTAGTGTTGTAGTGTTTGTGTAGTGTAGGGTCATGCTGGGGGTAGTGTTTTAGGGTTTTGGGTAGTGTTGTAGTGTTTGCGTAGTGTAGGGTCATGCTGGGGTTAGTGTTTTAGGGTTTTGGGTAGTGTTGTAGTGTTTGCGTAGTGTAGGGTCATGCTGGGGTGTAGTGTTTTAGGGTTTTGGGTAGTGTTGTAGTGTTTGCGTAGTGTAGGGTCATGCTGGGGTGTAGTGTTTTAGGGTTTTGGGTAGTGTTGTAGTGTTTGCGTAGTGAAGGGTCATGCTGGGGGTAGTGTTTTAGGGTTTTGGGTAGTGTTGTAGTGTTTGCGTAGTGTAGGGTCATGCTGGGGGTAGTGTTTTAGGGTTTTGGGTAGTGTTGTAGTGTTTGCGTAGTGTAGGGTCATGCTGGGGGGTAGTGTTTTAGGGTTTTGGGTAGTGTTGTAGTGTTTGCGTAGTGTAGGGTCATGCTGGGGGTAGTGTTTTTAGGGTTTAGGGTAGTGTTGTAGTGTTTGCGTAGTGTAGGGTCATGCTGGGGGTAGTGTTTTAGGGTTTAGGGTAGTGTTGTAGTGTTTGCGTAGTGTAGGGTCATGCTGGGGGTAGTGTTTTAGGGTTTAGGGTAGTGTTGCAATGTTTGCGTAGTGTAGGGTCATGCTGGGGTGTAGTGTTTTAGGGTTTTGGGTAGTGTTGCAGTGTTTGCGTAGTGTAGGGTCATGCTGGGGGTAGTGTTTTAGGGTTTAGGGTAGTGTTGTAGTGTTTGCGTAGTGTAGGGTCATGCTGGGGTGTAGTGTTTTAGGGTTTTGGGTAGTGTTGTAGTGTTTGCGTAGTGTAGGGTCATGCTGGGGGTTGTGTTTTAGGGTTTAGGGTAGTGTTGTAGTGTTTGCGTAGTGTAGGGTCATGCTGGGGGTAGTGTTTTAGGGTTTAGGGTTGTGTTGTAGTGTTTGCGTAGTGTAGGGTCATGCTGGGGGTAGTGTTTTAGGGTTTAGGGTTGTGTTGTAGTGTTTGCGTAGTGTAGGGTCATGCTGGGGGTAGTGTTTTAGGGTTTAGGGTAGTGTTGTAGTGTTTGCGTAGTGTAGGGTCATGCTGGGGTGTAGTGTTTTAGGGTTTTGGGTAGTGTTGTAGTGTTTGCGTAGTGTAGGGTCATGCTGGGGGTAGTGTTTTAGGGTTTAGGGTAGTGTTGTACTGTTTGTGTAGTGTAGGGTCATGCTGGGGGTAGTGTTTTAGGGTTTAGGGTAGTTTAGTTGTTTAGTGTATGCTAAAGGCATATTCGTTCTAAAAGTTTTCGTTATTTTAATTTGCGGCCTAATAGTACATGCGGGATTTTTTTTGCGGACTGATGGTATGCGGGATTTCGTCATATATTCGCTAATCATACTTTCTATGGCAAAATGAACCCCCTCATTTTGTTCCTTTTTAAATTAAATGTTTTAAGAGTTACCACTTTATTCCAATCAAGATGGCTTCAGGTGTGCCATACCTTTGTAATAAGTAGGACTGTTAGCACTCTAGTTGTTCTTTAGAACACTCTGGGACATTCTGTCATTGGGCTATAGTTGGGCTACATCTGGCTGATATTTGGGCTACATTTGTTTTTTTTTGTCTCTGGTGGCCATCTTTGGGCTACATTGGGCTACATTGGGCTACATTGGGCTACATTTGGGCTCCAACATATATATAGCCCAATGTAGCCCAATATATATTTTTCAAAGTTAATTTTCGTAAAAACCACTGGAGCCTATATCTTGAGACATAGCAAAGGCACATCGGGCTACCAGTCCCTACAATTTTGCCAAGTTTGGTGTAAATCCATTCAGCCGTTCAGGCTAAAAGTGAGGCCAACCGCCCTATGGAAAATTGCATGGGAAAAACATGTTTTGGGACCCCCCTTTTTTCTCGGCCCCCCCTTGACGAAACCCCCCCAAATTTTCAGGGGCTGATCAGAAACAAAATGTTCCATTTTCCTGAACATTTCAGCCAATTCTGTCCTCAAACGCCAAAGTTATTCGACATAGAATTTTCAAAAATCCCATAGGAAAAAAATCCTAACTATATATACCTACTGGCTATCGCCAGTAGGTAATATATATATATATATATATATATATATATATATATATATTACCTACTTGCGGTCGCCAGTAGGTAGTTATAGTTAGGATTTTTTTCAATGTTAAATCTGAAAATTCTATTTGGAATAACTTTGGCGCCGGTTGACGAATCTGCCTGAAAATTTCCTGAAAATGGCCTCGCGGGGTTCCGGTCCTTCCCTGAAAGTTTGGGGGGGATACGTTAAGCGGGGGCCGAGATAAAAGGGGGGTCCCAAAACGCGTTTTCCCCATGTTAATTTCCATAGGGCGGTCGATTTCACTTTTAGCTCGAACGGCTGAATGGATTTCCACCAAACTTGGCAAAATTGTAGGGACTGGTAGCCCGATGTGCCTTTGCTATGTCTCAAGATATGTGCTTCAGTGGATTTTGAGAAATTAACGTTCAAAAAAATATATATATCTATAGGCGCTCTCCGGTGCGCGCACCGGTGAGCGCTCCCGGCGCGACACGCGACTTGCGCGCAGAAAGCTGATTGGCTCTCAGTTGTCTGTAAACATTCTAAACAGTCCGGAGCGGCCGCCATCTTGTCTATCGGTAAAATCTAGTCATAAGAGGTGGCAAAAACAAAGGGTGGAATTGACCATAAGGGGGCAGGGTAGACCCCCCCTGACCCCCTAGGTTTGATATGGGGGCCATTAAAGGGTCCCGCGGGGCCTCAAACATTTTTTTTTTTTTTTCGATTTTCGCGGGGGGAGCGCCTGGTGCGCGCACCGGGGAGCGTATCGAGGAGGGTACTATGGAAAAATAATCACTTCAAAAAATTGTATGTTTATTAATTGTTTTTTTTAAATTTTTTTATTTTATGTAAGTACCTACATGTAGGTACTAATGAAGAGACTTAAATTTAATGTTCACCATCTTCTTTGTAGACATCTTGCATGTTGTTATTGTATTTTTTGTGGTATATGGAATTCATAATATAGTTTGTCTGGAAAGGAGAAACAGATCTTTTAAGCACTCCCTGAGAATTTCTAGGGGATCATGAGTAGTCTATCCTGCTCACTTATGAAAATGAGGTGTAAAATATTCATATGAGATAATATAGTGGGAGAAAGGTAGTAACTATGAGTAAACTTACTATGTAACAGAAAAATAGTTGAACAGTATACTATAAGTCTCACTTTATATTTTAAACATTTTTGGTAATACTTCATGAATTACATATAAAAAAGAATATTGTCTGAAACAATTGAAATTATTAAAGATAAATTTATTCCTCTGATTCTTTTTCATAATTTAATAAAATTTCTAACATAATATTGTCCGGAATTTCCTCATAATTATATGTACATGATTCAATTTCTTCCAAACATTCTATAAACTGTTCATCCAAAGAGTCATCCATGAAATCAACTTCTTTTTTTTCATCTTCTGGTTTTTCCACCTTTACTTTGATAGAAGTATCATTTGCCTTATTTTCTCCTTCCATTTTCTTTCTGAAAATTGCATATAAATTAACTATATTAGTAGAGCTAGTATACCAGAGAAGCCTAACTCAATCCATAACTATTACAGAGAAGTCTATCTCTATCTCTAACTATTAAAGAGGGATAGCATATCACTAACAGAATATTTTTTAAGAAATAAACTTAAAGTGTACAATATACTTCCATAATTAGAAGTTACCTTAGAGAAATTAGTTGAAGTTGTCAGTGAAATTTGTTTTCAAGTGTACTTCAGGAAGCAGTAGTCAAAATGGCTGTGTTTCCCTCTCTTCTTTTATATATATTCTTGTACTTAACCAATCAAACGTCAGGAAATAATCGTAGAAAATGAGAGATACTTTTTAATTGGTTGTAAATTCTAACATTACAAGTGTGTTTTTGTCATGTAATTTACCTCAGGATATTTAGACAGGCCTGTCGCCTAAATGTCTCAATGGAATTTCACCAAATTTGGGCAAATGGTAGGGACTGCTATGTAGTAGGGCGTATTCTATATTTGATGAAAGTGTCTCCATTGGGTTTTCCGTAAATTACTTTCCCACCTTTTTTTAACGAGCGCTTACTGGTGCGCGCTCCTGTACGCGCACTGGCAGCGTTACGGGAGTCCTCCATTTTGTGTTTCGGAACAATCGAGACACAAGATGGAGGGTAAACAATGTTCGGAATGGATAGAAGGGGGAACTGTAGAGACTTCTTGACCCTCTAGGTTTTCTGAGGGGGGCTTAGGAGGCTCATAAACGTGAGAAAAAAAAAAAATTCTTTAATTTTTCGCGGGGGTAGCGCCTGGTGCGCGCACCTGTAAGCGTACCGGAAAGCGTACTTTGGTGAAAAATAGTGAAAAAAGTTAGAAAAAAATAAACGCTTTGAATGATCAGAGTTAGGGTAGCTCTGAAAAGAGCTTTTGGGTTCTGTGGTTGATTTAGGTACCTACAAGTAGGTTCCAATACACATTCTTAAATTCAGGAGGAATATTCTATTCCCCTCATCTGAGAAGTGCACTCCATCTCCTCTGTAGATGTCTTGCATGTTGTAACGCAAGTTATTATTGTATAATGAACCCATTCCATAGTCTCTCATGTAAGCAGAAACAGATTTATTTACATGTTTCCGTGCTTTCTCAAATTGTGGACCAAATTGGTTGGACCAGTTCCATTTCTGTCTTTGGCATATATTGGAATATACCAAGGCAGTGTGGGGAAAAAGTATCATCAATTGATGAAAGGTGTCCTTTAATAGCATTTCCAGACCTACCCCAGTTAATGTGCCTAGATCGTTTCCACCACAGTGCACAATTATAAGGTCAGGTTCTGGCAGATGCAAAAAGGTTTTCACCAATGGTATCAATTGGTGACATTTTAATCCTCTGTGGCCAATCCACTTGATTTCCACATTTGATAAATCAAGGTTATGAAAATTTCTGCTAGCTGCATACCTTTGAGCCCAGTGGATGTAGCTATGTCCAATAATCCAAACAGAGTACATGATGTGAGAAGGTTCTGGTCCAGTCAGATGAAGTGTGGGAATGAAATGGCAGTTGGAACAGTAGGAGTTCACAAAAAAATAATTGTGGAGTTTCTGTGCTCTTGAATCACAAGCAATGATTGGTGGATTCAGATAGTTGAAAACTGAAAGTTAGGGTGTATGGTTATGTTGTGTGAAAGAAGCAATTTGAATGGTTTAAAAAAAGTCACCAAAAGCAAAAATACCCTGTATAGGCTGCTGTATTGACAGGTCAAACATCCTTGCTGAGTTAATTTGCAACATTGTAAGATAAACTTTTGAACCTTACAGTTCAGTTAGGAGGGAGTTGCTATGGTAACAGATAGAAAGGTTTGAGAGGGGGATGGGTGTTGGTTTGAAAATAGTGAGGGAAGAGTTTTCATTGGTTGAATTAAGGCATATGTGTACAAAGATAGAGATTTTCTATGCCAGTCTTGGTTTCAGTGTATTGAGAGCACACCTTTTCCTCTGCTAAAGAAAAATTGGTGTGTGTGTCTGACACTGTTTTCAATCTCCAAAAGCATTTGTAAAGGTAAGTAATGATTCATTTAATTTAGATAGAGATTTATTTGCTCTATGGAGAATATTTGGAAGCAGATAGTTTTGTTTTAGAAGTGAAATTGTATGTTAGTATATAAGTCCTGCGCAGTGTTTCTTACATGTTATTTAAAAATCGATTTTGGGTGCAAATGAATGGTATTTTTATTTGGCCTTTTTTATGATTGCCATGTGCAGTTGATGCATCACTTTAAACATGGGTAATAAGTGATGCACTGGTGGCGCCAGGCCTTTATAAATGAGGCCCTGACTTTGTTTGATGATATTGAGTGGTTGTACTTAGGTTCTGTGCAGTGTTCCTTACATGTTATTCAAAAATCGATTTTTGGGTGCAATTGATTGGTATATGTATTTGGCCCTTATTTATGAATGCCATGTGCAGCTGATGCATGACTTTAAACATGGGTAATAAGTGACGCACTGGTGGCGCAAGGCTTTCATAAATAAGGCCCTGACTTTGTTTGATGATATTGATTGGTTGTACATAGGTTCTGTGCAGTGTTTCTTACATGTTATTCAAAAATCGATTTTTGGGTGCAATTGATTGGTATATGTATTTGGCCCTTATTTATGATTGCCATGTGCAGCTGATGCATGACTTTAAACATGGGTAATAAGTGACGCACTGGTGGCGCAAGGCTTTCATAAATGAGGCCCTGACTTTGTTTGATGATATTGATTGGTTGTACATAGGTTCTGTGCAGTGTTCCTTACATGTTATTGAAAAATCGATTTTTGGGTGCAATTGATTGGTATATGTATTTGGCCCTTATTTATGATTGCCATGTGCAGCTGATGCATGACTTTAAGCATGGGTAATACGTGACGCACTGGTGGCGCAAGGCTTTCATAAATAAGGCCCTGACTTTGTTTGATGATATTGATTGGTTGTACATAGGTTCTGCGCAGTGTTTCTTAAATGTTATTCAAAAATCGATTTTTGGGTGCAATTGATTGGTATATGTATTTGGCCCTTATTTATGATTGCCATGTGCAGCTGATGCATGACTTTAAACATGGGTAATACGTGACGCACTGGTGGCGCAAGGCTTTCATAAATAAGGCCCTGACTTTGTTTGATGATATTGATTGGTTGTACATAGGTTCTGCGCAGTGTTTCTTACATGTTATTCAAAAATCGATTTTTGGGTGCAATTGATTGGTATATGTATTTGGCCCTTATTTATGATTGCCATATGCAGCTGATGCATGACTTTAAACATGGGTAATAAGTGACGCACTGGTGGCGCAAGGCTTTCATAAATAAGGCCCTGACTTTGTTTGATGATATTGATTGGTTGTACATAGGTTCTGCGCCGTGTTTCTTACATGTTATTGAAAAATCGATTTTGGGGTGCAATTGATTGGTATATGTATTTGGCCCTTATTTATGATTGCCATGTGCAACTGATGCATGACTTTAAACATGGGTAATAAGTGACGCACTGGTGGCGCAAGGCTTTCATAAATAAGGCCCTGACTTTGTTTGATGATATTGATTGGTTGTACATAGGTTCTGCGCAGTGTTTCTTACATGTTATTCAAAAATCGATTTTTGGGTGCAATTGATTGGTATATGTATTTGGCCCTTATTTATGATTGCCATGTGCAGCTGATGCATGACTTTAAACATGGGTAATAAGTGACGCACTGGTGGCGCAAGGCTTTCATAAATAAGGCCCTGACTTTGTTTGATGATATTGATTGGTTGTACATAGGTTCTGCGCAGTGTTTCTTACATGTTATTCAAAAATCGATTTTTGGGTGCAATTGATTGGTATATGTATTTGGCCCTTATTTATGATTGCCATGTGCAGCTGATGCATGACTTTAAACATGGGTAATAAGTGACGCACTGGTGGCGCAAGGCTTTCATAAATAAGGCCCTGACTTTGTTTGATGATATTGATTGGTTGTACATAGGTTCTGTGCAGTGTTCCTTACATGTTATTGAAAAATCGATTTTTGGGTGCAATTGATTGGTATATGTATTTGGCCCTTATTTATGATTGCCATGTGCAGCTGATGCATGACTTTAAACATGGGTAATAAGTGACGCACTGGTGGCGGAAGGCTTTCATAAATAAGGCCCTGACTTTGTTTGATGATATTGATTGGTTGTACATAGGTTCTGCGCCGTGTTTCTTACATGTTATTGAAAAATCGATTTTGGGGTGCAATTGATTGGTATATGTATTTGGCCGTTATTTATGATTGCCATGTGCAACTGATGCATGACTTTAAACATGGGTAATAAGTGACGCACTGGTGGCACAAGGCTTTCATAAATAAGGCCCTGACTTTGTTTGATGATATTGATTGGTTGTACATAGGTTCTGCGCAGTGTTTCTTACATGTTATTCAAAAATCGATTTTTGGGTGCAATTGATTGGTATATGTATTTGGCCCTTATTTATGATTGCCATGTGCAGCTGATGCATGACTTTAAACATGGGTAATAAGTGACGCACTGGTGGCGCAAGGCTTTCATAAATAAGGCCCTGACTTTGTTTGATGATATTGATTGGTTGTACATAGGTTCTGCGCCGTGTTTCTTACATGTTATTGAAAAATCGATTTTGGGGTGCAATTGATTGGTATATGTATTTGGCCCTTATTTATGATTGCCATGTGCAACTGATGCATGACTTTAAACATGGGTAATAAGTGACGCACTGGTGGCGCAAGGCTTTCATAAATAAGGCCCTGACTTTGTTTGATGATATTGATTGGTTGTACATAGGTTCTGCGCAGTGTTTCTTACATGTTATTCAAAAATCGATTTTTGGGTGCAATTGATTGGTATATGTATTTGGCCCTTATTTATGATTGCCATGTGCAGCTGATGCATGACTTTAAACATGGGTAATAAGTGACGCACTGGTGGCGCAAGGCTTTCATAAATAAGGCCCTGACTTTGTTTGATGATATTGAGTGGTTGTACTTAGGTTTTGCGCAGTGTTTCTTACATGTTATTGAAAAATCGATTTTTGGGTGCAATTGATTGGTATATGTATTTGGCCCTTATTTATGAATGCCATGTGCAGCTGATGCTTGACTTTAAACATGGGTAATAAGTGATGCACTGGTGGCGCAAGGCCTTTAAAAATAAAGCCATGAGTTGCTATTGTATAAACTTAAATATGTTGCAATTTATTGTTTATATTGTTTGCTTTTTAACATTACTTTGTTGTTTGCTAATAGTGGTCTTTCATGTGTTTTTTTAACAGAACAACAGATTCAAATCAACTTCTGAAAAGGAAGCAAAAATGCCTTCAAGGCAAAGAAATATCAAAAATACCATACGGAAAAGGAGAACATCAACAACAGAGTTTATGGAATCCTCTTCAACAACTACTTCAAAAAACACCAGAAAAGCTTCTGGTAAGCCAATTAAGTCTTTTCTTCGCAACATATGTCGTAGGAAAAAAAATGAAATTGCTAATGTGAATATACAGAAAAAGTCAACAAATCTAAAAAGGAAAGAGAAGCCCACAAAAAATGTTTCCATTGGACCAGGAGAGAAGAGAATGGTTAGCAATAGAAGGGTAAATGTTTTTAGGGACATTCGTAGGCGAATGTTTCGCAATAGGGTAGTTTTAAATTTGCTTAAAAATGATAAGAAAAGTAAACTAAAAGCTGCTTTTTACAAGAAAAAGAAAAGTGTAGAAAAGATTGTTGATCAGGCTTTTGAAGTTAAGAAAAAATTATTTATTTTAATAATCAATAGAATTAGGATACTTAATAAGGCAATGGATGTTTTCAAATCGAACAGTAGATGGAAAAGAATTATTAATCGGAGTAATTTTTGTGAAGTATTTTCTGGTGAATGGATGCATAGTTCAAGTTCTGAGCCTTTTTTTAATGAGGAGAGTTACTTTCAGGAAAATGATTTGGTGCATGCAGTTGACACCAGTGGTCGTGCATATGAGGTGAAAGATAGTTGTGTGATGGAAAAAGAGAAACTTGTATCTAGAGATGCAGAAGAGGTGTTAGCTGATGAAGTTTTAGGGAGACGTACTAAGGGTCCAGTGTACACATGGAAATGTAGTAGTATTTGTAGTGTGCGACAGGAATCAATTGATTTGCTTCGAAATTTCTTACGTACATATAGTAAAAAAAGTCTCAAACAAAAAATGAAGATCCTGCAAGAGTTAGATCCTTGCAGAGTGAGAGAAAGCACAGGTTTGCAAGGGCATTCACTAGCATGTCTTTCTAGAAAAGTTTGTCGGAGTGTTTTTCATCATTTTAGGATGTTAGCAGTGCATCATAATAACGTAAGGAAATTAGTGAGGAAGTTGTATTATGCAAAAAGTCCTGCACTTAAGCTTAAACAGTTAAATAGTACTCTTTTGCATGGATCTGAAGTGGATGTGAAGACTATTTGTGAAGAAATTGAGTTTTGTTATTTTGGGAACAAAGAGGACAGTGTAGAAATAGATATAGTAATGGATGGTAATGCAGAAGATAATGGACAAATTTCAAGTATTGAAAAGTTTGATGAGGAAATTATCAAGTTTAAGGTGAAATCAAGTGAGAGGCCTAATTTAACTTGTGTGTGTTGTCGACGGACTCATTATAAAATTCAGACTAGGTTAGTTGATTTATATGCAAAAAGTGAATTGGAAAATAATAGTGAATGGGAGGATTTTGTAAGTTATTTGGTGGTGGAGAATTCTTTTGATTTGAGTTTGGATCAGCGTATTTGCACTTATTGTTTGAAAAAATTAAATGAAAATAGAATGCCTGCAAGAGCAGTTTATAATAATCTTCAGTTGATAGATATTCCTTCTGAATTGATGGATCTAAATACTTATGAATCTATTTTGATTCAATGTGTCCATCCTTTTCAGGCTATTGTACGCATGGAGCCTAAGACAGGGAAATTGCCTCCATCAGATTTACTGAGAGGATTAAAGGGAAGAGTTGTTTATTTGCCTCTAGATGTAAAGAAAAATATTAATACAATTGGTGTAGAAAGAGTAGAAGAAGATCCTTTAGTTATTCTAGTTAATGGGGTTCCAACAAAGAGTAAGAAAATTTGGCAAGATTTAGTGGATGTTAAAAAAGTCAAGAAGGCAACGTTGTATTTAGTTAAAAACAATGAGTACTACAAAAATGTAAGTGTTGGAGTAGAGGAAACAGCTACAGAAGAAGATAGTGATTCTTCAGTTGGCCAAATTGAAAAAGTTGATGTGTCTAGAACTGAAGAAATATATGAACATTATACTGTTCATCCTTTGCATTCCAAAGAAGTAATGGGAAATGCAATTGACTTGTTTCAAATGAAGGCAGCACAAGGAAGTCCCATTAGTGTATGGGAAGAAAGTTTGGAAGCTCGTTGTTTTCCACAATTATTTCCAACAGGTTGTGGTGGACGATATGATGATCGACCAGTTCAAATTCCTGCAGCTGAATACCGGACTCTAAGATTATATGCAGAAGATCCAAGGTTTCGTCAATGCATTCCATATTTATTTCATCTACTGTTTGAAAGTGATTTGTCTGGGCTTTCTTATGCAGTTAATCATATATTAAAAAGTGGACCTCATTTGCAAAATGTTTGTGCAAGGGACTTTATGGAGAAAGTTAATCTGCAAGACAGTATTTTGGAATCTCAGCTAATCAATCTCATGGCATGTCAACGTGGAACCAACGAGTATTGGTTTCGTCGTCATGGAGAATTGAAATGTATGCTAAGAAACTTAGGAACTCCTACATGGTTCCTCACTCTTAGCTGTGCTGAGTATGCATGGGACGATTTACTTCAATTTCTACGAGAGGCAAATGAAAACATACCAAATATAGAATTGAAAACACCAGGAGAACTGTGTTCTTTAGATCCAGTGAATGTTTGCAGATATTTTAATCATAGATTTGAAGCTATGATGTCTTTTATTACAAACAAAAAAAATCCTCCCCTTGGAGAGGTTTTGGATTTCTTTTGGAGGAAGGAATATCAAGCGAGAGGTGCTCCTCATATACATATGTTGTTGTGGATTAAAGATGCACCCAAATTTGGATCAGATTCAGATGAAACAGTGATGAGTTTCATTGAAGAGTATTCAACATGTGCTGTTCCAAAATCTACTGAAGAAAACAATTTAAGGCAACAAGTTTTACGTTTTCAATCTCATCGTTGTGGAAAGTACTGTCGTCGAAAATTTAAAAACAAGGAAAAGTACTACACGAAATGTCGTTTTGCATTTCCTCGACCAGTGATTTCTAAGGGAAGAGTAAATAATTTGATGTCATCTCTACGACATACTGTGACGAGAAAATCTCCCAAAAACACATATAATTTGAAAAGAAATGAAGAATCTAAGTACATCAACGATTACAACCCAGTGATTTTGTCCATGTGGAATGCTAACATGGATATTCAGTTCGTTGCTGACAACTCTATTGCTGTGGCTCGATATGTGACATCTTACATCACCAAAAAAGAAAAGACAGAACTGAAGGAAATGTGGGAGGACATTTCACATGAAAAGAGTCTAAGCAAGAAATTATATAGTTTCAGTCTGAAGATGTTGTCGCATCGAGAAATTGGAGCATATGAATGTTCTGATCGGTTATCATCAGCAAGTCTCTATGCCAAATCAAGAACAATCATTTGGGTGAGTCTTGGTCTTGCTGCAACACGAAACCGAGTTTTGAAATCTGTACAAGAAATTGAATATTTGGCGGAAAAAGAACCAAACAGTACAGATATTTTGAAGACAAATATGTTGGATACATACTATCCAAATAGAAGTACTCACCTTGAGAACACATGTTTGTATGAAGTTCTTCAAAACTACAGTTATAAGAGGAACATCACAGAAGATATCAATAATGGAAAATATGCACTCATTGGCTATGAAGGATGTCTAGTGAAGCAGAAAAAAGGCCATTTGATTAATCATCGAAAATTGAGTTGTGAAGTTCCAGACAAAAGAGAATTTTACTATTTAGCTCTTTTGCAACTCTTTAAGCCATGGCGTACAGAAGAGGAACTACTTGGAGATTTTCTCTGTTATGAAGACTCTTTTAATGCAACTAAGGATACCATAGAATGTCCTATTTTTCTAAATTATCTGCAAATGTTGAATGAAGAAATGGAGCAAGAAACCACAATTGCTGAAGAGATAGCTAGAAACAGTTCTCAAGATAGTCAGAGTTCTACTTCATTGAGCCAGGATCCACTAGGAGGACCAATTATCCAAAATGAAGCTGCCACTGCCATGGATGAGGTGGAAAGAGCTATGGAACAAGCTCAAGAGGATGGAGTTAACTTAGAAGATTTGGTAACGCAACTAAACATTGAGCAGAAAAAGATATATGATGAAGTCACAGAGCAGATTGAACATGGATTCAGACATGAGAAAAAAGAGTGCTCATGTATATTATTTGACCCTGTCCGACTGTATGTAAGTGGAGAAGCGGGGACAGGAAAAAGTTTTCTAATTAAAGCCGTTGCAAGTTATCTGCAGAAAAGGACTGATTCACCACTGTCTTGTGTTGTAACTGCTCCAACTGGTCTGGCAGCACATAACATTAAAGGGATTACTCTACATCGTTTATTGATGCTGCCAGTTGAACATGATAATAAATTGAATTACAACAAGCTATCTGGAGATGCGTGTTCTGAAGTTTCAAGAGTCTTGAAGAAAATGAAACTTCTTATCATAGATGAAGTAAGCATGGTCTCAAATCTAATGCTTGCTTTTGTGCATTTGAGAATGCAAGAAATTCTTAAAACAGACTATGATGTGTTATTTGGAGGAAAACACATTATTGTTTTTGGAGATCTATTGCAGTTGACTCCAGTAAAAGGACAACCAGTGTTTAAAATGCTCACGCATGAAGATACCAGGAAGTCCCTTGGAAGCATTGGAAATGTTAATATATGGCTAAATTTTAAATATGCTGAACTGCTTCAAAATATGCGACAGGCCAAGGATGAAGATTATAAAAATATTCTACAAGATGTAAGAATTGGAAAAATGACTGAGAAAGGGAAAAAAGCTTTGCATAGTCGATTAATTTCAAATTTGTATCCAAATGAAAACATTCTTCCAGAGAATATTTTTAAAAAAATGACTGAGAAGAAATCTGGGATATGTTTGATGCCAACTCTGCAAGAATGTTCCATCTTCAACCAAAAAATGTTAGACTTAGAAAATGAAGAGATTGTGAAACTGGAAGCAATAGATAAAATAGAGCATATGGGTGCAACAATTGTTTTGTCAGAAAATTTGAAAACTAAATTGCATTCATTGGAGAAAAGTATTTCAAAAACAGCTGGTTTTGAAAAGACTCTGAATGTGTGTTTAAATTGTCGTATCATTTTGAGAAGGAATTTAAATGTTGAAAGCGGTCTGGTAAATGGAGCAATGGGTTATGTTGTTGATTTTGTGAATTACAGAAATAGAGATGGAATTGAATTTTTAAAAATAAAATTTGATGGCATTGAACAAGTACAACAAATAGGTCGTTGTTCTGCTAGATTTTTACTTGTAAAAGACTTATATGTTCGCCGAAAACAGTTTCCTGTTTGTTTGGCGTATGCGGTGACAATTCATAAATCTCAAGGTTTAAGTGTAGATAGTGCATTGGTGAACATTGGAAGATCTGTGTTTAAAGAGGGTATGGCATATGTGGCATTATCTCGAGTCAGAACTTTATCAGGATTGTACTTGATTGCGTGTGATGAGACAAAGATTTCTGCCGATCTAGATTGTGTTAAAGAATACAATAGGTTAAGAAGAGAGTATGCTCCACATTTGCCTCAATATCCTCTGTTTGAAAAACGTGTGGTAGGCCGAAAAAGAAGAAATGAGGATAATTGTAGTGAGGTAGTTGCAAAAAGACAAAAAGTAGAGAAAACTGTAATTGAAAACAGGAAGAAAAAGAATTGTGGAGAAAATGTTGTTGGATTTCAGTTTGAAAATAGTTCTGGTGTCAACTGCTATGCTAATGTAGTGGTTAATGTTGTTTTTTTTCTTAAAAGTTTACAAGAACAGATTGTTGAAAATCGGGATCAAAGATTGTGTGGTTTATTGAATTCTGTGTTTCAGAAATGTAGCAGTGTTACAGCACAAATAGAAAGTGTAACAGAAATTCGAAATATTTTAGATTTGTGTTCTGGTCAAGATAAATTTTCACAGAACATTCAGCAGGATTGTCAGGAATTTTTAATGTATATGTTTGGTGTTTTGGAAGATGAAGGTGTAGATGTAGATAATCTTTTCAGTCTTTCTTATCAATGGCAGCATGACTGCCACAATTGTAGTTTATCAAGTACTACTAGAATAGACACTGAAAGATTTATATATTTGACTTTACCAGACTGTAAATCAGTGTCTTTTAAAAATCTAGTTAAAGCAGCAGATCATAATATGGTGTGTACCCAATGTAACTGTACAATGCTGTCCACATTATTTATACAAAGGTATGGGCAGTATATTATTTTAGTTTTCCAACGATGTAGACCTGATGGAACTAAATTGACAACTTCTATCAAAAATTTTGTGGCTTCTCAGTTATCAATTTCTGGAAGGACCTTTACAACTGAAGCTATTATTTATCATGATGGATCTTCGACCACCTCAGGACATTATACATGCTACTTAAAATCTGAAAATGGATGGAGTTACTGCAATGATTCTCATTTAACTTATAAACAACGTTTGCCTTATGACTCTACAAATTCTTATGTAGTGTTTTTAAAACCAAAGTTTTAGTAAAGGGAATTGGCCTTTGAAGACGGGAATAGTTAATAAAAGTTAGTTAGTTAGTTAGTTAATCTAATATTTTAAATTATTTATCTCATGTAGATACTTTAAGTGGATCTCAAAGTAAAAAATACTGATATATCTGACACAAATTGGCCGTGAGGATTGTGTAAGGTATGATGTTTTTAGATCTTTTTTCATAGGAAGTCGATGAAATGGAACTTATAAGGAACAGCAGACTTTTTTTCCACCAAAAGGACCTTCACTATCTTCTATTTGGCCTCATGGAAAAGTAAGTGAATCAAAGATTAGTGTACATATATGAGATGTATGTTTGAATGGGTTTTTTTAAACACAATCTTTTAGATTGTGTTTTTTTTTTCCCGCTGTTATATGATGAAGACTTTGAACTCACTAATTTAAGTGGAATTCAATATATTCTGAGAACAGCAAAAATAAATAATGTAACATATTGTAGAAGTTATTGTGTAGTTTGCATTGTGTAATTTATATTGTGTTCACATTGTTATACACTCATTTTCTTTTTCACCCTTATTTACCTCTCTTTACTAATTTACACTCTTTTTTCATCGCTGTTTCTTTACTGCACTTCATTCACAACTTCTTAATCTGATAGGAACTATCTGCATTTCCTCTGTTCCTTCCACCACTTTTTATCTTTTTCATATTCTCTTAGTACCTCTGCTTTAGTTTCCTAACACTCTTTCTCTTTCTCCATTTTTTTTTCTTTCACACTCATTGTACTGTAGTTCAGTTAGTTCTTCCTTTTGTCTTTCTGTGTACTTACTCTCTCACTCCTGTTTTATCCATCGTTCTATAATAACTTCATTTCTTTCATCCCTTCACTCTGTGACTTCACTTCACTCACTCTCAATCATCTTCTATTCCTCTATTTTATTTATAGTTTATCAATCTGACTTCTCTCCTTTTCAATCATTTTTCTTTTAGTTTCTTATCTTTACTCATTTTGTTTTGATATTTTACATTCTTTTAGTATCTTTTTTACCTTTAGGAATTTGTTCTCCAACTATTTCTTTTTCCTTTTTTTTTTCTTTCTACATTACTTTCTTTCTGTTTTTGTATCCTTCACTATTGCTTCATTTCTAAGTAAACTTTTGTAGATTTTTAAACCTCATGAACTGTTTCTTCTATTTTATTATACATTTTTATGTAATTATAACATGTTTTTTCCTTTATCTTTCACAGATACAAATTTGCATAGATTATATGGTAAGTGTGTTTGTAAAATGTTTTTTGTTATCACCTTTTGTTTTATTTTCACTATTTTTCTGTCACCCTACCGCACACCTATTTCATTACTTTGCTTCCCTCACTTATTCTTTTGTTCCATGTTTACTTCCGACCACATTCAATTTTTTTCAGTACTTCTGCCTATGCACACTCCTTCACTTACCTTTTTTACTGGTTCACTTAGTCCCTTTGTGACAGTCCTTCTTTTACTCTCTCTCTTCTTTGTCTCTATTACTCCCCATGTGTTACCCTTATTCACTTACATGTACCCTCTTTCACCCCTCTTTACTTATATTCACTGATATTTACTTTCCCTCAATCACTGCTATTCTTTTCCTCTGATTCCGTCACTACCTGACATTCTCATACTTAACTGTCCTTCTTTTTACTTTCAACATCCATTTACAATCTCCCTTAACCTCTGCTTCAGTCTTTTTCCTATTTCTTCTTTCTTTTGCTCCCTTATTCATTTTTCTTTTCTCAGTTACTTCCTTTTACACTTTTTATCTGTCTTACTATCTATTACACAGTCCCTCCTTCATTTTTTTTTTCTTTTTTTTTGTTAGTGCGCTGACGGTACGCGCACCGGTGCGCGCACCGAAAGCGAAATATAAAAAAAAATATTTTAAATTAAAAATATTATCTCAATATACATTATAGTGTTCATTTTTACAAAAACATACTTTAGCAATTCACTAAAAAACACATAGGTATGAGTATGAATAAAAAGTTAGGAATTAGCATTAAAAAAACCTATGAAATTCACTGAAAAAACCATAGGTTTCACACCAGTTATAGTTAGGAATTAGCATTTAAAAAACCTATGAAATTCACTGAAAAAACCATAGGTTTCACACCAGTTATAGTTAGGAATTAGCATTTAAAAAACCTATTAAATTCACTGAAAAAACCATAGGTTTCACACCAGTTATAGTTAGCTGGAAATTTTACTGATATAAAACCATTGAAATTCCCACGTTATAGTTAGTCGGACTCACTATAACTTGCGCGTGCAATGCACTGCTGATGACATCACATATTACATCACTCATGACATGGTCAGTGACATCACTCATGACACCATCCTTGTGACATAGTGACAGACCTCCTTTCACTATAATGTAACCCTTGAGACACATATTCAAAAATAGAAACTGAAATTTAAAAAAAAATGGAGATACCTATATCAGTTACAACAAGCAATTCAGTAATTCCACTATCTATATACACATCCACTCATTCACCAACAGTTCTATATAGTCACTCATACATATACTCACTCATCATATGAAGTGATACACCTATACATCCTGTTACACACCGACATTCATCCAAAAGTTACTCACACACATATTCACACGTGCAAATAAACTATTGGACATCCATTTATTTGAATATAGAGTTATACACACACTTCCACCTTACTTCTATTTAAAATTACACATATTTATTCTCTTAAACAATCACTTATAGAAACACATACTTATTTAAACAGGAACTCTTACAATCTCTTACTATCACATATACTCACTTATATACATCAATATTCACATATACTAGATTAAAACATATGTAGTTACTGATAAAGACACTAGTGAGACAGTCATTCACTCACTAACAAACACATATAGACACTCATCCACCCATACAGTCCTGTACATATGTTGTCTTCAAAACACATACAAACAAAGAGTCAGTCACTCATGCATCTATGTGCTAAGTAATACCCCCACCAAACCATATAGACACTCATACTGATACTAATAAAAATATCTAATAACCCATATACATACACATGAGTGGATGTGTATTAGATGGTGGTATTACTGAATTGGTTGTTGTAACTGGTATGGGTATATCCACTTTTTTGAAAATATTAGTTTCTATTTTTGAATATGTGTTTCATGGGTTACATTACACTGAAAGGAGGTCTGTCACTATGTCACAAGGATGGTGTCATCAGTGATGTCATGAGTGATGTCACTGACCATGTCATGAGTGATGTAATATGTGATGTCATCAGCAGTGCATTGCACGCGCAAGTTATAGTGAGTCCGACTAACTATAACGTGGGAATTTCAATGGTTTTATATCAGTAAAATTTCCAGCTAACTATAACTGGTGTGAAACCTATGGTTTTTTCAGTGAATATATATATATATATATATATATATATAACCTACTGGCGGTCGCCAGTAGGTATATATAGTTAGGATTTTTTCTCTATGGAACGTTTGAAAATTCTATGTCTAATAACTTTGGCGTTTGTGGACGGAATCGGCTGAAATATTCAGGAAAAATGGCACATTTTGTTTCTGAGCAGCCCCTGAAAATTTGGGGGGGTTTCGTCAAGGGGGGGCCGAGAAAAAGGGGGGTCCCAAAACGTGTTTTTCCCATTCATTTTTCCATAGGGCGTTTGGCCTCACTTTTAGCTCGAACGGCTGAAAGGATTTGCACGAAACTTGGCAAAATTGTAGGGACTGTTAGCCCGATGTGCCTTTGCTGGGTCTCAATATATGTGCTCCAGTGGATTTTGAGAAATTAACGTTTAAAAAAACAGATATATCTGTGACAGCGTACCGGATAGCGCACCAGTTCGCGTACTTGTTGTGTAACGGAGCTTTGCGAAGCGAAGCTGATTGGCTCTCCGGTGTTTGTCAACATTCTAAACAGTTCGTAGCGGCCGCCATCTTGTCTCTCGGTAGGATCGAGAGACAAGAGGAGGCCAGAACGAAGGGGCAAATGCCCATAAGGGGGCATAGTAGATCCTCCTTGACCCCCTAGGTTTGATGTGGAGGCTTTAAAAGGGCCCCGCCGTGCAAAAAAAAAAAAAAAAAAGGTTTTTTTCGTAATGTGCGTCCGGTACGCGTACCCGAAAGCGGTCTGGGGAGCGTACTATAAGGAAACAAGAATGATTGACTTTTAACTTATTGTATGTTTATCAATTGTTCGTTTTGTTGTTTTTTTTTGTTTTTTTTTATTTACGTAGCTACATGTAGGTACCAATGCAGAGTCTATAAATTAATAAACGCCGTCTCCTTTATAGATATCTTGCTTGTTGTTAAAGAAGTTATTGTGGTATATGGAATTCATACCATAGTCTGTCTGGAAAGCCGAAACAACATGGAGGCAGGAGATGATAAAGAGATGTTAAATACACATTGGGGATTATATAGTGGGAGAAAGGAAGTAACTATGAACAAAGTTAGTATGTAACACCAAAAAGTTGCACAGTATATTTAAAGTCTGACTTCACGTTATAATCAATTTGCTACTAGTTTTCAATATACATATAAAAATAAATAATGTGTCCAACAATTTTTGAATTAAGAAATATAAATTTATTTTTCAGATTGGTTTTCAAACTTTAAAAGAAAATCTAAAAAATCATGATCATTTTTTTCTTCATTTTTCAGTAGAAAATCTACTGCATCTACACATTGCACAAGTTCATTGTTTATTGTATCGTCGTAGAAATCCTGGTCAACTTCCGTCTCCTTTTGTTTTTCTGTTTCAGTTTTCAAGTTGTTTTCTTGTCCTTCCATTTTGAATTCTGAAAAATGAATTTTTATAAAATATATCAGTACAGATAGGGCACTGTTGGGTTTCAGTACAGACAGGCAGTTTGGTTATTTAAACAGTGTTTTTTTCTTTGGGCAGTGTATGGTATCAAATTGGATTTAGAAATATGAAGAAAATTATCAAATAAACTCTTAGTCAATTCTGAATCATACTAGAGAAGTCTAACTCTATCCTTAATTCAGGGCTGGCGCTAGGCATGGGCAGCGTGGGCTGCCGTTCAGGACCTCGCACTTAGCCCACCAGCATGGTGCCACGCACTGGTGATGTGTCCTTTTGTTTTCCTGGAGATCTATCACAAAGAAAGGTGTCGCCTGCAATTAAGGTCTATTGCAGGGGGCCCCCTCCTTGGGCCTCTCATAGATGGTGTCAGGAGGTATAGGGGAGGGAGAAGGAGATGCTCCCTCAATTGCAAGGAGACCATTCACAGACACTGTGGGGGGCCCATTGTCCAGCATTTTGGCGCACCCTCAGTTTTAACTTTTAGACCACAATCAATTCTCACACTTATAAAGGTGTGAGAAATGCGTGTGGATTAAAAGTTAAAACTGTGGGGGCATCAAAATGCTGGACAATGGGGCCCCCACAGTGTCTGTGAATGTTCTCCTTGCAAGTGGCCACTTATGTAATTTGGAGGGGGCCTCGCGTACGTTCCCTTTTAGCCCAGGGCCTCACAAATCCTTGGACTGGCCCTGCCATAACTAAAACAGAGAAGTCTATTTTATTCTATAAGTATTACAGAGTGATAGAATATAACTGTCAGAAAATGTTTTTCTAATTAGCTTTCAGTACAGAACATACTTCAGTTTTATAAATAATATCTTACCTTTTAAATATAACTTGAAGTTATCAGTTGATTTTTAGTTGTTCTGCACTTCACGAAGTAGTAGTCAAAATGGCTGTGTTTCTCTCTCTTTGTTTATATATATTCAGGTACATAACCAATCAAATGTCAGGATATAATAGTAGAAATTTAAAGTAATATTTTAATTGGTTGTCATTTCCAACACTTCCGATATGTTTTGTGAAGTAATTTACCTCAGGGATTTTAGAGAGTTCTACATGCTAAATGGCTAAATGGTATTCCAACGAAATTTGTGAAAATGGTAGGGATTGGTATGTAGTATGAGCTACTGTTTAATTGGTGAAAGTGTCTCCAGTGGTTTTTCTGTAAATTACTTTCCCACCTTTTTTTAGCGAGTGCTTGTCAGTGCGTTTCCTGGTACGCGAACTTGCAGCGTTACGGGAGTCCTCCATTTTGTGTTTCGGTAGAATTGAGATATAAGATGGAGGGTAAATAATGTTCAGAATGGGTAGTTTGGGGTACTTTAGACGTATCCTGTCTCCCCAAGTTTTCTGAGGGTGGCTGAGGAGGCTCATATATGTCGAGAAAAAAAATTGATTTTTTTCGCGTGGTTAGCTGCCGGTACGCGAACTGGGTAGCTTACCGGGAAGCGAATTTAAGTGAAAATAAGAGAAAAAGGGTATATTCGAAATTTCAAAAGAGTTAACTAAGTTAAGATGGCTCTGAAAAGAGCTTTTGTGTTCTGTGTAAGTTCTAGAAACTTATAAGTAGGAACCGATACACATTCTTAAATTTAGTATGAAAACTCGGTTCCCCTCATCTGAGAAATGCACGCCATCTCCTCTGTAGATATCTTGCATGTAGTAACGCAAGTTATTGTTGTAGATGCAGCCCATTCCATGGTCCCTCATGTAAGCTGAAACAGACTTATTTACATGCTTCCTCGATTTCTCAATTTGTGGACAAAATTGATTGGACCACCTCCATTTTTGTCTTTGGCATATATTGGAATATACCAAGGCAGTTTGAGGAAAAAGTGTCATCAATTGCTCAAAGGTGTCCTTTAAAAATATTTCCAGACCTACCCCAGTCAAAGTGCCCAAATCGTTTCCTCCACAGAGCACTATTATGAGGTCAGGGGTTGGCAAATGTAAAAAGGTTTTCACCAATGGTATCAATTGGTGACATTTCAATCCTCTTCGACCAATCCATTTGATTTCCAGATTTTGTAAATTGAGGTTGTGTAAATTTCTGTTATCAGCATACCTGTGAGCCCAGTGGATGTAGCTATGTCCAAGAATCCAGACTGAAAACATAGCTAGAGGAGTTTTTGCTGCAGTCAGATGAAGTGTGGGAATGAAATGGCAGTTGAAATAGTGATGTTTGTAAAGTAAAAAACTGAGGAGTTTAAGTGCAAATGATTCATTAGCAGTGATTGGTGTATTTCCATTGCTGAAAACAGAAAGTTAGGGTGCATGGATGTGTTCTTTGAAAGATGTATTTTGAATGGTTATTTAAAAATGTTGTTATGAAAGATTGCAGTGGATTAGCAGGTGTACTGAGAGTTCAGAGTTCATTTGAAACATTGTTGTGTGAACTTGTGACCATGACAGGTCTGGCAGGCGGTAGTTGCTATGGAAAATAGGTAGCAAGGGCAGAGGGGGGAAGGGTGTTGATTTGAAAAAAGTGAGGGAAGAGTTTTTATTGGCTGACATGAGAGATATGTGTGATGAATATCAGCGTTTCGGTGCCTTTGTTGGTTCCAGCCTCTGGAGTGCATACCTTTAATTCTGCTAAAGAATAATTGGTGTGTTTCTGAGTCTGTTTTGAATTTCAAAAAGAATTTGTAAAGGTGAGTTATCGTTTATATATTTTAGATAAAGAGTAGTATGCCTTTTTGTGTAAATAAGAAAGTCAGCTGTGTATTTAAAATGATGTTTTGCGTCAAGTGTTAGCATTCTGCTTTCAAAGGGGATTTTGGATTCTTTTACCAATTGTAATTGTAGATAATGTAAAGTATTAGTACTGACAAGGTGTGTATGTATATAGGAGCTGTGCATGTTAAAAGTTATTGTAAAAAAGGTGCAAGTTCCTTTAAAAAACGTTTTCATTTGTATTAGGGCATTTTAAGTCTGTTCCCCATGAATGTAGGTGTATTATTGTTTTACATAAAAGGTTTAAAAACTTTTTTTGAAATCAAATGCATGCATTCTTAGGGCCCGATGTAGGTGGTCGTTTCAGGCCATTTACCGACCGGTTACGGCCGATTTTGGCCATTTCCGACCGGTAAATGGCCAATCGGTATGTAGGGGCCTAAATCCAAGGCCACATGTAGGTAAATGTACATTTACAGAATCGGAAAAATTATTGGTTCGGTAAAATACCGAATCGGTAATTTTACCGATTCTGTAAATTTGCTATGTAGAGGGGACTCTTCTGAGTCTCAAAGGCCTTAACGAATCGGTATTTTATCATGAAATCAAACTTCATGGTAAAATACCGATTCCGATTCATGGCACCTGTGCCTGTTTTGAGGGTGCCAGAGGGTGTCAAAGTGATACCCCCTGCACCCTTGTGAATTCTTTAATTACCGATTCGGTAAATACCGAATCGGTAATACCTAATCATTCCTATGGGCTTCAAAGCCCGTAGGAATGATTAATTGTTTGAGTTACATAGCCATGTTAAAAGAAAATGATGCATAAGTGTTGCACGGGCATTGTAAATACCCTCCTATGTGTGCTTAGCAATTTCAAGTCACTTCCCCCGGGTTCAAGGGCCTTGTAAATACGTCCCCATGTGTGTCTGGTCATTTGAAGTCACTTTCCTCGTAGTGCAAGGCCCTTGTAAATACGCCCCCATGTGTGCCTGGAAAACTTTCATTTTGATTGTTTGAGTTACATAGCCATGTTAAAAGTTATTGAAAAAAAGGTGCAAGTTCCTTAAAAAACGTTTTCATGTGTATTAGGGCATTTGAAGTCTGTTCCCCATGAATGTAGGTGTATTATTGTTTTACATAAAAGGTTTTAAAACTTTGTTTGAAATCAAATGCATGCACACTTAGGGCTCGATGTAGGTGGTCATTTCAGGCCATTTACCGACCGGTTACGGCCGATTTCGGTCGTTTCCGACCGGTAAATGGCGAATCGGTATGTAGGGGCCTAAATCCAAGGCCACATGTAGGTAAATCTACATTTACAGAATCGGTGAAATTGTTTTTGATGGTAAAATGATGTGACTCCTGCAATGCGTCGCTTTTGCAGACAGATATATGATGCATTTGTGTTGTTAATGTTACGGTGTATATGTAAAAAATGATGCATAAGTGTTGCACGGGCATTGTAGATACTCTCCTATGTGTGGTTAGCAATTTCAAGTCACTTCCCCCGGGATCAAGGGCCTTGTAAATACGTCCCCATGTGTGTCTGGTCATTTGAAGTCACTTTCCTCGTAGTGCAAGGCCCTTGTCAATACGCCCCCATGTGTGCCTGGCAAATTTTCATTTTGATTGTTTTAGTTACATAGCCATGTTAAAAGTTATTGAAAAAAAGGTGCAAGTTCCTTTAAAAAACGTTTTCATTTGTATTGGGGCATTTTAAGTCTGTTCCCCATGAATGTAGGTGTATTATTGTTTTACATAAAAGGTTTAAAAACTTTTTTTGAAATCAAATGCATGCACTCTTAGGGCCCGATGTAGGTGGTCGTTTCAGGCCATTTACCGACCGGTTACGGCCGATTTCGGCCGTTTCCGACCGGTAAATGGCCAATCGGTATGTAGGGGCCTAAATCCAAGGCCACATGTAGGTAAATGTACATTTACAGAATCGGAAAAATTATTGGTTCGGTAAAATACTGAATCGGTAATTTTACCGATTCTGTAAATTTGCTATGTAGGGGGTTCTCTTCTGAGTCCCAAAGGCCTTAACGAATCGGTATTTTAGCATGAAATCAAACTTCATGGTAAAATACCGATTCCGGTGTGCATGCACATGTGTGCATGCACACCTATGTCATGTGAAAGGCAGACCTGCCCTTAGGGCAGGTATGCCTGCCACATTGTACCTGTGCCTGTTTTGAGGGTGCCAGAGGGTGTCAAAGTGATACCCCCTGCACCCTTGTGAATTCTTTAATTACCGATTCGGTAAATACCGAATCGGTAATGCCTAATCATTCCTATGGGCTTCAAAGTCCATAGGAATGATTATTTGTTTGAGTTACATAGCCATGTTGAAAGAGAATGATGCATAAGTGTTGCACAGGCATTGTAAATACCCTCCTATGTGTGCTTAGCAATTTCAAGTCACTTCCCCCGGGTTCAAGGGCCTTGTAAATACGCCCCCATGTGTGCCTGGCAAATTTTCATTTTGATTGTTTGAGTTACATAGCCATGTTAAAAGTTATTGAAAAAAAGGTGCAAGTTCCTTAAAAAAACTTTTCATGTGTATTAGGGCATTTTAAGTCTGTTCCCCATGAATGTAGGTGTATTATTGTTTTACATAAAAGGTTTAAAAACTTTTTTTGAAATCAAATGCATGCATAAATCTACATTTACAGAATCGGAAAAATTATTGGTTCGGTAAAATACCGAATCGGTAATTTTACCGATTCTGTAAATTTGCTATGTAGGGGGGACTCTTCTGAGTCCCAAAGGCCTTAACGAATTGGTATTTTAGCATGAAATCAAACTTCATGGTAAAATACCGATTCCGGTGTGCATGCACATGTGTGCTTGCACACCTATGTCATGTGAAAGGCAGACCTGCCCTTAGGGCTGGTATGCCTGCCACATGGCACCTGTGCCTGTTTTGAGGGTGCCAGAGGGTGTCAAAGTGATACCCCCTGCACCCTTGTGAATTCTTTTATTTTATTCATTTTTATAGCATTGTTGAATCAAATTCTTACTGTTATTGATTTACTGTTTGGTAATAGTGGTTAATAATTTTTTTAATTATATTTCACCACAGATTCTACTGCAGATTATTTGGAAATTAGACAATGCCGTCTAAGGATAGAATTCGAAAGGCTACGAAACGTCAAAGACAGCAGTTGACTAACATTTTGCAGCAGTCCTCTACATTAGAATTACCTCAACGGACGAAGAGAACACCGGGTAAGAGAACGAAATCATTCCTTAGAAACATTTGTAGAAACAAAAGTATAACTACAGAACAAGTTTTAGTCCAGAAAAAGAGAGCCAATTTAAATGGAAAGGAAAGGCCCGTGAAAAAAGTTTGTGCTAGAGCAGGAGATAACTCTGTGCATGGCAGTAGAAGGGCAAATATATTCAGGGACATTCGTAAGCGAATGTTCCGCAACAGGGTAATTGTCAATTTGCTAAAACAATTTAAAAAAGGTCAACAAAAAGTGTCATTTTATAAGAAAAAGAAAAATGTAGAGAAAATTATTGATCAGGCTTTCGAAATTAAGCGAAAGTTATTTATTTTGGTAATTAATAGAATTAGGAAACTAAACAAGGTAATCTATGTTTTCAAATCTAATAGTAGATGGAAGAGAGAAGTTAATCGAAGTAATTTTTGTGAAGTTTTCTTAGGAGAATGGATGCATAGTTCAAATAGTGAGGCATTTTTTAATGAGGAGAGTTATTTTCAGGACAATGTTTTGGTGCATGCAGTTGACAGCAGTGGTCGAGCATATGAGGTAAAAGATGGTCATCCGGTTGAAAAAGAAATACTTGTGTCTGCAGATGCAGAAGAGGCGCTAAGTGATGAGGTTTTAGGGAGACGTCCTAAGGGACCAGTGTACACCTGGAAGTATAGTTCTATTTGCAGTGTGCGACAGGATTCCATCAATTTGCTTCGTGATTTTATACGGACATTTCATAAGAAAAGTGTAAAGCAAAAAATAAAGTTGTTGCAAGAATTAGATCCTTGCAGAGTGAGACAAGTGACAGGTTTGCGTGGTCATTCACTGGCTTGTCTTTCTAGGAGAGTATGCCAGAGTGTATTTCATCATTTCAGGATGCTAGCAGTGCATCATAATAAAGTGAGGAAATTAGTTAGAATGTTGTATTATGCTAAGAGTCCAGCAATTATGCTTAAAAAATTAAGCAGAGCTCTTTTGCATGGTTCTGAAGTAGATGTGAAGAATATTTGTCAAGAAATTGAGTTCTGTTACTTTGCTGGTAAAGAGAACAATGTTGATATTGAACCACTAGAAGAAGGTAATGTGGAAGACAGTGTACAGATTTTCAGTACAGATAAGTTTCACAAGGAAATTTCCACGTTTATGGTGAAATCAAGTGAGAGGCCTAATTTCACTTGTGTGTGTTGTCGACGGACTTATTATAAGAATCAGACTAAGTTAGTGGATATATATGCAAAAAGTGATATGGAAAACAATAGTGAATGGAAGGATTTTGCCACATACTTGATGGTAGAAAATTGTTCTGATTTGGGAGCGGACCAACGTATGTGCACTTATTGCTATAACAAAGTAAACCAAAACCAGATGCCTGCTAGAGCGGTTTATAATAGTCTGGAATTAGATGACATTCCTTCTGAATTGAAGGATTTAAATACTTATGAATCTATTTTGATTCAAAGTGTCCATCCCTTCCAGGCTATTGTACGAATGGAGCCAAAGACAGGGAAGTTGCCTCCATCAGATTTACAGAGAGGATTAAAGGGAAGGGTTGTTTATTTGCCTTTGGATTTGAAGAAAAACATTAATACAATTGGAGTAGAGAAAGTGGAAGAGGAACCTCTGGTTATCATAGTTAATGGTGTTCCGACAAAGAGTAAGAAAATCTGGCAAGATTTAGTGGATGTTAGGAAAGTCAAAAAGGCAACATTGTATTTGATAAAAAATAATTAGTACTACAAGAATGTATGTGTTGCAGAAGAGGAAGTAAGTGAAGAAGAGGACAGCGATTTGTGTCCTAGACAAATTGAGAAAGTAGAAGCCTCTAAAAAGGAAGAAATATATGAACATTATAGTGTTCATCCTTTGCATTCCAAGGAAGTCATGGGGAATGCTATTGAGTTGTTTCAAATGAAACAAGCCAAAGGGAGTCCCATTAGTGTTTGGGAGGAAAGTTTGGAAGCTCGATGTTTTCCACAGTTATTTCCCACAGGTCGAGGAGGACGATATGATGAGCGACCTGTTCAAATTCCTGCTTCAGAATACCGGACTTTACGATTGTATACAGAAGATCCTAGGTTTCGACAATGCATTCCCTATTTATTTCATCTACTGTTTGAAAGTGATCTCTCTGGATTGTCTTATGCAGTGAACCACATCTTGAAAAGTGGTGTACAACTGCGAAATATCTCGGCAAGGGACTTTATGGATAAAGTCACTGTGCAAGACAGTATTTTGGATTCTCACCTGATTAATCTCATGGCTTGTCAGCGTGGTTCTAATGAGTATTGGTACCGCCGTCATGGTGACGTAAAATGTATGCTGAGGAACTTAGGAACTCCCACATGGTTCCTCACTCTCAGCTGTGCTGAGTATGGCTGGGAAGACTTACTTGAATTTCTACGAGAGGTAAATGGAAACATTGAAAATATTGAATTCAAGACACCCGGAGAACTGTGCTCTTTGGATCCAGTGAATGTATGCAGGTACTTTAATCATAGATTTGAAGCGATGATGTCTTTCATCACGAACAAGAAAAATCCACCTCTTGGAGAGGTGTTGGATTTCTTCTGGAGAAAGGAGTATCAAGCAAGAGGTGCTCCTCATATACATATGCTGCTATGGATCAAAGATGCACCCAAATTTGGAACAGATCCGGATGACTTAGTGATGAGTTTCATAGAACAGTATGCTACATGTGCTGTTCCAAAGACAAACGAAGACAAAAGTCTAAGAGAACAAGTTTTACAGTTTCAAAGTCATCGTTGTGGAAAGTACTGTCGTCGTAAATTCAGAAACAAGGACAAGTACTACACCAAATGTCGTTTTGCATTTCCACGGTCGGTGATATCAAAAGGAAGAGTTAACAATTTGATGTCATCGCTGCGACATAATGTGACGAGGAAATCACCCAAAAACACATACAATTTGAAAAGAAACGAAGAGTCCAAGTACATCAACGACTACAACCCAGTGATTTTGTCCATGTGGAATGCTAACATGGATATACAGTTTGTGGCTGACAACTGTATGGCTGTGGCTCGGTATGTGACGTCTTACATCACCAAAAAAGAAAAGACAGAACTGAAGGATATGTGGGAGGATATTTCCCATGAAAAGAGCCTCAGTAAGAAGTTGTACAGTTTCAGTCTGAAGATGTTGTCGCATCGAGAAATCGGAGCTTACGAATGTTCTGACCGGTTATCTTCAGCAAGTCTCTATGCCAAATCTAGGAGTATCATTTGGGCGAGTCTTGGTCTTGCTGCAACGCGTAATCGAGTTCTGAAACCTGTACGGGAAATTGAGTATTTGGCGGAGAAGGAGCCAAACAGTACAGATATTTTGAAGAGCAACATGTTGGATACATATTATCCAAATAGAAGCAGTCACCTGGAGAATGCTTGTCTGTATGATGTTCTTCAAAATTACGTTTTCAAGAGCAACATCAAAGAAGATATTGATAAAGGAGTGTATGCTGTAATTGGAAGTGAGGGATGTCTGGTCAAGCAAAAAAAATGTCAATTGATAAATCATCGAAAATTGGATTGCGAATCTCCCGAAAGAAAAGAGTTTTTCTATTTAGCTCTTTTGCAATTTTTCAAGCCTTGGCGTGCAGAAGAGGAACTGCTTGGGGCTTTCCTCTGTTACGAAGACTTTTTCAATGCAGCCAAGGAGTCCATAGAATGTCCTGTTTTTCCAAAATATCTACAAATGTTGAATGCAGAAATTGAGCAGGAAGCAACAATTGCAGCCGAGATTGCTAGAGACAGTTCTCAGGACAGTCAGAGTTCTGTTTCATTTAGTCAGGATCCACTAGGAGAACCAGTTATTGAAAATGAAGCTGCCACTGCCATGATTGAAGTGGAAAGAGCCATGGCACATGCTCAGAAGGATGCGGTTAACTTAGAAGAATTGAAAAGACAACTTAACATTGAGCAGAGGAAAATATATGACGAAGTTACCAACCAAATTGAGCATGGATTAAGTCATGAGACGGAGGAGTGCTCATGTACGTCGTTGAAGCCTGTCCGACTGTACGTGAGTGGAGAAGCAGGAACTGGAAAAAGTTTCCTTATTAAAGCAATTTCATGTTATCTGCAGAAAAGGACTGAGTCATCGCTGTCTTGTGTTGTGACCGCTCCAACTGGACTGGCAGCTCATAACATTAAAGGGATTACTTTGCATCGGTTACTGATGCTGCCAGTGGAGCATGATAACAAATTACAATACCACAAGTTATCTGGAGATGCTTGTTGTGAAGTATCTAGAGTCCTGAAGAAGATGAAACTTCTTATCATTGACGAAGTAAGCATGGTTTCCAATGTCATGCTTGCTTTTGTGCATTTGAGAATGCAGGAAGTTCTTAAAACAGAGTATGATGTGTTATTCGGTGGCAAACACATCATTGTTTTTGGTGATCTTCTGCAGCTGACACCAGTGAAAGGACAACCAGTGTTTAAACTGCTTACACATGAAGATACCAAGAAGTGCCTAGGGAGCATTGGCAACGTTAACATATGGTTAAACTTCAGTTATGCTGAGCTGCGTGAAAATATGCGTCAGGCGAAGGACGAAGATTACAAGAATATTCTACAAGATATTAGAATTGGGAAAGTGACTGAGCGTGGTAAAGAAGCTTTACATGCACGCTTACTGTCCAATTTATATCCAGAAGAAGACGTTTTGCCAGAGGATATTTTTCAGAAAATTACTGTGAAGAAATCTGGAATATGTTTGATGCCAACTCTTGCAGAATGTTCCATCTTCAACAACAAAATGTTGAATTTAGAAAAACAAGAGATTGTGAAACTGGAAGCTATTGACAAAATAGAGCATATGGGAGCAACAATTATTTTGTCGGAGAATTTGAAATCTAAATTGGATTCATTAGAGAAGACTATATCTAAAACTGCGGGTTTTGAAAAGACTTTGAATGTGTGCTTAAATTGCCGAATCATTTTGAGAAGGAATTTACATGTTGAAAGAGGTCTGGTAAATGGATCAATGGTTAATGTTGTTGATTTTGAGAAATACAGAAGTAGAGATGGAATTGAATTTTTAAAAATTAAATTTGATGGCATTGAGGAAGTACAGCTAATTGGTCGTTGCTCTGCTAGATTTTTGCTTGTTAAAGACTTATATGTTCGCCGTAAGCAGTTTCCTGTTTGCTTGGCATATGCGGTGACAATTCATAAATCGCAAGGTTTAAGTGTAGATACTGCTTTAGTGAATATTGGCAGTTCTGTATTCAAAGAGGGTATGGCTTATGTAGCATTGTCATGAGTCAGAACTTTATCGGGTTTGTACTTGATTGACTGTGATGTCACAAACATTTGTGCGGATCTAGATTGTGTTAAGGAATACAATAGGTTAAGAAGAGAGTATGCGCCACATTTGCCTCAATATCCTTTGATTGAGAAACGTGTGGTAGGCCGGAAACGAAGAAATATCAGTAATAGTAGGGAGGTTGTAGCAAAAAGACAAAAAGTCGATGAACCCAAAATTGTAAGCAGGAATAAAATGAATTCTGTTGAAAATGTTGTTGGTTTTAAATTTGAAAATAGTTCTGGTGTCAACTGCTATGCTAATGTAGTTGTTAATGTTCTCTTTTCACTAGAGACTTTCAAAGAACAGATTGTGATCAATTCGGAACAAAGTTTATGCTGTTTGTTGAATTCTGTGTTAGAGAAATGTAGTGCTGATAGAACCAGAGTAGAAAGTGTGTCTGAAATTCGTTTTCTGTTAGACGAATGTTCAGGTCAAACAGAATTCTCTGAAAATATTCAGCAGGATTGTCAGGAGTTTTTAATGTATATGCTTGATGTATTGCAAGATGAGGGTGTAGATGTAGATTATCTATTTGGCCTTTCTTATCAATGGCAGCATGACTGCGAGAACTGTAGGCTATCAAGTACTACTAGTGTAGACTCAGAAAGATTTATATATTTAACTTTGCCTGACAGTAAATCAGTATCCTTCAATAAGCTAGTAAAGGCAGCCGATCAAAACATGGAGTGCAGCCAATGTAAGTCTGGAATGCTGTCCACGTTAATTTTACGAAGTTATGGCCAGTATGTCATTTTAATGTTCCAACGATGTAGGCCTGATGGAACTAAATTGACAACTTTAATTAATAATTTTGTGGCTTCGCAGTTGTCAATATCAGGAAGGACTTTTATAACTACTGCAATTATATATCATAACGGTCCTTCAACTAATTCAGGTCATTATACAGCTTATTTGAAATCTGGAAACGGTTGGTCATTCTGCAATGATTCTGTTTTAACTTTCAAAAAAAGATTGCCTTTCCACCTTCAAAATTCTTACCTGGTGTTCTTACAACCACAATTTTAGGAAAGGAAGCTTGGGATTTGTTTAGAGGAATTTACAGAGGTTCTAATGGCTCCTACTCTATATGGCCGTGTGGATAATTGTAGTACAGAGCGAAAACTGTTTGTTTTTATAAGCTAAGTCAAGCAGCAGATCAAAATAAAGAGTAGAGGAAATGTAAGTCTACAATGCTGTCCATATTTTTTATGGAAACTTATGGGTGAAATGTAATTTTACAATTTGAACTACATAAACTGGATGAAAAAAAAGTTGTTAAGTCTAATAAAAAAATTTTGGGCAACACAGTCATCGATTTCAGGAAGAACATTTGCAACTGCAGCTATTATATAATATGCTGGTCCTTTGACAACATCTGGATATTACACAGCTTATTTGAAATTTAAAAAATGGCTAGTCTTTCAGCAAACATTACTAATTGAGTACGAAGCAATGTTGCCTTTTGACTTGATTTTTGAAGTCAGAATTTAGGGTAGGTAATTGGACTATAATGATTCTAGGTGTTGCTGTAACTTAGTGTGCTGTTTTAAATTGCTTTGTATGTCTCAGTTTTCTTAAAACAATTGAGTTTATCTTTCAGAAAGTGGCGGGCAGAAAATAGTAACAGCACAACAGAGTATAAGCTGTTCATAGGATATCCTTTGACGTCATAGAAAGTAAGTTACTTTGGAGAAGTTCCTATTTCTGCTTATTTATATTATTTGGGTTTTTTAAACACAATCATTTTGATTGTGTTTTTTTTCCCCGCTGTTATATGATGAAAACCTTCAACTCACTGTTTTCAGTGAAATTTGATATTTTCTGATAACAGCAAAAATAAACCATTAAATATGTTTAATTAATTTTCTACTTTGAATTGTGATTTCTAATATGTATATGGATTGGTGTGGCTCACTGGTTAGAGGCGGCAGACCCGGAAGCAGAGGTCGGCCCGGGACCAGGTTCGATTCCTGACGTGGCAGGGTCTTGGGCCATGGTCAGCGGACTCGATAATTCTCGCCTCGGTGCCTACTCCAACCATGGGTCCCACTCAGCAACTCTGGGCAATAGCTTGCTTAATCTCTACTAACGGCCCCATCAGCGCCGGGGATGCCTGGCTTCACCTTGGGGATGCCCAGGAGGGACCATCTCACAGGGAAAGCCAGGATGGGTTCCCCAGCGGTATACAGCGCCGGGACGCCTCTTTGCTGGGGCAGCTGTGCGCTTTACAACTATACCACATTTAACATTTAACATTCATTTTGTCTCATGCTCACACTTTTTTTACCACCTTGTATTAATTAAAAAAATTTTGTTCTTTCTTACACAGATTAAAAGTATAAAAAAGATAATTTAGTACGGTAATGACAATTATAAGATAAGTGTTTAGTACTCTTTATGTTACATGTCTATCAGATTTAACTTTTATTAGTTCCACTGCTTCTTTTCTTTAATCCTTAGTTTCCTGTCTCTGCTACATCCTTCATTTCTTTTTCTTTTACTTACTTATACTACTCTTTTCACTTCTTTTATCAGTCCCTCTTTCAACAGTAATTGTGTGTTACTCCCTCTATTTGTCTTTCTTTTCACATTACTCTCTGTTTATTTACTCGTCTTTTTAAAAAAAATATTTTCTTTAGTTCGCTCCCGGTTCGCGTACCCGAACGCTAACCGGGAAGCGAATCAAAAGAAATAGAGGATGCTAGAGTGCTAAACATTCTAGCAATTTTTTTTAAAAGGGAAGGTAGTTCTGAAAAGAACTTTTTTTTATTCTTTTTGATGTTTTATATTTTTTTGTGTTTTTTTTGAGGAAGGGGAAACAAAAATGGTTCACTTCAAAGGGCTCAACAGGAGCAACAAAAAAAACCAAATTACTTTCTTGGACGTTTTTGACATTGATGATTTTCAAATGATCTATTTATTAAAGTAATACTCATCTCTCTGCATGAAATTAATTTTCCACATGCTACACATGTCAATCTCATCTGCCCAAAGTTCTTTTGGAGATTTGGGACCGTTTCCCTTGCCTCTGACTCACTTATTGCTAAGTCATTGGTGGATATTTTAGCCGGTCGGGGGTTATCCACCAAATCTCGAAGTTGTGCTTTAGAATAATTAAGAGGGTGCCAACTCTCCATGTGCCGATGCATGGTATGATTACCATAGCTATATTTTTTTTCGGTCCCTCTCGAGAGGTTTTTTTTGCAGATGAGGCAGGTAACGTACCTGGCATTAACTTTCTTTTCATGAGAAGGAAAAGATAAAAATTGCCAGATAAAATTCACTTTCACATGGGACGTTCTTGGCATTTCTTTCAGAAAGCCACTTGTCCCTTGCTCCTGTTCCTCGTCTTCCTCTTCTTCTTCTTCCTGGTCGAAGATGACCTGGCTAGTCGGTCCTCTCTTCTTTGGTGGTGGTGGAGGTGGTGGAGATCCACCAGCTGCAGCTAATACAAATGCCATGTCTTAGCAAACAAAAACAGGTCTTTCTCTCATAAAAATGAAAGTCGGAGTGAGGAAAAAAGGTGGGACTTTCATCATTTGAGAAAAGAAAATGTTCTAAACCAATGAAAAGTGTTTATTTTACGTCATATGATCAAGCGTTCCATCATTAGGAAACTAAAAGTAAAATGAACCAATGAAAAGTTTTATGAACTAGTCACATGACCTGTTATGCTTACGTTCCGCGCTCCGCGCTGCGCCTCGGATCGATTCCGGGGCTTTACGTTTCGCGCCTTGGTTCGCGTTCCAGAACGCTTCCGGGTGCGCTAACGCAGCACGTCATAAGTGGCATTACGTAGTAACGCGATATGTTGCGTTTACGGGACGCGTCACGATGTGCCTTTCTAACGCGGTATTTGCACTAGTGGACCGGCAGGGAAACAAGAAAAAATAATTTAAACTATAATATAAATTGAATTAAAAAAATATAATACAAATATATATAAAATATATTTGTGAATTAGAATAAGAATATATGTTACAGCTATAGATATTAGCTTTTAAAAAACCAATGAAATTCACTGAAAAAACCATAGGTTATAGACCATATATAGTTAGGGATTAGCATTTACAAAACCAAGAAAATTCACTGAAAAAACCATTGGTTATAGACCATATATAGTTAGGGATTAGCATTTACAAAACCATAATTTACTCGCCCAAAACCATAGAAATTTGCATATATAGTTAGTTGCAATAACTATATATCGCGCACCCGCAATCCACTGCTGATGATGTCACATATTACATCATTCATGACATGGTCAGTGACATCACTGATGACATCACTGATGACATCTCAAATGACATCACTGATGACATCTCAAATGACATCACTGATGACATCACTGATGACATCTCATTTGACATTACTGATCACATCACTGATAATATCATTCATGTGATAATACGATGAACCTCTTCAGACTCTAATATAACCTTAGATACAATCAGTGTAAACAGACACTCACAGATTGTCACTCATCCATGGAGTTACTCATACATCTAGTCAGTCATGAAAAGAATCAATCACTCCTCCATTTCCTCAACTATACAGTTATACACACATTACTAATTCAAACATATTCTAACACATATTTACTCTCTTATACAATCCCTGATACAAGTTCACAATGATCCATACAGCCACTCACACATTCACTGGCTCTTATGCACAGTTATTTATATATGTCAACTCTCACATGTACTGTGTTTTACATATGTACTTACTTTGACATGTAGCACTGAGATATCCATTCACTCACCAATACACTCATGCACACAGTCAACCGCCCATGCAGCTGTTTCCACATGCACTTTTGAACCCATACATCTAGTGAATCAACTGCTCACACATCTATGCACAGAGTCATACACCTCCAAGCCACCCACACACACACACACTCAGTCTCCCATACAAATACTTAGGCAACCAATCAATAATCCATATAGTTACTCATATAGCTACTGATCAACACATGCAGCAGTTTACAGAACAACAGATATAATGATGCACAAATTAAGACAGTTTAGTCACTAACCCATGCACTCAGTGAGACACATTTAATCACTCTCTCATACAGTCAGTAATGCACCTACTAAATCCTTCATCCAGACACTTATACATCCACTCATTCTTCAATATTAAGACATATTTTAACTTTACAGAAACATACAGTCACTGGATGATGTCATCAGTGATGTCATCAGTGATGTCACTGACCATGTCATGAATGATGTAATATGTGACATCATCAGCAGTGGATTGCGGGTGCGCGATATATAGTTATTGCAACTAACTATATATGCAAATGTCTATGGTTTTGTGCGAGTAAATTATGGTTTTGTAAATGCTAATCCCTAACTATATATGGTCTATAACCAATGGTTTTTTCAGTGAATTTTCTTGGATTTGTAAATGCTAATCCCTAACTATATATGGTCTATAACCTATGGTTTTTTCAGTGAATATATATATATACATATATTTATATCCCAAACAAGATTGCCTGTCAAGGGAGGCGCCTCACAACAAGTTATGTATTTGCCCAAGAATTCTTTATTGGAAGGGTTCAAAGCGAGGGAACACCAGCCATGCTTTCACACTGTAAAAGTTCCGCCTGACGCGTTTCGTGGATGTTTCCACTTCCTCAGAGGCAGACAAACTGAAGAGGCAGCTGCACAGCGTTTTTAAGAGCATCACACCTGATAACAGACCTCCGCCCAGTGGGTGTGGCCACAACCGTGGCCTGATGGTCTTCGTAGTGCTCTCGTGTTACTTCAGTGAGAAGCCATGCATTTGCCCCCAAATTGTTTCAATAAATCACCACAGTGGGCGGTGAGGCACAGCTCGAGTCCCCGCTCTCACCGTTTATCTTCCAAAAGTTCGGCTCTTGTTCCATAGGCAGCGGCGTGTTACCGTCGTTGCTGGAGTGCTATTCAAGCACCGGAGTTCGTCCGCGGCTCAGGCAGGCCGCAATCAATCCCATACAAGATTGCCTGTCAAGGGAGGCGCCTCACAACAAGTTATGTATTTGCCCAAGAATTCTTTATTGGAAGGGTTTAAAGCGAGGGAACACCAGCCATGCTTTCACACTGTAAAAGTTCCGCCTTACGCGTTTCGTGGATGTTTCCACTTCCTCAGAGGCAGACAAACTGCAGAGGCAGCAGCACAGCATTTTAAGAGCATCACACCTGATAACAGACCTCCGCCCATTGGGTGTGGCCATAACCATGGCCTGATGGTCTTCGTTGTGCTCTTGTGTTACTTCAGTAAGAAGCCATGCATTTGCCCCCAAATTGTTTTAATAAATCACCACAGTGGGCGGTGAGGCACAGTTCGAGTCCCCGCTCTCACCGTTTATCTTCCAAGAGTTCGGCTCTTGTTCCATAGGCAGCGGCGTGTTACCGTCGTTGCTGGAGTGCTATTCAAGCACCAGAGCTCCTCCGCGGCTCAGGCAGGCCGCAATCAATCCCAAACAAGATTGCCTGTCAAGGGAGGCGCCTCACAACAAGTTATGTATTTGCCCAAGAATTCTTTATTGGAAGGGTTCAAAGCGAGGGAACACCAGCCATGCTTTCACACTGTAAAGGTTCCGCCTGACGCGTTTCGTGGATGTTTCCACTTCCTCAGGGGCAGACAAACTGAAGAGGCAGCAGCACAGCGTTTTTAAGGGCATCACACCTGATAACAGACCTCCACCCTGAGGAAGTGGAAACATCCACGAAACGCGTCAGGCGGAACTTTTACAGTGTGAAAGCATGGCTGGTGTTCCCTCGCTTTGAACCCTTCCAATAAAGAATACTTGGGCAAATACATAACTTGTTGTGAGGCGCCTCCCTTGACAGGCAATCTTGTTTGGGATTGATTGCGGCCTGCCTGAGCCGCGGAGGAGCTCCGGTGCTTGAATAGTACTCCAGCAACGACAGTAACACGCTGCTGCCTATGGAACAAGAGCCGAACTTTTGGAAGATAAACGGTGAGAGCGGGGACTCGAGCTGTGCCTCACCGCCCACTGTGGTGATTTATTGAAACAATTTGGGGGCAAATGCATGGCTTCTCACTGAAGTAACACGAGAGCACTACGAAGACCATCAGGCCACGGTTGTGGCCACACACACTGGGCAGAGGTCTGTTATCAGGTGTGATGCTCTTAAAAACTCTGTGCTGCTGCCTCTTCAGTTTGTCTGCCTCTGAGGAAGTGGAAACATCCACGAAACGCGTCAGGCGGAACTTTTACAGTGTGAAAGCATGGCTGGTGTTCCCTCGCTTTGAACCATTCCAATAAAGAATTCTTGGGCAAATACATAACTTGTTGTGAGGCGCCTCCCTTGACAGGCAATCTTGTTTGGGATTGATTGCGGCCTGCCTGAGCCGCAGAGGAGCTCCGGTGCTTGAATAGCACTCCAGCAACGACGGTAACACGCCGCTGCCTATGGAACAAGAGCCGAACTTTTGGAAGATAAACGGTGAGAGCGGGGACTCGAGCTGTGCCTCACCGCCCACTGTGGTGATTTATTGAAACAATTTGGGGGCAAATGCATGGCTTCTCACTGAAGTAACACAAGAGCACTACGAAGACCATCAGGCCACGGTTGTGGCCACACCCACTGGGCAGAGGTGTGTTATCAGGTGTGATGCTCTTAAAAACGCTGTGCTGCTGCCTCTTCAGTTTGTCTGCCTCTGAGGAAGTGGAAACATCCACGAAACGCATCAGGCGGAACTTTTACAGTGTGAAAGCATGGCTGGTGTTCCCTCGCTTTGAACCCTTCCAATAAAGAATTCTTGGGCGAATACATAACTTGTTGTGAGGCGCCTCCCTTTACAGGCAATCTCGTTTGGGATTGATTGCGGCCTGCCTGAGCCGCGGAGGAGCTCCGGTGCTTGAATAGCACTCCAGCAACGACGGTAACACGCCGCTGCCTATGGAACAAGAGCCGAACTTTTGGAAGATAAACGGTGAGAGCGGGGACTCGAGCTGTGCCTCACCGCCCACTGTGGTGATTTATTGAAACAATTTGGGGGCAAATGCATGGCTTCTCACTGAAGTAACACAAGAGCACTACGAAGACCATCAGGCCACGGTTGTGGCCACACCCACTGGGCGGAGGTCAGTTATCAGGTGTGATGCTCTTAAAAACGCTGTGCTGCTGCCTCTTTAGTTTGTCTGCCCCTGAGGAAGTGGAAACATCCACGAAACGCGTCAGGCGGAACTTTTACAGTGTGAAAGCATGGCTGGTGTTCCCTCGCTTTGAACCCTTCCAATAAAGAATTCTTGGGCAAATACATAACTTGTAGTGAGGCGCCTCCCTTGACAGGCAATCTTGTTTGGGATATATATATATATATATATATATATATATATATATATATATATATATATATATATTCACTGAAAAAACCATAGGTTATAGACCATATATAGTTAGGGATTAGCATTTACAAAACCTTATTTTACTCGCACAAAACCATAGAAATTCGCATATATAGTTAGTTGCAATAACTATATCGCGTACCCGCAATCCACTGCTGATGATGTCACATATTACATCATTCATGACATGGTCAGTGACATCACTGATGACATCACTGATGACAACTCAAATGACATCACTGATGACATTATCCACTGACTGTATGTTTCTGTAAAGTTAAAATATGTCTTACATATTGAAGAATGAGTGGATGTATAAGTGTCTGGATGAAGGATTTAGTAGGTGCGTGACTGACTGTATGAGAGAGTGATAAAATGTGTCTCACTGAGTGCATGGGTTAGTGACTAAACTGTCTTAATTTGTGCATCATTATGTCTGTTGTTCTGTAAACTGCTGAATGTGTTAATCAGTAGCTATATGAGTAACTATATGGGATATTCATTGGTTGCCCAAGTATTTGTATGGGAGACTGAGTATGTGTATGAGTGGCTGGGACGTGTATGACTCTGTGCATAGATGTGTGAGCAGTTGATTCACTCGATGTATGGGTTCAAAAGTGCATGTGGAAACAGCTGCATGGGCGGTTGACTGTGTGCATGAGTGTATTGGTGAGTGAATGCATATCTCAGTGCAACATGTCAAAGTAAGTACATATGTAAAACACAGTGCATGTGAGAGTTGACATATATAACCGTGCATAAGAGCCAGTGAATGTGTGAGTGGCTGTATGGATCATTGTGAACTTGTATTAGGGATCGTATAGGAGATTAAATATGTCTTACAATATGTTTGAATTAGTAAGGTGTGTATAACTGTATAGTTGCGGAAATGGAGGTGTGATTGATTCTTTGCATGACTGAGTAGATGTATGAGTAACTCCATGGATGAGTGACAGTCTGTGAGTGTCTGTTTACACTGATTGTATCTAAGGTTATATTAGAGTCTGACGAGGTTCATCGTATTATCACATGAATGATATTATCAGTGATGTTGTCAGTGATGTCATTTGAGTTGTCATCAGTGATGTCATCAGTGATGTCACTGACCATGTCATGAATGATGTAATATGTGACATCAGCAGCAGTGGATTGCGGGTGCGCGATATATAGTTATTGCAACTAACTGTATATGCGAATTTCTATGGTTTTGTGCGAGTAAAATAAGGTTTTGTAAATGCCAATCCCTAACTATATATGGTCTATAACCTATGGTTTTTTCAGTGAATTTTCAAGGTTTTTTCAATGCTAATCCCTAACTATATATGGTCTATAACCTATGGTTTTTTTCAGTGAATTTCATTGGTTTTTTAAAAGCTAATATCTATAGCTGTAACATATATTCTTATTCTAATTCACAAATATATTTTATATATTTTTGTATTATATTTTTTTAATTCAATTTATATTATAGTTTAAATTATATTTTCTTGTTTCGCTGCCGGTCCGCGAACCGGTAAACGTTCCGTTAGTGCAAGTACCGCGTTAGAAAGCCACATCGTGACGCGTCGCGTAAATGCAACGTATCGCGTTACTACGTAATGCCCCTTATGACGTGCTGCGTTAGCGCACCCGGAAGCGTTCTAGAACGCGAACCAAGGCGCGAAACGCAAAGCCCCGGAAACGATCTGAGGTGCCGCGCGGAACGCGTAACGTAAGCATAACAGGTCATGTGACTAGTTCATAAAACTTTTCATTGGTTCATTTTACTTTTAGTTTCCTAATGATGGAACGCTTGATCATATGACGTAAAATAAACACTTTTCATTGGTTTAGAACATTTTTTTTTCCCAAATGATGAAAGTCCCACCTTTTTTCCTCACTCCGACTTTCATTTTTATGAGAGAAAGACCTGTTTTTGCTTGCTAAGACATGGCATTTGTATTAGCTGCAGCTGGTGGATCCCCACCACCTCCACCACCACCAAAGAAGAGAGGACCAACTAGCCAGGTCATCTTCCAACAAGAGGAAGAAGAAGAGGAAGACGAGGAACAGGAGCAAGGGACAAGGGTGTTTTTGAAAGAAATGCCAGGGACGTCCTATGTGAAAGAGAATTTTATCTGGCAATTTTTTTCTTTTCCTTCTCATGAAAAGAAAGTACCTGCCTCATCTGCAAAGATAAACTCTCGAGAGGGACCGAAAAAAAATATAGCTATGGTAATTATACCATGCATCGACACATGGAGAGGTGGCACCCTCTTAATTATAGTACTGCACAACTTAGAGATTTGGTGGATAACCCCCGACCGGCCAAAACATCCACCAATGACTTAGCAATAAGTGAATCAGAGGCAAGGGAAACGGTCCCAAATCTCCAAAAGAACTTTGGGCAGATGAGATTGACATGTGTAGCTTGTGGAAAATTAATTTCATGTGGAGAAAGGAGTATTACTCTAATAAATAGATCATATGAAAATCATCAATGTCCAAAACGTCCAAGAAAGTAATTTTTATTTGTTGCTCCTGTTGAGCCCTTTGAAGTGAATCATTTTTGTTTCCTCTTCCTCCAAAAAAACACAAAAAAATATAAAACATCAAAAATAATAAAAAAAAGTTCTTTTCAGAACTACCTTCCCTTTTAAAAAAAATTGCTAGAATGTTTAGCACTCTAGCATCCTCTATTTCTTTTGATACGCTTCCCGGTTAGCGTCCGGTACGCGAACTAAAAAAAATATTTTTTGAAAAAAGACGAGTAAATAAACAGAGAGTAATGTGAAAAGAAAGACAAATAGAGGGAGTAACACACAGTTACTGTTGAAAGAGGGACTGATAAAAGAAGTGAAAAGAGTAGTATAAATAAGTAATAGAAAAAGAAATGAAGGAAGTAGCAAAGGCAGGAAACTAAGGGTTAAAGAAATGAAGCAGTGGAACTAATAAAAGTTAAATCTGATAGACATGTAACGTAAAGAGTACTAAACACTTACCTTATAATTGTCATTACCGTACTGAATTATCATTTTTATACTTTTAATCTGTGTAAGTAAGAACAAAAAAATTTAAATTAATACAAGGTGGTAAAAAAAGAGTGAGCATGAGACAAAATGAATACATATTAGAAATCACAATTCAAAGTAGAAAATTAATTAAACATATTTAATAGTTTATTTTTGCTGTTATCAGAAAATATCAAATTTCACTGAAAACAGTGAGTTGAAGGTATTCATCATATAACAGCGGGGAAAGAAAAACACAATCAAAATGATTGTGTTTAAAAAACCCAAATAATATAACTAAGCAGAAATAGGAACTCCTCCAAAGTAACTTACTTTCTATGACGTCAAAGGATATCCTATGAACAGCTTATACTCTGTTGTGCTGTTACTATTTTCTACCCGCCACTTTCTGAAAGATAAACTCCATTGTTTTAAGAAAACTGAGACATACAAAGCAATTTAAAACAGCACACTAAGTTACAGCAACACCTAGAATCATTATAGTCCAATTACCTACCCTAAATTCTGACTTCAAAAATCAAGTCAAAAGGCAACATTGCTTCGTACTCAATTAGTAATGTTTGCTGAAAGACTAGCCTTTTTTTAAATTTCAATTAAGCTGTGTAATATCCAGATGTTGTCAAAGGACCAGCATATTATATAATAGCTGCAGTTGCAAATGTTCTTCCTGAAATCGATGACTGTGTAGCCCAAAATTTTTTAATTAGACTTAACAACTTTTTTTCATCCAGTTTATGTAGTTCAAATTGTAAAATGACATTTCACCCATAAGTTTCTATAAAAAATATGGACAGCATTGCAGACTTACGTTTCCTCTACTCTTTATTTTGATCTGCTGCTTGACTTAGCTTATAAAAACAAACAGTTTTCGCTCTGTACTACAATTATCCACAAGGCCATATAGAGTAGGAGCCATTAGAACCTCTGGAAATTCCTCTAAACAAATCCCAAGCTTCCTTTCCTAAAATTGTGGTTGTAAGAACACCAGGTAAGAATTTTGAAGGTGGAAAGGCAATCTTTTTTTGAAAGTTAAAACAGAATCATTGCAGAATGACCAACCGTTTCCAGATTTCAAATAAGCTGTATAATGTCCTGAATTAGTTGAAGGACCGTTATGATATATAATTGCAGTAGTTATAAAAGTCCTTCCTGATATTGACAACTGCGAAGCCACAAAATTATTAATTAACCCCTTCCATGCTGGTGACGAACCCCAGCCGTCATGCACTAAAGTGCTTGTGTGCTGATGACGGCTGGGGTTCGTCATGGCCCGCCCCTGTTCATTTGTTTACCGCACAGGGGCGGAAACCTGCCAGCAGTGAAGGGGTTAAAGTTGTCAATTTAGTTCCATCAGGCCTACATCGTTGAAACATTAAAATGACATACTGGCCATAACTTTGTAAAATTAACGTGGACAGCATTCCAGACTTACATTGGCTGCACTCCATGTTTTGATCGGCTGCCTTTACTAGCTTATTGAAGGATACTGATTTACTGTCAGGCAAAGTTAAATATATAAATCTTTCTGACTCTACACTAGTAGTACTTGATAGCCTACAGTTCTCGCAGTCATGCTGCCATAGATAAGAAAAGCCAAATAGATAATCTACATCTACACCCTCATCTTGCAATACATCAAGCATATAAATTAAGAAATCCTGCTGAATATTTTCAGAGAATTCTGTTTGACCTGAACATTCGTCTAACAGAAATCGAATTTCAGACACACTTTCTACTCTCGTTCTATCAGCACTACATTTCTCTAACACAGAATTCAATAAACAGCATAAACTTTGTTCTGAATTGATCACTATCTGTTCTTTGAAAGTCTCTAGTGAAAAGAGAACATTAACAACTACATTAGCATAGCAGTTGACACCAGAACTATTTTCAAATTTAAAACCAACAACATTTTCAACAGAATTCATTTTATTACTGCTTACAATTTTTGGATCATCGACTTTTGGTCTTTTTGCTTCAACCTCCCTACTATTACTGATATTTCTTCGTTTCCGGCCTACCACACGTTTCTCAAACAAAGGATATTGAGGCAAATGTGGCGCATACTCTCTTCTTAACCTATTGTATTCCTTAACACAATCTAGATCCGCACAAATGTTTGTGACATCACAGTCAATCAAGTACAATCCCGATAAAGTTCTGACTCGTGACAATGCTACATAAGCCATACCCTCTTTGAATACAGAACTGCCAATATTCACTAAAGCAGTGTCTACACTTAAACCTTGCGATTTATGAATTGTCACCGCATACGCCAAGCAAACAGGAAACTGCTTACGGCGAACATATAAGTCTTTTACAAGCAAAAACCTTGCTGTGCAACGACCAATTAGCTGTACTTCCTCAATGCCATCAAATTTAATTTTTAAAAATTCAATTCCATCTCTACTTCTGTATTTCTCAAAATCAACAACATTACCCATTGATCCATTTACCAGACCTCTTTCAACATGTAAATTCCTTCTCAAAATGATTCGGCAATTTAAGCATACATTCAAAATCTTTTCAAAACCCGCAGTTTTAGATATAGTCTTCTCTAATGAATCCAATTTAGATTTCAAATTCTCAGACAAAATAATTGTTGCTCCCATATGCTCTATTTTATCAATAGCTTCCAGTTTCACAATCTCTTGTTTTTCTAAATTCAACATTTTGTTGTTGAAGATGGAACATTCTGCAAGAGTTGGCATCAAACATATTCCAGATTTCTTCACAGTAATTTTCTGAAAAATATCCTCTGGCAAAACGTCTTCTTCTGGATATAAATTTAACAGTAAGCATGCATGTAAAGCTTCTTTACCACGCTCAGTCACTTTCCCGATTCAAACACCTTGCAGAATATTCTTGTAATCTTCGTCCTTCGCCTGACGCATATTGTCACGCAGCTCAGCATAACAGAAGTTTAACCATATGTTAACGTTGCCAATGCTCCCTAGGCACTTCTTGGTATCTTCATGTGTAAGCAGTTTAAACACTGGTTGTCCTTTCACTGGTGTCAGCTGCAGAAGATCACCAAAAACAATGATGTGTTTGCCACCGAATAACACATCATACTCTGTTTTAAGAACTTCCTGCATTCTCAAATGCACAAAAGCAAGCATGACATTGGAAACCATGCTTACTTCATCAATGATAAGTTTCATCTTCTTCAACACTCTAGAAACTTCACAACAAGCATCCCCAGATAATTTGTGATATTGTAATTTGTTATCATGCTCCACTGGCAGCATCAGTAACCGATGCAAAGTAATCCCTTTAATGTTATGAGCTGCCAGTCCAGTTGGAGCGGTCACAACACAAGACAGCGATGACTCAGTCCTTTTCTGCAGATAACATGAAATTGCTTTAATAAGGAAACTTTTTCCAGTTCCTGCTTCTCCACTCACGTACAGTTGGACAGGCTTCAATGACGTACATGAGCACTCTTCCTTCTCATGACTTAATCCATGCTCAATTTGGTTGGTAACGTCGTCATATATTTTCCTCTGCTCAACGTTAAGTTGTCTTTCCAAATCTTCTAAGTTAACCGCATCCTTCTGAGATGTGCCATGGCTCTTTCCACTTCAATCATGGCAGTGGCAGCTTCATTTTCAATAACTGGTTCTCCTAGTGGATCCTGACTCAATGAAACAGAACTCTGACTGTCCTGAGAACTGTCTCTAGCAATCTCGGCTGCAATTGTTGCTTCCTGCTCAATTTCTGCATTCAACATTTGTAGATATTTTGGAAAAACAGGACATTCTATGGACTCCTTGGCTGCATTGAAAGAGTCTTCGTAACAGAGGAAATCCCCAAGCAGTTCCTCTTTTGCACGCCAAGGCTTGAAATGTTGCAGAAGAGCTAAATATAAAAACTCTTTTCTTTCGGGAGATTCGCAATCCAATTTTCGATGATTTATCAATTGACATTTTTTTTGCTTGACCAGACATCCCTCACTTCCAATTACAGCATACACTCCTTTATCAATATCTTCTTTGATGTTCCTCTTGAAAACGTAATTTTGAAGAACATCATACAGACAAGCATTCTCCAGGTGACTGCTTCTATTTGGATAATATGTATCCAACATGTTGGTCTTCAAAATATCTGTACTGTTTGGCTCCTTCTCCGCCAAATACCCAATTTCCCGTACAGGTTTCAGAACTCGATTACGCGTTGCAGCAAGACCAAGACTCGCCCAAATGATACTCCTAGATTTGGCATAGAGACTTGCTGAAGATAACCGGTCAGAACATTCGTAAGCTCCGATTTCTCGATGCGACAACATCTTCAGACTGAAACTGTACAACTTCTTACTGAGCTCTTTTCATGGGAAATCACATATCCTTCAGTTCTGTCTTTTCTTTTTTGGTGATGTAAGACGTCACATACCGAGCCACAGCCATACAGTTGTCAGCCACAAACTGTATATCCATGTTAGCATTCCACATGGACAAAATCACTGGGTTGTAGTCGTTGATGTACTTGGACTCTTCGTTTCTTTTCAAATTGTATGTTTTTTTGGGTGATTTCCTCGTCACATTATGTCGCAGCAAAGACATCAAATTGTTAACTCTTCCTTTTGATATCACCGACCGTGGAAATGCAAAACGACATTTGGTGTAGTACTTGTCCTTGTTTCTGAATTTACGACGACAGTACTTTCCACAACGATGGCTTTGAAACCGTAAAACTTGTTCTCTTAGACTTTTGTCTTCGTTTGTCTTTGGAACAGCACATGTAGCATACTGTTCTATGAAACTCATCACTAAGTCATCCGGATCTGTTCCAAATTTGGGTGCATCTTTGATCCATAGCAGCATATGTATATGAGGAGCACCTCTTGCTTGATGCTCCTTTCTCCAGAAGAAATCCAACACCTCTCCAAGAGGTGGATTTTTCTTGTTCGTGATGAAAGACATCATAGCTTCAAATCTATGATTAAAGTACCTGCATACATTCACTGGATCCAAAGAGCACAGTTCTCCGGGTGTCTTGAATTCAATATTTTTAATGTTTCCATTTACCTCTCGTAGAAATTAAAGTAAGTCTTCCCAGCCATACTCAGCACAGCTGAGAGTGAGGAACCATGTGGGAGTTCCTAAATTCCTCAGCATACATTTTAAGTCACCATGACGGCGGTACCAATACTCATTAGTACCACGCTGACAAGCCATGAGATTAATCAGGTGAGAATCCAAAATACTGTCTTGCACATTGACTTTATCCATAAAGTCCCTTGCCGAGATATTTCGCAGTTGTACACCACTTTTCAAGATGTGGTTCACTGCATAAGACAATCCAGAGAGATCACTTTCAAACAGTAGATGAAATAAATAGGGAATGCATTGACGAAACCTAGGATCTTCTGCATACAATCGTAAAGTCCGATATTCTGAAGCAGGAATTTGAACAGGTCGCTCATCATATCGTCCTCCTCGAGCTGTGGGAAATAACTGTGGGAAACATCGAGCTTCCAAACTTTCCTCCCAAACACTAATTGGACTCCCTTTGGCTTGTTTCATTTGAAACAACTCAATAGCATTCCCCATGACTTCCTTGGAATGCAAAGGATGAACACTATAATGTTCATATATTTCTTCCTTTTTAGAGGCTTCTACTTTCTCAATTTGTCCAGGACACAAATCGCTGTCCTCTTCTTCACTTACTTCCTCTTCTGCAACACATACATTCTTGTAGTACTCATTATTTTTTATCAAATACAATGTTGCCTTTTTGACTTTCCTAACATCCACTAAATCTTGCCAGATTTTCTTACTCTTTGTCGGAACACCATTAACTATGATAACCAGAGGTTCCTCTTCTACTTTCTCTACTCCAATTGTATTAATGTTTTTCTTCAAATCCAAAGGCAAATAAACAACCCTTCCCTTTAATCCTCTCTGTAAATCTGATGGAGGCAACTTCCCTGTCTTTGGCTCCATTCGTACAATAGCCTGAAAGGGATGGACACTTTGAATCAAAATAGATTCATAAGTATTTAAATCCTTCAATTCAGAAGAAATGTCAACTAATTCCAGATTATTATAAACCGCTCTAGCAAGCATCTGGTTTTGGTTTAATTTGTTATAGCAATAAGTACACATACGTTGGTCCGCTCCCAAATCAAAACAATTTTCTACCATCAAGTATGTGGCAAAATCCTTCCATTCACTATTGTTTTCCATATCACTTTTTGCATATAAATCCACTAACTTAGTCTGATTCTTATAATAAGTCCGTCGACAACACACACAAGTGAAATTAGGCCTCTCACTTGATTTCACCATAAACGTGGAAATTTCCTTGTGAAACTTATCTGTACTGAAAATCTGTACACTGTCTTCCACATTACAATCTTCTAGTGGTTCAATATCAACATTGTTCTCTTTACCAGCAAAGTAACAGAACAGAACTCAATTTCTTGACAAATATTCTTCACATCTACTTCAGAACCATGCAAAAGAGCTCTACTTAATTTTTTAAGCATAATTGCTGGACTCTTAGCATAATACAACATTCTAACTAATTTCCTCACTTTATTATGATGCACTGCTAGCATCCTGAAATGATGAAATACACTCTGGCATACTCTCCTAGAAAGACAAGCCAGTGAATGACCATGCAAACCTGTCACTTGTCTCACTCTGCAAGGATCTAATTCTTGCAACAACTTTATTTTTTGCTTTACACTTTTCTTATTAAATGTCCGTATAAAATCACAAAGCAAATTGATGGAATCCTGTCGCACACTGCAAATAGAACTACACTTCCAGGTGTACACTGGTCCCTTAGGACGTCTCCCTAAAACCTCATCACTTAACACCCCTTCTGCATCTGCAGACACAAGTATTTCTTTTTCAACCGGACGACCATCTTTTACCTCATATGCTCGACCACTGCTGTTAACTGCATGCACCAAATCATTGTCCTGAAAATAACTCTCCTCATTAAAAAATGCCTCACTATTTGAACTATGCATCCATTCTCCTAAGAAAACTTCACAAAAATTGCTTCGATTAACTTCTCTCTTCCATCTACCATTAGATTTGAAAACATAGATTACCTTGTTTAGTTTCCTAATTCTATTAATTGCCAAAATAAATAACTTTCGCTTAATTTCGAAAGTCTGATCAATAATTTTCTCTACATTTTTCTTTTTCTTATAAAATGACACTTTCTGTTGACCTTTTTTAAATTGTTTTAGAAAATTGACAATTACCCTGTTGCGGAACATTCGCCTACGAATGTCCCTGAATATATTTGCCTTTCTACTGCCATGCACAGAGTTATCTCCTGCTCTAGCACAAACTTTTTTGACGGGCCTTTCCTTTCCATTTAAATTGGCTCTCTTTTTCTGGACTAAAACTTGTTCTGTAGTTATACTTTTGTTTCTACAAATGTTTCTAAGGAATGATTTCGTTCTCTTACCTGGTGTTCTCTTCGTGCGTTGAGGTAATTTTAATGTAGAGGTCTGCTGCAAGCTTTTAGTCAACTGCTGTCTTTGATGTTTCGTAGCCTTTCGAATTCTATCCTTAGACGGCATTGTCTAATTTCCAAATAATCTGCAGTTGAATGTGTGGTAAAATATAATAAAAAATGTTATTAACCACTATTACCAAACAGTAAATCAATAACAGTAAGAATTAGATTCAACAATGCTATAAAAATGATTCAATAAAATATTTTTAATTTAACTGTGATAGTGATAATATTACAGGGCTTTCATGCAAATGACTGCCCACCCTGCAACGAAAAGACCACATTAAACTTTACGCACATTAAATTGTGTACTTACCTGCAATAATCCATATGCCAGTGTTTACGTCCCTCCACCCTGCCCCTCCCCTTCCCCGCCTACCTGCCCCACCGTAACTCCCTCCACGACCCGCGGCTGCTGTTTTGCAACATGCTGCATCTTGTAAATCTCTCCTGCATTATAAAAGTGACGCAACAGCAGCACAAAAGAGGCGCACAACGATCATAAACCTTTCGACAAAACTTTAAGGGACAGATGTAGGTCGGTCGGTATTGGCTGAAAAACTGTATTTTCGGCCGTTACCGACCAGTTTACAAAATTTGTTATGTAGGGGGCAATATATTACAGAATCAGTAAAATAAAACATCGGTAAATATACCGATTTCTAGCCACCCATATGTAGGTGGGACTCTTCAAAGTGCCACGAGCCTTAACGAATCGGTATTTTACCATCAAAAACAATTTCACCGATTCTGTAAATGTAGATTTACCTACATGTGGCCTTGGATTTAGGCCCTACATACCGATTGGCCATTTACCGGTCGGTAAATGGCCTGAAACGACCACCTACATCGGGCCCTAAGTGTGCATGCATTTGATTTCAAACAAAGTTTTACAACCTTTTATGTAAAACAATTATACACCTACATTCATGGGGAACAGACTTAAAATGCCCTAATACACATGAAAACGTTTTTTAAAGGAACTTGCACCTTTTTTTCAATAACTTTTAACATGGCTATGTAACTCAAACAATCAAAATGAAAATTTTTCAGGCACACATGGGGGCGTATTTACAAGGGCCTTGCACTACGGGGAAAGTGACTTCAAATGACCAGACACACATGGGGACGTATTTACAAGGCCCTTGAACCCGGGGGAAGTGACTTGAAATTGCTAAGCACACATAGGAGAGTATCTACAATGCCCGTGCAACACTTATGCATCATTTTTTACATATACACCGTAACAATAACAACACAAATGCATCATATATCTGTTCCGCAAAAGCGACGCATTGTAGGAGTCACATCACAAGAACATAATTTCTCATAAGTTTTTTAAAGCATGCCTTTTCCTTAAAAATGATTTTCGGATCATAATTTGAAAACACAGCACAGCTCCTATGTACATACACACCTTGTCAGTACTATTACTTTACATTATCTACAATTACAATTGGTAAAAGAATCCAAAATCGCCTTTGAAAGCAGAATGCAAACACTTGACGCAAAACATCATTTTAAATACACAGCTGACTTTCTTATTTACGCAAAAAAGCATACTAGTCTTTATTTAAAATATATAAACGATAACTCACCTTTACAAATTCTTTTTGAAATTCAAAACAGACTCAGAAACACACCAATTATTCTTTAGCAGAATTAAAGGTATGCACTCCAGAGGCTGGAACCAACAAAGGCACTGAAACGCTGATATTCATCACACATATCTCTCATGTCAGCCAATCAAAACTCTTCCCTCACTATTTTCAAATCAACACCCTCTGCCCTTTCTACCTCTTTTCCATAGCAACTACCGCCTGCCAGACCTGTCATGTTCACAAGTTCATACAACAATGTTTCAAATGAACTCTGAACTCTCGGTACACCTGCTAATCCACTTCAATCTTTCATAACAACATTTTTAAATAACCATTCAAAATACATCTTTCAAAGAACACATCCATGCACCCTAACTTTCTGTTTTCAGCAATGGAAATACACCAATCACTGCTAATGAATCATTTGCACTTAAACTCCAGTTTTTTTCATTACAAACTTCACTATTTCAACTGCCATTTCATTCCCACACTTCATCTGACTGCAGCAAAAACTCCTCTAGCCATGTTTTCAGTCTGGATTCTTGGACATAGCTACATCCACTGGGCTCACAAGTATGCTGATAACAAATTTACACAACCTCAATTTACAAAATGTGGAAATCAAATGGATTGGTCGAAGAGGATTGAAATGTCACCAATTGATACCATTGGTGAAAACCTTTTTACATTTGCCAACCCCTGACCTCATAATAGTGCACTGTGGAGGAAACGATTTGGGCACTTTGACTGGGGTAGGTCTGGAAATGCTCCTAAAAGACACCTTTGAGCAATTGATGACACTTTTTCCTCAAACTGCCTTGGTATATTCCAATATATGCCAAAGACAAAAATGGAGGTGGTCCAATCAATTTTGTTCACAAATTGAGAAATCGAGGAAGCATGTAAATAAGTCTGTTTCAGCTTACATGAGAGACCATGGAATGGGCTGCATCTACAACAATAACTTGCGTTACTACATGCAAGATATCTACAGAGGAGATGGCGTGCATTTCTCAGATGAGGGGAACAGAGTTTTCATACTAAATTTAAGAATGTGTATTGGTTCCTACTTATAAGTTTCTAGAACTTACACAGAACCCAAAAGCTCTTTTCAGAGCTACCTTAACTTAGTTTACTCTTTTGAAATTTCGAATGTACCTTTTTTCACTTATTTTCACTTATATTCGCTTCCCGGTTCGCTACCCAGTTCGCGTACCGGCAGCTAACCACGCAAAAAAATCAATTTTTTTTCTCGACATATATGAGCCTCCTTAGCCACCCTCAGAAAACTTAGGGAGACAGGATACGTCTGAAGTACCCCAATCTACCCATTCTGAACATTATTTACCCTCCATCTTGTATCTCAATTCTACCAAAACACAAAATGGAGGACTCCCGTAACGCTGCAAGTTCGCGTACCGGGAAACGCACTGACAAGCACTCGCTCAAAAAAGGTGGGAAAGTAATATACAGAAAAACCACTGGAGACACTTTCACCAATTAAACATTAGCTCATACTACATACCAATCCCTACAATTTTCACAAATTTCGTTGGAATACCATTTAGCCATTTAGCATGTAGAACTCTCTAAAATCCCTGAGGTAAATGACTTCACAAACATATCGGAAGTGTTGGAAATGACAACCAATTAAAATATTACTTTCAATTTCTACTATTATATCATGACATTTGATTGGTTATGTACCTGAATATATATAAACAAAGAGAGAGAAACACAGCCATTTTGACTACTACTTCGTGAAGTGCATAACCACTACAAATCAACTGATTACTTCAAGTTATATTTAAAAGGTAAGATATTATTTTTAAAACTGAAGTATGTTCTGTACTGAAAGCTAATTAGAAAAACATTTTCTGACAGTTATATTCTATCACTCTGTAATACTTATAGAATAAAATAGACTTCTCTGTTTTAGTTATGGCAGGGCCAGTCCTAGGATTTGCGAGGCCCTGGGCTAAAAGAGAACGTGCGCGAGGCCCCCTCCAATTTACATAAGTGGCCCCTTGCAAAGAGAACATTCACAGACACTGTGGGGGCCCCATTGACCAGCATTTTTACGCCCCCACAGTTTTAACTTTTACTCCACACGCATTTCTCACACCTTCATAGGTGTGAGAATTGATTGTGGTCTAAAAGTTAAAACTGTGGGTGCGCCAAAATGCTGGACAATGGGCCCCCCACAGTGTCTGTGAATGGTCTCCTTGCAATTGAGGGAGCGTCTCCTTCTCCCTCCCCTATGCCTCCTGACACCATCCATGAGAGGCCCAAGGAGGGGGCCCCCTCCAATGGACCTTAATTGCAGGCGACACCTTTCTTTGTGATAGATCTCCAGGAAAACAAAAGGACACATCACCAGTGCGTGGCCCCATGCTGGTGGGCTGAGTGCGAGGCCCTGAGCGGCAGCCCACGCTGCCCATGCCTAGCGCCGGCCCTGAGTTAAGGATGGAGTTAGACTTGTCTAGTATAATTCAGAATTGACTAAGAGTTTATTTGATAATTTTCTTCATATTTCTACTTCCAATTTGATACCATACACTGCCCAACGAAAAAATCACTGTTTAAATAACCAAACTGCCTGTCTGTACTGAAACCCAACAGTGCCCTATCTGTACTGATATATTTTTTAAAAATTCATTTTTCAGAATACAAAATCGAAGGACAACAAGAAAATAACTTGAAAATTGAAGCAGGAACACAAAAGGAGACGGAAGTTGACCATGATTTCTACGACGATTCAATAAACAATGAACTTCTGCAATGTGTGGATGCAGTAGATTTTCTACTGGAAAATGAAGAAAAAAATGATCATGATTTTTTAGAATTTCTTTTAAATTTTGAGAAACAATCAGAATAATAAATTTTTATTTCTTAATTCAAAAATTGTTTGACACATTATTCATTTTTATATGTATATTGTAAACTAGTAGCAAATTGATTATAACGTGAAGTCAGACTTTAAATATACTGTGCAACTTTTTGGTGTTACATACTAACTTTGTTCATAGTTACTTCCTTTCTTCCACTATATAATCTCCAATGTGTATTTAACATCTCTTTATCATCTCCTGCCTCCATGTTGTTTCGGCTTTCCTGACAGACTATGGTATGAATTCCATATACCACAATAACTTCTTTAACAACAGGCAAGATATCTACAAATGAGACGGCGTTTATTAATTTGTAGACTCTGCATTGGTACCTACATGTTGCTACGTAAATAAAAAAAAACAAAAAAAAACAACAAAACGAACAATCAATAAACATACAATAAGTTAAAAGTCAATCATTCTTGTTTCCTTATAGTACGCTCCCCAGACCGCTTTCCGGTACGCGTACCGGGCGCACCCCACGAAAAAAAAATTTTTTTTTTTTTTTTTGGCCGGCGGGGCCCTTTTAAAGCCTCCACATCAAACCTAGGGGGTCAGGGAGGATCTACTATGCCCCCTTATGGGCATTTGCCCCTTCGTTTTGGCCTCCTCTTGTCTCTCGATCCTACCGAGAGACAACATGGCGGCCGCTACGGACTGTTTAGAATGTTGACAGACACCGGAGAGCCAATCACCTTCGCTTTGCAAAGCTCCGTTACGCGATAAGTACGCGAACTGGAGTGCTATCCGGGACGCTGTCACAGATATATCTGTTTTTTAAAACGTTAATTTCTCAAAATCCACTGGAGCACATATATTGAGACCCAGCAAAGGCACATCGGGCTAACAGTCCCTACAATTTTGCCAAGTTTCGTGTAAATCCATTCAGCCGTACGAGCTAAAAGTGAGGCCAAACGCCCTATGGAAAAATAAATGGGAAAAACGCGTTTTGGGACCCCCCTTTTTTCTCGGCCCCCCTTGACGAAACCCCCCAAATTTTCAGAGGCTGATCAGAAACAAAATGTGCCATTTTCCTGAAAATTTCAGCCGATTCCGTCCACAAACGCCAAAGTTATTAGACATAGAATTTTCAAAAGTTCCATAGTGAAAAAATCCTAACTATATATACCTACTGGCGACCGCCAGTAGGTAATATATATATATATATATATATATCTATATATATATATATTCACTGAAAAAAACATAGGTTTCACACCAGTTATAGTTAGGAATTAGCATTTAAAAAACCTATTAAATTCACTGAAAAAACCATAGGTTTCACACCAGTTATAGTTAGCTGGAAATTTTACTGATATAAAACCATTGAAATTCCCACGTTATAGTTAGTCGGACTCACTATAACTTGCGCGTGCAATGCACTGCTGATGACATCACATATTACATCACTCATGACATGGTCAGTGACATCACTCATGACATCACTGATGACACCATCCAGTGAATATGTGTCTTTCTGAAAAATAAATATTAGTGAGTTATGTTTAAATATTTAAATACATTTATTAGTGTTTCACTTTGTGTATAAGTGGCTACATGTGTTGGTAAGTAGCTACATGCGTATGTATATGGGTTATTTGATATTTTTATTAGTATCAGTATGAGTGTCTATATAGTTTGGTGGAGGTATTACTTAGCACATAGATGCATGAGTGACTGACTCTTTGTTTGTATGTGTTTTGAAGACAGCATATGTACAGGACTGTATGGGTGGATGAGTGTCTATATGTGTTTGTTAGTGAGTGAATGACTGTCTCACTAGTGTCTTTATCAGTAACTACATATGTTTTAATCTAGTATATATGAATATTGATGTATATAAGTGAGTATATGTGAGAGTAAGAGATTGTAAGATTTCCTGTTTAAATAAGTATGTGTTTCTATAAGTGATTGTTTAAGAGAATAAATATGTGTAATTTTCAATAGAAGTAAGGTGGAAGTGTGTGTATAACTCTATATTCAAATAAATTGTTGTTCAATAGTTTATTTGCACGTGTGAATATGTGTGTGAGTAACTTTTGGATGAATGTCGGTGTGTAACAGGATGTATAGGTGTATCACTTCATATGATGAGTGAGTATATGTATGAGTGACTATATAGAACTGTTGGTGAATGAGTGGATGTGTATATAGATAGTGGAATTACTGAATTGCTTGTTGTAACTGATATAGGTATCTCCTTTTTTTATTTAAATTTCAGTTTCTATTTTTGAATATGTGTCTCAAGGGTTACATTATAGTGAAAGGAGGTCTGTCAATATGTCACAAGGATGGTGTCATGAGTGATGTCACTGACCATGTCATGAGTGATTTAATATGTGATGTCATCAGCAGTGCATTGCACGCGCAAGTTATAGTGAGTCCGACTAACTATAACGTGGGAATTTCAATGGTTTTATATCAGTAAAATTTCCAGCTAACTATAACTGGTGTGAAACCTATGGTTTTTTCAGTGAATTTAATAGGTTTTTTAAATGCTAATTCCTAACTATAACTGGTGTGAAACCCATGGTTTTTTCAGTGAATTTCAAAGGTTTTTTTAATGCTAATTCCTAACTATAAGTTTCACTTTATAAATAAGACTGTTAGCACTCTAGTTGTTCTTTTTAACACTCTGGTACATTCTCTCATTGGGCTACAGTTGGGCTACATCTAGTTGAATTTTGGGCTACATTTACAATTTTTAGTCTCTGGTGGCCATCTTTGGGCTACATTGGGCTACTTTAGGCTACATTTGGGCTTCATTTTGGCTCTAACATATATTAAGCCCAATGTAGCACAATACATATTTTTCTAAAGTTAATTTTTTTACAAACCACTTTAGAATAGGGCTACCTGTCCCTACAATTATCCCATTTTTTTTTTTTAATTTTTGGGGGGAGCGCTCCCGGAGCGCGCCCCGGGGAGCGCCCCGAAAAGCGTATTTCTGAAAAGCGCTCCGGGGCGCGCTCCGGGGAGCGCCCCGTGAGCGCCAATATCGCAAACGTAAACATGATCGTGACGTATCGCGTAGCCGCGACCGCGTGATACGCACGGCGTAAGCGCACCCGGAAGTACTCGAGCGAATACGATCGCACAACGTAAACTTCGGACGCGCTTACGCTGCGCGACCCGGGGCGCGCCCCCGGGCGCGCCCCGGGCGCGTAGCGTAAGCGCGTCGGGTCATGTGAGCAGAAAATAACACTTTTCATTGGTTCATAACAGTTTTGGTTTCATAATGATGAAGCCCCTGGTCTTGTGACCTGAAAATAACACTTCTCATTGGTTCAGGACAGTTTTTTTTTCTAAATGATGAAAGACCCCACCTTTTTTCCTTATTCTGACTTTGTCCTTTGACTGAGGAAGACCTGTTTGTTGCTCTGTCTACTTTTTTGCTCTAAATAATGGCTTCATTAGTAGCATCAGCTGGTGCATCTGCCCCACCACCACCACCACAACAACCAAGAGGACCAGCTCCAAATTATATTGGTGGTCAAGAACAGGAGGAGGAAGAGGAAGAGGAAGAGGAGGAGGGGAGAAGAAGATGGCTGCCAGAAGAAAATACACCTTACAAACCCAAACCACACTTTATTTGGCAGTTTTTTTCAATTCCAGAGGGGAAAAAAAAGGTGAATGCGCCCAAAGTCACTTGCCTCATCTGCAATGATGAACTTTCACGGGGCAACCCAAATAAAAAATATTCTTTTGGTAACTATACCATGATTCGGCACATGACAAGAAAGCATCCAAACAACTACTCTCGTGCAGAGTTCCGGGAACTGGCCAGTAACCTCCCCCATTCATCAAGGACCCCCTCCCAAAGAAACCAACCCACTTCCTCGGAACCAGAAACATCCGAGGTGATGCCTTGCATTCAGCCGAGATTTGCTGATTTTAAAATTACTTGCACTGCTTGTGGCAAGCTTATCTCCTATGGGGAACAAAGTGTGAAACTCATCGTCCTTGCAGGTGATAATCACAAGTGCCCCAAAAAGAAGTAATTTTTTGGGATTTTTGTTTTTTTGCTCCAGTTGAGCCAGTTTCAATTCCCTTTTTTTGTTTCTCCCCCCAAAAAAATACAAAAAAATATATAAAACTGTTTTGAAAAGCCAAAAAAAGTTCAAAAAACACAAAAAAAATATAAAACAACAAAAAGAAGAAAAAAAAAAGTTCTTTTTAGAACTACCTCCAATTTCTAAATCAAAACTTCATTTTTTAAACACTCTGTCACCTTTTTTCATCATAGTGCGCTCCCAGGGCCGCTCCCCGGTGCGCGCACCGCGCGCTTCCCCCGCGCAAAACGAAAAAAAAAAAAATATTTTAAATGCCCCGCGGGGCCCTTTTATAGCCCCCACATCAAACCTAGGGGGTCAAAGGGGTCTATCCCTGACGCCTTATGGTCAGTTCCCACTTTGTTTTAGCCACCTCTTATGTCTCGATTTTACCGAGACACAAGATGGCGACCGCTCTGGACTGTTTCGAATGTTTACAGACACCCGAGAGCCAATCAGCTTTCCATGCGCACCTCGCGTCACGCGCCCGGAGCGCTCCCTGGTGCGCGCACCGGTGCGCTGCTATAGATATATATATTTTTTTGAACCTAAATTACTCAAAATCCACTGGAGCACATATCTTGAGACATAGCAAAGGCACATCGGGCTACCAGTCCCTACAATTTTGCCAAGTTTGGTGTAAATCCATTCAGCCGTTCGGGCTAAAAGTGAAATCGACCGCCCTATGGAAATTAACATGGGGAAAACGCGTTTTGGGACCCCCCTTTTATCTCGGCCCCCGCTTATTGTATCCCCCCCAAACTTTCAGGGAAGGACCGGAGCTTGACGAGGCCATTTTGAGGAAATTTTCAGGCAGATTCGTCAACCGGCGCCAAAGTTATTCCAAATAGAATTTTGAGATTTAACATTGAAAAAAATCCTAACTATAACTACCTACTGGCGACCGCCAGTAGGTAATATATATATATATATATATATATATATATTATCCCTATGTTAAGCATTTATTTGGACTATAGGTATGTACCTACATATGTGTATTGCTTTGTATAGACCTGTATAATAATTATGTTTTAAAAAAAATATGTTAATCAGTTCTGCTTAACAAATGTACATATTACTTATATTTACATTATTCCATTTTAACATGTATATAAGTGACAGCATAAATAAGTAAATCTTTTATCATAACTATCTACAATTGCTTCACTATTTAATTACAAAAAATAAAAACAAATACATTAATTTAAAGTACAACATTTGAAAGCTGGGGTTTATTAAATGCATCTTTAATCAACATATACTACCTTCCTTATGCGTATATATACTTTCCATGTACTTCGGTATCTGTATATTTATTACTATTCTTCTGACTCAGCATATCCAATGCACTTCTCTATTTCTTGCCCTATAGTGCTCTCAGTATATCCTCTACCTCAATTCTCTGACTCATCTCAAACCTCATTCTACTACTCTTTGCAATGCACTATCCTATTTTTCTCCGTATACCTCTATCAATATATCTTCTACCTCCATTCATCTCAAACCTCATACCTCTACTATGATCCCCAAAATAACCATTTCTAGACTCTTCCCTACCCCTCCTTGCATCATCTCATACCTTTTTACAATTCAGATCTCCCAAACAAGTCTTTCTAAACCCTTTCCTTCAACTCCTCCCCCTCCTACTGCTATGAACTCAACGAAAACAAATTCTAGACCTGTACCCTTCCCTCTTCTATCCTGCCACTATTCCTTTTAAAACCAAATAACAAACTAACATGTCCAAATAAATAAATGTCATATTCCCCAATACTAACTCACCTCCACCTCCCCTTCACTCATCCCAAACCCCCTCACAAGGCTATATATGCCCATAAAAAATTCTAGACCCTTCCCTCTTTTATCCCTCCACTATTTATTTTCAATCCAAATAACAGACTAACATGTCCACCACTCAAATTAATTGCATATTTCCCTATACTAATTCCCACTAATCCTGTTTGAGTTCCGCAGGAGCGTGCTACTCATTGAAACGCGCTTCAACACCTCACCAGGTGTAGCAAGCGCTATATAAGTGCAAACCTTTTCCCTCTTCTATCCCTCCACTAACCTTTTCAATTCAAATAACTGAATAACGTATCCACCCCTCAAATTACTTTCATATTTCACCATACTAATTCACCTCTAATCCTTCGTGGGTTCCAGAGTAGTGTTGCTACTCGTCGAAAAATCGCTTCATCTGAGAGAAACACGTTAGTGATAGATTCCTTACCTTAGAATATCCCGAGTCGTCAGACTGTATCCTGAAAGTTTTCGTCAGCAGTACCCCTGCGCATCGGAATGTGGCGTTTTGCGTCTCTGCGTACGTCGCTGGCGTCGTAGATGGCATGGAGACTACTTAGGCGCCGCCCCTGCTCGCTGACGTCAGTTCTTTCTTTTTCCACGCCAGCAAGCGCAGATCCAGTTAGAGCACATACCCTAGTCACTTTTTGACTATACTTTTGAGACTTTTGTCTCCTTTTTTTGAGTCTTTGACTCCTGGTGCAACGTAGGGATGCCTGGGTTTAAATCCTGCAGGGCCTGTCGCCGTACGATGTCGGTGGCCCATGGCCTCTGTCTCTACTGTCTGGAGCGGGACCATGACTCCCGGTCATGTTCCGACTCTCTGGCCATGGCTCCGAAGGCCTTATGGGAGCGTTACCGTAAGCTGCTGGAGGCCCGGCAGTAGTCGCTGCGCCGTTCGCGGTCCAGGGGTCTATCGAGGGCCCGATCGCGGAGCCATCATCATCGCTCCTCGGGGTCAAAGTCTTCACACTTTGAATCCGGTAGGAGACGTCATAAATAAGAAGTCGAAGAAGCGTTTCCGCTCTCCGACGTCCCTCTGTCAGTTTCCGGATGGGGACGAGGGGGCCGGGGGTACCCCGCAGGTCCTTTGGAGCCTGTGAGTCCCGCGGCCTACCCACCTTCTCTGGGTCCGTCGGTGACTCCTGCCCAGGTGCTAGATTTTCTTGCAGCCATGGACCGCCTCTTCAGGCCTCGGGCTCCCACCGGCGCGCCTTTGGGCCCCACGGTCTCAGTTGAGGGCCCTTCCTTGCCAGTGCCTCCGACTCCGGCGCCGCAGGGACCTCCGCCGGTGGCTCCGGCCCTGGTGCTGCCCGAGGCTCCAATCCCGGTGCTGCAGAGGGTTCCATTCGTCACAGCCTTTGCCCGGTTTTCCGGACAATTTTGCCCCTAGTTGGGACCCTAATTGGGACACGGAGCCAGACCGGCGCCACCCTGCGCCGTTCGACAATTTGTATTTGTGAGAAGTTAGCCTGGCATATGATGTCCACTACTTCTAGTGGGCACCTTGCACCAGTCTAATCGACCCTTATTCATGGTGTTTGTAAAGTCAACCTTATAGAAAGCTATCTTAGTGGTGAACCAGCTGTCTTCAGGCTAAGACTTCAGTAGGCGAGTTAAGCAAGTTGTTTTACCAATTATAATCCCTTGAGTACAAAATGAAAGGACACCTCAGAAGGTATATATCAAATATATATGTATTTAATCTAAACACAACCCCTCTGCACTCTTTATGAGGTCAGAGGTAAAAATACAATACAAGTCACACAGTTAATATACGATAAGTTGCACAGTATACGTTATGCCCTAGGGGCCTCACAAACCATATACTAAGGAAGTGGTATAAGAACTACGAGAGAGTTAGAAAGCAGGCCTGGGGCCTCTGTAATCGCTGGGGCTACTCTAATCGACCAAAGGTTAGGAAGTAGGAGGCCCACGGGAGAGGCGTGCAGTGTCTAAACACAGGCGCGGGTTACCATTGACTTTCTATGGAGATCGTAAAAGTTACGAATATACATTTTAAGGACACTTCCGGATGGACTAGGATGGAACCCTTTTAAACTAGGACACTGCAAGTGTCAAGACCCACGGGAGCACCGAAGTACTCGTGTTACCTCACCCAGTGAAGCCGGGTGCATAGGTGTCTTTTCGTGTCGGGTTTCGTCGTCGTTTTCTATGGAGAGCTGCAAAGAAGTGCTGCAGGTGACCAGAGGAAAAGTGTCCGGGTGGATCGAAGATCTGAAGAACCTGAAAGCAGAAGGGACAGAGTCTGGGTCACTAGCCTGTGACCAGGAAGGAACCAGGCGATGTCAGTGATTTCAGGTGAAGTAGCCAAACTTGTCTCTTCAGCCACGAGGTCCAGGAGGCATCGACGATGACCAGGCGCTGGATTCGAGCTGTCCCACAATAGATCTAGTTGACTGCGGTGTTGGTATCCGGATTGGACCCAACAAGCTGTGGCAACCGCAACACATGCAGGATGTCGAGATTGGCTCTGTTGCAGACCAGCAAGGTCTGTGGCACTTCTCCTTTGCAGGGAAGCTGGAGCAAGCTTGGAGCAACCAGGAAAGCGAGTTAGTTTCAAAATGGAGTCTTCAGGGGGCTCACTAGCCAACGGACTAGAAACCGGGAAGAGGCATCGAGCTCAAATGCAAAAGCGGGGCCCACGGAACACTTGCGGAGTGTGGGGGCCCGGGCTTCGGTGCAAATGGTGCTCGGGGCTGGGGCTTCAAGCACCCGAAAGCACAACTTCGAGATACCTTGTTGAAGGAGTGCAGCTTGCAAAATGCAGGATGTCCAGGAGTTCCGGTCCCACGTCTCTCGTTTCCGCCACGGGTCTCAGCTTCACTGTGGATGTGGGTCGGGGTCAGAGAAGTCTGGAAGTCCAGTTCCTGTGTTGCAGATTCTTCAGGATCCGGCGGGAGCCTAAAAAATGCAGACGGGCTAAGTTGCTGTTGGTGCCTGTTTGAACAGGGTGGTCACTCCTTGACCACAAGAGAGATATCTTCCATCTTCCAGTCAGAATGGAACGTCGAAGGTCCAGGATATGTCTTTCAAAGATTCATCCAGGGTAATCTAAAGTCCTAGGGACACAGCTCCTATACTTATACTAAGGATGGGGGCTGGACTACCTGGCTAGGTCCCTCCTATGGGTGGACCTGAGAAGGGGGTGGTTACACCCCTTTCCCTGTGTCCAGTTTCGCGTCAGAGCTGGGGCTGTGTGCCCCAGCAACCGGTTTGAACTGGACTATGCATGGAGCACCTTGTCTGCCCCAGGCAGTGTCTAGAAGTATTCACTGAATGCAGCCCTCCCTGCCCCAATACACAAAACCACTGTCTGGGGAGGTGCCAGCACCTCCCTGGACAGGAAACCTATTGTCCAAGCCTCCCCTGCCGGAGTTTCGTCCACCAACAGGATGTCCAGGAGTTCCGGTCCCACGTCTCTCGTGTCCGCGATGGGTCTCAGCTTCGCTGTGGATGTGGGTCGGGGTCAGAGAAGTCTGGAAGTCCAGTTCCTGTGTTGCAGATTCTTCCGGAGCCTCAAAAATGCAGACCGGCAAAGTTGCTGTTGGTGCCTGTTTGAACAGGGTGATCACTCCTCGACCACAAGGGAGATATCTTCCGTCTTTCAGTCAGAATGGAACGTCGAAGGTCCAGGATATGTCTTTCAAAGATTCATCCAGGGTAATCTAAAGTCCTAGGGACACAGCTCCTATACTTATACTAAGGATGGGGGCTGGACTACCTGGCTAGGTCCCTCCTATGGGTGGCAGTGTCTAGAAGCATTCACTGAATGCAGCCCTCCCTGCCCCAATACACAAAACCCCTGACAGGAAACCTATTGTCCAGGCCTCCCCTGACGGTGTTTCATCCAGCAACAGGAGGTCAGACTCGTGTCTGTGGCAGCAGCATCCATTTTGTGATGCTGAGGCTCTGTTTAACTTTAACCGGGTAAAGCAATAACTACATATCTTCTCCCTCTAGAAGGGTGGAATGCTACCCCCGCCGCCAGGACTGACAGGGGGTTAGTATTCCAAAGTGTTTGCACCTTACACAACATGTTTTGATAAAGCCAAACCAAAGTTAGCATTAACTGCGAGATGGTTATAATGCACTTAGGAGTATATGGTATGGCTATATCATAGAACAGCTATAAGGAGATGGTTCCGAAAGCTGCAGAGGGGCTCAGCTCATGCTAGGGCACCCTCTCACATAAAACCAAGCCCTCTGCCTCCAGGATTGTCGAGGCCTACCATAGGAGTGGCTTATAGGTGTATATGTGTCTATATATATATATCCATCCATACTAATATAATAAAGAGAGAGCCCAAACCTTTGAGGCGGGTAATCTCAGGAACCACAGCACCAATCACAACACCCAATACAGCGTTGGAAAGGGCAGTTGCAGCAGAAGGACATAGGCTATGCAGATGCCCACCATATACATTTAAAAGGTAAAAGAACCGTGCCAGCAAAGTAGTCCCTTGTGGGCGTGTCTGCATTGTGCTGTGGGCGTGTGCGGGGGCGTGACAAACGCTGGGGGCGTGTGGTACGTTCCGCCCTTCATGCCATGTCTCATATCGTGTGCTAATCCCACCATGCTCCCTTTAAATACCCCTGCACCCCATAATCATAACCCACCCGTACTCCTTAAAATACCCCAACACCCTTAAACACAAATCCATCTTAACCCTATACCCCAAAACCCAAACCTATCCCTAAAAATACACCTGTATCCCAAAACACAAACCTAGCCCTGAACCCTATAAATACCCCCGTACCTCAAAACCCAAACCTACCCCTGGACCCTAAAAATACCACTGTACCCCAAAACTCAAACCTAGCCCTGAACCCTAAAAATACTCCTGTACCCCAAAACCCAAATCTACCCTTGAACCCAAAAATACCCCTGTACCCCAAAACCCAAACCTAGCCCTGAACCCTAAAAATGACCCTGTACCCCAAACCTACCCCTGAACCCTAAAATACCCCTGTACCCCAAAACCCAAACCTAGCCCTGAACCCTAAAAATACCCCTGTACCCCAAAACCCAAACCTAGCCCATAACCCTTAAAATACCCCTGTACCCCAAAACCCACTCCTGAACCCTAAAAATACCCCTAAACCCCAAAACCCAAACCTAGCCCTGAACCCTAAAAAGACCCCTGCACCCCAAAACCCATACCTTTCCCTACACCCTAAAACTACCCCTGTATCCCATAACCCAAAACTATATCTGAACCCTTAAAATACCCAAACACCCCAAAACATATACCTCAGTACCCCATAACATATACCCCTATACCCATACTTACCTTATCCAATTTTTTTTTTTAAAAACATGCTTTTACCATGCATGCATTTACAACGAATTTCGTTGTAAATGTATGTGCGGTAAAAGCATATAAAATGTAATGCCATGCGTTATAATGGCATTGCGGAGTCATGGTACTTTCGTAATGAAAGTATGCGGAGTGATGGTATGCGGAAAGAAAGTTGCGGAATAATGGGTGTTTACCCTCCCCCGGTAAGTACGTTGGTGGCACGGCGGCCCACATCTCCAGCAACATACTCATATTTTTTCACCACCCATTTGAAAAATGCACAGGTCTCTCTCATTGATGGCCAGCACCGACATACACTTTTAGACACACCTCCCGCCACAAGTTCTAGAATTGCGAACTTTAGAGCTGGGGAGCTACGTTTGAATCTCGACATCAGCTCAACATCCTGTGATTCCAGGCAAATCGCTTTGTCTCCCCGTGCCTACCACAAATGAATGTGTTCTTCTGTAATCTAAATTGTGCTCATGCCATGTTGTCGAGTTTGCGCTATATAATATTGCAAGGAAAAATAAAGTAGGGAAACTCGAGTTCAAACACTACTGAACGCGCACTCTTAAGTGCATCAGCAGTGCACTGTGAATCGGAGCGTTTCACAGGCCTGTCACAGATAAGAAATGCTATCAAAACAAAATCCTACAAAACAATATACTACCGGCCGGCAGCAATGCAAACCCGGACAACGTCGGGACGGGCTGCTAGTAGGTAGATATAGGAATACTATATCTAAGTAAGGGGTGATTACACCACCTTATCCAGGCTGTGTGAACAGACCTGTGGTGTCAGTTTGGAAGGCAAACCAGGGATGGCACAATACACGCTGCAGCCCCTGGTAGGCCTAAGGTGCACCTATGCCCTAGGTACCTATGGTACACTATACAGGGGCTCACCAAAGTGACCCAGTAACCAATCTGGTATGTACCTAAAGTACATGGTATCAATTTAGAGAGAGCGCAGCTAGGCTGTGGGTCTGATTAGCAGGCCCACGGCCACAATAAAGTCGAAAAACTAGAGAATCACAGCAAAAAGTGGGGGTGACCATAGGAAGCAGACCCTACTCTCCTACAGTATTCCCCTGTCCCTCCCCCACCTCCGCAGCCTGTTCCACGGGCAGTGGAGGAAGGGGATGACTGGGAGGGGTCTGAGGACCCTCTTGCACAGCAGTGCGGTCGGAACAGGAATGGACAGAAGAGCTAGAGGATGCCGGTACCCTTGCCCTCTCCTCTGACCCTGTTTTTTTTCTCCTCCTGCTGTGGCTATGGAGGCTGCTACGTACACTGTGGTGCTCCGTAGAGCAGCTGAGGCCCTTGACCTGCCTACGGTGACCCTCAAGACTAATCTCCTCACTGAAGTGCTTTAGCCGGGGGCACACTTTTTGGAGCCCCTGCTGCCGTTCAATGAGGCCCTAACTGACGTATTGATGGGCACCTGGTCTAGACCAGCATCGGGGGTCCCCGTGGATAAGAATGTGGCCAGACGCCATCGCCCGGTCCTGGGTGACCCTGCTTTTCTGTCCAACCACCCAACCCCAGAGAGCCTGGTCATCCAGGCCTCTACTTCCCAAAGCGCATTCGCTACCGCTCTGCCGGATAATGAATCCAAGAAGCTAGAACAGTTCGTCAAGAAACTGTTTTCATCTGCCAGCTTAGGGCTGCGGTAGGGGAACACTGCATGCCTCCTGGGCTGCTATTCCCACGCTGTGTGGGACACAGTTGCGCAGGTGCTGCCTCAGTGTCTGCAGGAGGTTCGGGCAGTGCTTTGCCAGGCTGTTGCTGAGGGGAATGATGCAACAAAGTTTGCCATCCGGTGGGACTGGACACTGCACCCTCACTGGGTAGGGCGATTTCCACAATAGTGGCCCTCCGTCACCACACCTGGTTGCTGTCCACTGGTTTTTCAGGTGATGTACAAAGTTCTCTTATAGACATGTCCTTTGATGGTACTCGCCTGTTTGGCGATACAGCAGATAGTGCGCTGGAGCTTTATAAGGACTCCCGGGCTACGGCCAAGTCCTTAGCTCTCTTTCTACCACGCGCCCGGCCTCGTCTGCTTTTCGTTTTTTTCGTGGCCACGGAAGGGGCCGACACGTTCATTCAGCCAGAAGCCTGCGCAGAACCAACCTCAGTGCGGCCGTGGTTCCCGCCGCGGCGGGACAGGGGGACAGCGTGAGGGTCAGTCCACCTCCGCTCCCGCAGCATCCGCCTCAAAGCCTTCCGAGCTTTGGAGCACACCCCCTGACGGTGGGCGGCAGGATTCACCATCACCTTCCCCACTGGTGTTCCGTTACCTTGGACAGGTGGGTGCTGCAAATCATCTGAAGGGGCTACTCCCTCCCCTTCCAGACTGCCCCTCCAGCCATGCCACCTCAGTTACACCACATGTCTGGGGACCATTTAGCGCTTCTCCAGGAGAAAGTCACAGCCCATTTTGTCAAGGGGGCATTGAGCACGTTCCAGGGCTGGAAGTAGGATGTGGTTGTTATTCCCACAACTTTCTGGTCCCCAAGAAGGAGAAAGGGGTCCTGCGTCCTATCTTGGACCTCAGGAACGTCAACCGCTTCCTCCAGAAGAAGAAGTTCAAGATGTTGTCTCTTGCTCAGGTTTTGGCTGCCTCGACCCTGGAGGCTGGATGCTAACATTGGACTTGCAGGAAGCATATTTTCATATCCCCGTCCTGCCGGCGTTACCTGCGGTTCATGGTAGGTCTAGAGCACTTTCAGTTTGCCGTGCTCCCCTTCGGCCTTACTAGTGCCCTTTGGGTGTTCACGAAAGTGATGGCGGTGGTCGCAGCGCATCTGCGCAGATCAGGGGTTCCAGTCTTCCCCTATCTCGATGACTGGTTGTTGAAGGCGGGCTCGCCCCAGGCAGTCGTCTCCCACCTCCAGACTACAGCTGACCTCCTGCATTTGCTGGGGTTCTCCATCAACGTCCCGAAGTCGCACCAGAGTTCACTCTCAGAAGCTCCCCTTCATCGGAGCGGTTCTGGATTCGATGCAGTTTTGGATTTATCCTCCCGAGCAGCGAGTCTGGGATATTCAGGCTATAATTCCAATCCTTCAGCCTCTATCCCGGGTTTCAGTCAGGATGTCCCTCCGGCTCCTGGGCATAATGGCATCCTGCTAGTGCAACATGCTAGATGGCATATGCGGGCTCTGCAGTGGGACCGGAAGTTCCAGTGGGCACAGCATCAGGGCAACCTGTCCAATCACGTCCAGAACTCGGAGGGCACTGCACGACAATTGCAGTGGTGGCTCACGAATCACAATTGGGTCAATGGCAGATCCCTCTCCCTTCCCCAACCGAAGCACACAGTGGTGACGGATGCGTCCCTCCTGGGATGGGGCGGCCACATGGGGGAGGCGGAGATCAGAGGCCTCTGGTCTCTGGCGGAGTCCCAGCTCATTAATCAACCTTTTGGAGCTTCGGGCGATCTGACTTGCACTGAAAGTATTCCTTCCCTCTTTCCGGGGAAGTGTAGTGCAGGTGTTCACGGACAACACCACCGCCATGTAGTACTGGAACAAACAGGGTGGGTGGGGTAGTGGACCCTATGTCAGGAGGCTCTCTGCCTCGGGACATGGCTGGAAAATCAAGGCATCACCTTGGTGGTTCAACACCTGGCAGGTTCTCTGAACGTCAGGGCGGACTAACTCAGCCACCGGTGCATACTGGATCACGAATGGCATCTGAACTCGGATGTGGCGCAAGGTCTCTTTCTGCAGTGGGGAGAGCCTTGGTTAGATTTATTAGCCACCGAAGAGAACGCCCAATGGCATCAGCTCTGCACATTGGAATTTCCAAGGCGACACTCGCTCGGCGAGGCTTTTAGTCACGAGTGAAGCTGCGGTCTGTTGTACGCCTTTCCACCTATACGCAAGAGTGCGGAAGAAGATTCGGCATGACCAGGCCCAAGTCATCCTTGTGGCTCCGGATTGGGCATGAAGATACTGGTATCCCATGCTACTCAGCATGGCGATCGCTCCCCCGATCTGACTGCCTCTTCGGGAGGATCTTCTGTTGCAGCAGATGGGGACGGTCCTCCACCCGAACCTGTCCAGACTCCACCTCCATGCGTGTAGATTGAGGGCGGCAGTTGACAGCTTTCGACCTTCCTTCCGAAGTCTGTGATATTATTCTGGCAGCTAGGCGTTCCTCCAGTTGGTATACGCCTGTAGGTGGAACAAATTTAAGGCATGGTGCACAGCAAAGGCTGTGGATCCCAAGTCCCCGGTTGTTAATCGCTTCCTGAAAGGCATTACACACATTTCCTCCCGCACCTTTCATAATGCCTCAATGGGACTTAAATCTTGTCTCGACCTATCTGATGTGCGCTTCCTTTGAGCCACTTCATAAATGTCCCTTACGTCTTCTCACTCTAAAGACGGCTTTCCTGGTAGCTATCACCTTTGCCAGAAGAGTGAGTGAGCTTCAGGCTCTTTCTTGTAAACCTCCTTTTCTCTCTGTTCATCCAGACAAAGTGGTTTTAAGGACTTGTCCTTCTTTCTTGGCAAAGGTTGTCACGCCCTTTCACATCGGGCAGACCATCACTTTGCCCACCTTCTTTTCACATCTGCATCCTTCAAAAGAGGAAGAGAGGCTCCACCGTATGGACCTAAAACATGCACTCTCATTCTATCTGAAGCGCACACAACAGTTCCGGGTGGATGACCAACTTTTTGTTGGCTTCGTGTGCGCCAAAAAAGGTCTGGCCGTGCACAAATGGATCATCCCTCGGTGGGTCGGTCTGTGCATCAAAGCATGTTACTCGATGGCTAAGAAGGAGCCTCCTGTGTGGCTGTGTGCCCATTCTACTCTGGCAACCAACAGCAGCCACTCCTGCTTTGGAACGCAGTGTTCCCTTGCAGGACATCTGTCAGGCAGCTACGTGGGCCTCGCTGCACACGTTTACCAAGCATTATTGCATTGACAGTCAAGTCCGGAGAGACGGCTTCTTTGGCTGTTCTGTTCTCTGTGACTTTCTGGTGTGATCTTGTTCGCAGACCCGCCACCGGGGTTGGTATTGCTGGGGTATCTATTCTAAGGTAAGGAATCTATCACTAATGTGTCTCTTTCAGATGCACAAGTTACTTACTTGTGTAACGATATATCTGTAAGAGACATTAGCTAGTGATAGATTCCTTACCGCCCTACCCATCCTCCCCGTTCTGCGAACTGATTTCTAGGGTTAAGGTCATCCCTTTCAGGGCCCTAGTTTCATGGCACCAGTAGTCAATTTCTTGCATGGCTCTGCGTTCCTGGTGTGGAAAGCCATGTACAGAACTGACGCCAGCGCGCATGGATGGCGACTAAGTTGTCTCCGTGATGTCCTCTCAGCACCTACGACGCCAGTGACGGACACAGAGCTGCACGACGCTACCTTCTGACGCGCAGGGGTAATGCTGGTGAAAACTTTCCGGATCCAGGTTGACGCCTGGGGATATTCTAAGGTAAGGAATCTATCGCTAACTAATGTCTCTTACAGATATGTCGTTTCACAAGTAAGTAACTTGTGCAACACCTCAACAGGGGTAGCAAGCTCTACATAAATGCTACCTTTTCCCTCTTCTATCCCTCCAATGTCCTCAAACCAATTAACTGACTAACATACCCACCACTCAAATAACTTTCATATTTCCCTATACTAATTAACCAGTAATCTTTTATGGGTTCTGGAGCAGTGTTGCTACTCACAGAAAAATCACTGCAACGCCTTGTCTGGGGTAGCAAGTGCTATATAAAGGCAATTACTATACAATAATATGTCTCAATTAATAATATATAACGCCCTGCCATAGGGCTCCATAGGCGTCCCTTAAGGGAGACTTACATATATCACTAAGGGATGGGGTGGCTTTGCCATTAGGTGTAATGGTAAAGTCAAACTAGCAGTGTCACACACTGCCCTTTCAATCTGCGATGGCAGACTGAGGTCCACTTCATCTCTTTCACATACCGGGTGGCACAAACAGTGCTGCAGCCCTGAGTGAACACAGTCTTACATGGGCTTGGTACCATATTCTAGGGACTTGGAAATAAGTCAGTCCTTGCCAATAGGAGCTATCCAATTAAACATACCTTTTGCAATGCGTGAAAACACTGATACTGAGGTCTAGACAGCAGGCCTCTGTGTACCCTCAAAGTAAAAAAACCAGCAACTAATAGTCCAAATGGAGCAAAACATGTGGGTGTGGGGGAACCTGCACAAACTACAACGAAAGGGTATACATGTATAAGGAAGATAATATATTGAGACTTAAAGTTGTATAGTTATAAACTCATACTTTCAAGTGTTACTGTACTTAAGCTAAGTTATGTGTATTTTTAGAACTATATACCTTTTTATTGTATCTTTTCCTCAGTATTTAAATAGTGAAGCACTTGTAGATTAAATATGTATGATAATATTTAGATATTGTGATAGATAATAAAGAGACCCATAAGCCTCTAAACAAATAACTTATATGAAAACTATGCAGTGACCTATAAACATGTTAATCATAGGAAAATGTATTTAACCATAAGTAATATGTACATTTGTCACGCAGACAAAGAATCTAGATTTGGGAAAAAACATATGTGACCCGGTCCCTGTTTCACCCCCGCCTGGACTGTGCCCCCCTGAAACCTTACCGTTGTCAAGGACTTCCCACTCACGCACTTTTAGACAACCCCCTCGGGTCCGTAACAGTGTCAGAACGAACAGCATGACCCACAGTGCCCCGCCCCTCTCTCTGTTCCAGGAACCTATCACCGGGCCTCAGGCACCGGAAGTACGTCACCGTGAACTCGGAAGTCCCACCTCCGAGGCAGCGACAGCACCAGTGAAAAGCGAACGCCACTGTGAGGACGAGGTCGGAGCATTGTGGCAGGATACTCAGACTGGTGTTGGAGAGCGAGAGGAAGAGCAAGCCGAAGAAGACGAGTGGTCGGAGGACTGGTGGAGCCCTTGAGGAGGTGGCTGAAGAGCGGCCGTAGCTCAACTGGAGAGCTACGGCGGACCGCGTGAGTAGCGTAAACCTCCCCGTGAGCACGCTAGGTGTTCAGTGTATATATTGTATAGCTCTCTCACCTTTAGGCACTTGTCGCACGATAACTGCACTGTGATTATGGTAAAGCACTTCACCTTGCAAACGCCCCTCTTCCCGCCACCGTCACCCTAACACTCTTTTCTCTGACCTACTTCCCTGTCTTCCGTACGTTCCTCTTCCCCATAGAACCCTACCTCACTAGTCCTTCTTTTCTTCCCACGCACGTCCCGGTGTCGGTGTCAGCATACGATTGAGACCCAGTTCGGTCTAACGGTCCCTTCTCTCTCTTATTGCCCTCCGAGGTACCTCCCCAGCAACGGAGACGAAGAACATCCCGAGACCCGGCAACAGAAGATCGTCGACCAGGAAGAACCACCCCGTCTTACCGACTACCTTTGTCATCCTGTCTATTGACTTTCGTACCAATAAAACTCAACTATAGCCCACTATATCCGGCCTCCTTGCCTGATTTTCCGGCCCGCGACACCCCCACGATCACATTTGGTGTCAGAAGTGGGATCAGCTGGAAGCATGGAGGCCGTCATGAAGAGAATGGCCGACTCCCAAGAACAACTGGGGAAACTTATGGAGAAGTTTCTGAAAACCGCCGAAGACGACAGAGGGCAGCTACATGATGTCTTGAAGGGCCAAGGAACCGCTCATGACCAAGCTATGGGCAAACTGACTGACGTCTTAGGACAACCACGGGCCATGGCTTCACTCCCCTCCGTGGTTTTGCAAAAGTATGTCCCGGGGGAAGACCCGGATTATTTCTTTACGAACTTTGAGAGGCTGGCACAAGCGGCAAACTGGCCCGAGGATCGATGGGGCCAATATCTAGGTCCCCTCCTCACTGGAGACCTACACGCGGCCTATCAACAAGCCAACGTCCAAGGCAACAACCCCTATGCCGACATTAAGAAGTGCATTCTAGAGCGCTTGGGGGTCGACGACGACGCGTACAGAGTGAAGCTTAGACAAGCTAGGGAAGGGCCGCAAGAAAATCCGCGCGCTCTATCCTTCCGCATCAAGGACCTTGCCAACCGGTGGCTTAGACCGGAAAACTCCACCAAAGACGAGATATTAGAGAAAATCTATCTTGAACAGTTTTTGAACTCTTTGCATCCCGCCACTCAGAGATGGGTTCGGCAACATACTAGGCTAACTTTGGAAACTGCAGTAGAAATCGCCTGTGCCTATGGCCGTGCTCAGGAGCTGCAACGTGGTAAGGAGGAAACCCCGCACCGACCCCACAACCCCACAGCCAGCCGTCCAACCCACCCGTTGCCCGCTCGAAGACCTGAACCTCCTCCACTCTTACATCCTCCAGTCCTGTATCGTCCCCCCAATCCCGGACCCCAGTGTTACCATTGCGGGAACTTTGGCCACATTGCCCGCATGTGTCCTCAGAAGGAGGTACCCATGGAAATTGGACTGGTTCGGAACTATGTTTGCAACACCCCAAGGGACACCCCACCTCCGTTTCATTGTCCCGTGACCATTGAAGGACAGGAGATGCTGGCCCTCGCTGATACTGGGTGCAGACAAAGCGTTCTTCGGCCGCAAGACTTGGTTCTTCCCAACGGACCACCAACCGGAACAGTGGCAATACAGTGTGTACATGGCGATACCAAACGCTATCCCACCACCCAAGTCTGGGTACAACATTCCGGAGACCCAGGAACCCAACTCACGGTCGGTCTGGTACCAGCGTTGCCCGAACCGGCTATATTAGGTAGCGACTATCCCGGACTCCCAACCCTTCTCCAGGACACTACGGACTCCCTGTCACAATGGTGGAAGGAAGCCCCTTACCCTCAGGGTCCATCCTCTCCTTGCAAAGAACCGAAACCTCACAAATCAAAGAACCAGAAAAGACAGGAGAAGAATCACCCTTCCTTTGCCTATCCAGTGAATGTGGATGACTCACCCTGGCAAACCGATCAAGAGTTCCGTGCCGCCCAACAGGAGGACCCGCTCCTGCAAGAAGCATGGGGAAGGGCCTTAGAACAGGAAGACCCCACACAAGTAGGTCCTTATTTCTTTAAGAAGCGGGGGTTGTTATATCGAAAGGGAGGCCCCTTACAATCCGCCCAACTGTTGATTCCCGGCCCCTTCCAGGACAAGGTCCTCTTTCTAGCACACAGTCACCTGTTAGGGGGTCATTTTGGGGACGAAAAAACGAGCCAGACGGTCCTTGATAAGTTTTACTGGCCCGGGGTTCATCAACACATTAAAACTTACTGTCGCGAATGCGTTGTCTGCCAGAAACACAGCCGATACCGACCCCCTAAGGTACCACTACAACCTCTTCCTCTCATTGATGTCCCATTTACTAGGGTGGGGATGGACATAATAGGGCCCCTGTTACCTTCCCGAACAGGTTGCCGGTACGCCCTGGTCATAGTAGACTATGCTACCCGCTTCCCGGAGGCCTTCCCATTACGCCAACCCACAGCACAGAACATCGCCAAGGCTCTAATCACACTGTTTTCCAGAGTAGGCTTTCCCCGGGAAATCCTCACTGATCAAGGCACCCCATTCGTTTCCTCCCTACTCAAACAAGTCTGCTCTACGCTAGGAATAAAACAAATCCGAACTTCGGCATACCATCCCCAGACGGATGGTCTAGTCGAGCGTTATAACGCAACGTTGAAACAGACATTGAAAAAACTGTTAGGCCTGGAGGCCAAAAGATGGGAGGAAATCCTGCCTTTGGCCCTGTTTGCCATAAGATGTAAACCCCAGAGCAGTACGGGCTACTCCCCATATGAACTGCTGTATGGGAGGCCCCCGCGCACCCTACTTGATATGGCCCAGGAAGCCTGGGAAGCCGAGCCTGACCGTACCCGCCCTTTGCCAGAATACGTCAACAATCTCAAGACCCATTTAGCCGAGATAAGAGAGATAGTGAAACAGAACATGGAAAAGGCCCAAAATACGCAGAAAAAACAATATGATAAGGGTACCAAGGCCAGGGTATTCGCTGTGGGTGACCTGGTCCTCTTGATGATGCCCTCCTCAGACCAAAAACTCTTGGGCCAGTGGCAAGGGCCCTATGCCATTCAACGACAGGTCACCCCCGTAACTTATGAGATAGAACTCGATCCCACAAGAGGCACGTCCCAGATCTATCATGTAAACCATCTAAAAAAGTGGGAGGGACCCCGTCCTGTTCTAATGGGAAGTAGACCCCCTTTTTCCTTTCCATTCGACCCCTGTCTGGACCCTGCTTTAACTCCGCTACAGGTCCAAGCCCTCCAAACAGCCCTGACCCCTGTAATGAAGGTCTTTTCTTCTTGTCCGGGACGTACTACCGTCACCGAACACTCGATTGAGACAGAACCCGGGAAGGTGGTTAGACTGCGTCCCTATCGAGTCCCTGAGGCCCGCAGAGCAGTCATAAAGAGGGAGACCGAGGACATGTTAAGGATGGGAATCATCGAACCTTCGGTCAGTGAGTGGAACTCCCCTATAGTTCTGGTGCCGAAACCCGACGGCTCTGTCCGGTTTTGTATAGACTTCCGGGAGGTAAACAAAGTCTCCCGTTTTGATACATATCCTCTACCCCGAGTTGACGAAATGGTCGAAAGGATAGGGAAGGCCAAATATATTTCAACCCTTGACCTCTGCAAGGGTTATTGGCAGATCCCCCTCCGAGAACAGGATAAGAAGAAGACCGTTTTCTCTACCCCAGAGGGTTTGTTCCAATTCATTGTCATGCCCTTTGGGTTACACGGCGCCCCTGCCACCTTCCAGCGGGCCATGAATCTGGTACTACTTCCCCACACAGCCTATGCAGGGGCCTACTTGGATGATATAGTCATCTATAGCGACAGCTGGGAACAACACCTCATCCATTTGCATGCGGTTGTCTCTTCCTTGGGCTCCTTTGGGTTTTCCATCAATCCGGCTAAAACCACCCTGGCCGCCCAAACCGTCCAGTACCTCGGTTTCCTTTTGGGTGAAGGTCTGATCCGACCCCAGGAGTCCAAAACCAAAGCCATTGCGACTCTCCCGTTTCCCCGGACCAAGAAAGATCTCCGGGCGTTTCTAGGACTCCTAGGTTACTATAGGAGATTTGTCCCCAACTTCTCTCAAAGGGCTGCCCCTCTTACCGACCTGTTAAAGAAAGCTACCCACACCGAGCTAGCTCTAAACCACCCCAGTCCCCTGGTATGGCAGGCATTTAACGACCTGAAAGACGCCCTGACCTCCAGTCCTGTCCTTGTAAGCCCTGATTATTCCCGGCCTTTTGTACTCCAAACAGACGCGTCCGATCAGGGTTTAGGAGCAGTCCTCTCCCAAATCGACTCACAAGGAAATGAAAAGCCAATACTGTATCTCAGTCGAAAACTCTTTCCTAGGGAACTTAACTATGCTGTTGTAGAGAAAGAAGCCCTCGCAATCAAGTGGGCTATCGAGAGCCTGAGATACTACCTAGAGGGTAGGGACTTTACCATTTACACCGACCATGCCCCCTTGGAATGGATGGCCCGGAATAAAGGACATAACGACCGGGTCCTCCGATGGTTCCTATCTCTCCAACCCTTTCGGTTTCAGACACGCCACCGAAAAGGATCTGAACAAGGCAACGCAGACTTTTTGTCCCGGTACCCCAGTTCTTCCACCGGTACAAGAAAGACAGCCAGGGGAAGGGAATGTGACCCGGTCCCTGTTTCACCCCCGCCTGGGCTGTGCCCCCCTGAAACCTTACCGTTGTCAAGGACTTCCCACTCACGCACTTTTAGACAACCCCCTCGGGTCCGTAACAGTGTCAGAACGAACAGCATGACCCACAGTGCCCCGCCCCTCTCTCTGTTCCAGGAACCTATCACCGGGCCTCAGGCACCGGAAGTACGTCACCGTGAACTCGGAAGTCCCACCTCCGAGGCAGCGACAGCACCAGTGAAAAGCGAACGCCACTGTGAAGACGAGGTCGGAGCATTGTGGCAGGATACTCAGACTGGTGTTGGAGAGCGAGAGGAAGAGCAAGCCGAAGAAGACGAGTGGTCGGAGGACTGGTGGAGCCCTTGAGAAGGTGGCTGAAGAGCGGCCGTAGCTCAACTGGAGAGCTACGGCGGACCGCGTGAGTAGCGTAAACCTCCCCGTGAGCACGCTAGGTGTTCAGTGTATATATTGTATAGCTCTCTCACCTTTAGGCACTTGTCGCACGATAACTGCACTGTGATTATTGTAAAGCACTTCACCTTGCAAACGCCCCTCTTCCCGCCACCGTCACCCTAACACTCTTTTCTCTGACCTACTTCCCTGTCTTCCGTACGTTCCTCTTCCCCATAGAACCCTACCTCACTAGTCCTTCTTTTCTTCCCACGCACGTCCCGGTGTCGGTGTCAGCATACGATTGAGACCCAGTTCGGTCTAACGGTCCCTTCTCTCTCTTATTGCCCTCCGAGGTACCTCCCCAGCAACGGAGACGAAGAACATCCCGAGACCCGGCAACAGAAGATCGTCGACCAGGAAGAACCACCCCGTCTTACCGGACTACCTTTGTCATCCTGTCTATTGACTTTCGTACCAATAAAACTCAACTATAGCCCACTATATCCGGCCTCCTTGCCTGATTTTCCGGCCCGCGACACCCCCACGATCACAACATAGTTATACAAAGAAATACACATATCTAGATACATACAATCAAATTATAAATGTTGACATACACAGGGATATGAGGTACATTAGTGTTTGACTGTGGTGGTTATTTAGGAAAGAGCCAACGCTTGAGTAGCCTTCTGAAGATAAGATAGTTAATCATGGATCTTATGTTTGGGGTAATGAATTCCATAGTTTGTCTGCTTGAACATAGAAAGATGAACCACCTATGTTTTTGTTAGGTCTCGACTGAGTGCGCTGCGCACATGTGCAGTCTCGCTGGCGAGATTTACTGATTTAGAGGGCTTTTATGTATTGGGCTTTACGCCCGCCCCTCTTTCCCATTGGCCGGCGTCACCGTGAATGCTAAACGGTGGCCAGCCATTGGGAAAGAGCTTTTCCTGACGTAGACTTTTCTGTTTTTCAGACGGCCCACTTGGACAGGCTCGCCTGAATTACGTTTGTCGCAAAAGCTTTCTTATCTTTATGGGGCCATGTGTTTCAAACACATGGACACATAAAGACAAGAAGTCGTTTTGCGACAAACGGAAATTATGCTCCTGGAAGAAAAAGGTGAAGCTTACCCGCCCCCCACCCCCTTCCCCTCTCTAGCCCCTGTTGGCTCGGAGGAGCCGTGGATCTGCGGCTGCATTGTTCAGACAGAAGGCTCTTTACTTTAGAGCACCGGAATAGCTTGGGAGGGGCTAGAAAGGAGCGGTGTGTGGAGGAGGGGGAGGGTATACCTCCATGATGTTTGGAGGAAATGGCTCATCTCCTCCTGCCCGGGAGCATTGGGACCCAGATGCTATCGGCCTCTCACAATGCCTCCCTCCCCGCCAGCTTCCTGTGCAGCCTGGGGTGTGTGCATAGGTGATAAGTGGCCTGGCAGATGTGTCGGTGGAGGCTGCACCCAGCGCTGGCAGCGGCTGCCAAGTCCATATCTGCTGACCGGCTGGAAAGTAGCAGAGGCTGCCATAGAAACAGGATCAGGCGGCTCGGCTTGCATGTGTGCAGTGTGCCCCAGTTCGAGTTACGCAGACCGTGTCATTTCCCAGGCTCACCGGAGGAAGCAGCTTTCCTGGAAGGAAGCAGCGCACACCGCAGTGGTAGGCATTATTTCAAGCCTGCCGCTTTTGTGCCCACGTGTGCACCTTTTATTTAGAAGCTGCCACTCTTGGACCGGACCGCCATGCCATGCCTAGAAACACAACATTTGTAGTGCGATCGGTATAACTCAGAATAATTGGCTAGTGCTGGTGCGGCAGGCGTAATAGAATTTAAACTTGAAAACCCGTGGTGCGGCTTACGGGTCATATGAGATCTGTTTAGTGCAGTAATCCACAGTTAGTAAATGCGGTAGGTGCTGTGGTTTACTGACTCAAAGGAGGACCGTACCGCTCTGTTAAATTTCAGTTCGGTGTCTAGCGCTGCTTAGTACAATAAACCGCAGTGCGTGAATGTGGTAGGTGCAGTGGTTTTTGGATTTAAAGGATGACTGTGCCGCTCCATTATATAGCAGTTAGTGACTAGCGCTGCTTAGTGCAACAAGCCGCAGTTCGTGAATGTGGTAGGCGCATTGGTTGTCGGATTCAAAGGAGATCCAGTGCATGCCACTCCTGTCCCTAATTTTACAGCCTCGTACAGCAACCTGTGCTGTGGGCTAACTCCTTCAGAGCGACTGCAGGGATTACACTTGGTATGTATCCGCTTGGTAGATAAGCAGCTTAAGTAATTCCATCACAAGTTAACTTTTGGCACAGTGGCACGTTTGCTATCACTAATGGGCACACTGCCGCATTAGTGTTATTGATGTTGACTCAGTGGTGCTATAACACTTCAAAGGGAGAAACTATTACATTGAAGTGTTGACACAGTGGAAGTTGGAACTATAGCACTTCAAGGGAGACACTCTTACTTTGGTGTTTTAAGTGTTGACTCAGTGGTGCTATAGCACTTTGAGGGAGAAACTATTACATTGGTGCTATTATAGTTGACACAGTGGCGCTATAGCATTTCAAGGGAATAACTGTTACATTGGTGTTATAACTGTTGACAAAGTGGCACTTCAAGGGAGAAAATATTGCATTGGTGCTATTAGTGTTCACACAGTGGCACTATAGCACTTCAAGGGAGAAACGTACATTGGTGTCATAAGTGTTGACACAGTGACAGAAGAGCACTTAAAGGGAAAAATTAGTGCACTGCGGCTATTAGTTTTGTCACAGTTGCACAATTGCACTTTGAGGGAGGAACTATTCCATTGGTGTTATGAGAATCGACTCAGTGGCAGTAAAGAGCTTTGATACAGGGATTATTACAGTGGTTATATTAGTGTTGACACGGTGTTTCCAGAGCACATCAAGGGCAAAACTTCACATTCAAGTTATATGTGTTGACATATTGGCATGAATGTACTTTAACGGAGAAATTAGTGCACTGTAATTATGTAGCTGTCTTGTATTGCACTTGCACATATATATCACTTCATCCCCCTGACAAGGTGCCAAAGTGCATACTATAGTAAAGTCAAGTGTTCAATTCTTTGCTTGACCAATGACTGAGGTTGTTTTGCTGCAGTGCTTCTGGTGACCAACTTTCCACAATGAATGCCACAGGATCACATTTGCAGTCAGTACCCCATCAGAGTGTAATCAAGTTTGAGACTGCCAAGTGCATTTATGTGGACACTTTACAATGTAGAGACACCATGCTGGGCCCATTCACTCCCATGAACCACTGATGTCTATTAAATACATACCAGTCCTGATGATGACCCAGGGATTGATTCAACTGAGTTGAAACAATGACATACCAAGGTTTAGGATTTTGCTCTTCAGTGTCATGTCATCAACAATGGTTTGTACCAACAAATTCGCCAACTGCTTCCAACTCTGGATGGAGAACTGTCCCCTTGTTAAATGTGTCCCTGCACTATTGATTCTGTGTTTTCCTACACACGTGCACTGAGTACCTCACCGTTCACATCCCTCAGCTTGTTCCACAATGTTATTATTTCCTTTTAATATATTCATTTGCTTAATATTATGGGCTGTGTCATATGTTTCTCCTAATCAATCTAAGCATTCATGCTACTTTACTTGCAGTTTTTATTATTCAACAAAGTGAACCATTGTTGTCTATTACATATAATACTGGCCCACTGGAATCACGGGACAGGGAAGGACCAAATTACACCACAGGGTTGGCCAAATGTAGCACATTTTTGTTATAATATTACTTCCTTATATTGCCATTGTTGCACTTTTTTCACAATATCTGGGCAAAGGTTTCACCTCATTAGCACCAGTTTCCAACTGAACACTGACTGGTAAATATTTGCAACCTGCAGAATAATGCATCAGGTGTTGAATTATGTGGCAATGCGCCAATCAATAACCATGCAGAATACACTGCAGCGTCACATAATTCCAGTAGCCCTGATGTAATCACACAGGTTCCTTTATTACTGGGTTGTTTTTATACATTTTTCCTGTTTTGCAGTCTTTGCATAACACCCATCAAGCCCCTGATGAGGATGGAGGTAGGAAGAGCGGTGGGATTAGGGTAAGAAATGGGGTTATTTAGATTTACAGTGAGGGCTGAACCTTAGCAGTGTTTAAACAGAATATTTGAAACAGTAATATCTCGGGACTAATATTATGTCAAGAATATCGAAGACACAAATATCGTGACGGTAAGTTTCTATAGGGAAGCAAAGTTTTACTATAGATAAATCCACATACATGTATCTTGACGATATTTATATATATAGAGATTGACAAAGGCTTCTAGTAAGCCGAAACGCGTCTCTCTATTCCCTTTGATATTGAGGGTGACTTGATTCAATAAATAGATGCTCAATCCTGACTGCCTTGAGTCTGTGCCTTCTTCCATGGATGCCTCTGTGGGAGCTGGATGTTGTGGTATATATATATATATATATATATATATATATATATATATATATATATATATATATAACCTACTGGCGGTCGCCAGTAGGTAGTTATAGTTAGGATTTTTTTCAATGTTAAATCTCAACATTCTATTTGGAATAACTTTGGCGCCGGTTGACGAATCTGCCTGAAAATTTCCTCAAAATGGCCTCGCGGCGTTCCGGTCCTTCCCTGAAAGTTTGGGGGGGATTCGTCAAGCGGGGGCCGAGATAAAAGGGGGGTCCCAAAACGCGTTTTCCCCATGTTAATTTCCATAGGGCGGTCGATTTCACTTTTAGCCCGAACGGCTGAATGGATTTCCACCAAACTTGGCAAAATTGTAGGGACTGGTAGCCCGATGTGCCTTTGCTATGTCTCAAGATATGTGCTCCAGTGGATTTTGAGTAATTAAGGTTAAAAAAAATATATATATTTATAGCAGCGCTCCGGTACGCGCACCGGTACGCGCACCGGGCGTGCCACGCGACTTGCGCGCAGAAAGCTGATTGGCTCTGGGGTGTCTGTAAACATTCTTAACAGTCCGGAGCGGCCGCCATCTTGTGTCTCGGTAGGATCGAGACACGAGAGGTGGCCAAAACAAAGAGGGAAATGACCATAAGGGGGCAGAGTAGACCCCCCCTTGACCCTCTAGGTTTGATGTGGGGGCCATAAAAGGGCCCCGCGGGGCAAAAAATTTTTTTTTTTTTTTTTATTTTCGCGGGGGGAGCGCCCGGTACGCGCACCGGGGAGCGTACCGGGGAGCTTACCATGGGGAAAAAGAATGACAGTTTTAAAAGTAGCTGTTTAGAAAAAAAATGTTTAGTTGTTTTTTTTATACATACACATACATATATATAAATGCATATGCACATATATATATGCATATATGTCTATATGTGTGCGTGTAGAGAGAGGTAGAGAGGTAGAGGTGTAGAGGTAGAGAGGTAGAGAGGTAGCGGTAGAGAGGTAGAGATTAGTAGAGAGAGAAGAAGAGAGAGGTAGAGAGGTAGAGAGTAGAGAGTGAGTAATAGAGAGTAGAGAGTGAGTAGTAGAGAGTAGTAGAGAGCAGTAGAGAGAGTAGCAGAGTGAGTAGTGGAGAGTAGTAGAGTGAATAGTAGAGTGAGTAGTAGAGAGTAGTAGAGAGTGAGTAGTAGAGAGTGAGTAGTAGAGAGTAGTAGAGAGTAAGTAGTAGAGTGAGTAGTAGAGAGCAGTAGAGAGTGAGTAGTAGAGAGTAGTGGAGAATATTCCAAAGTTTGGCACAGCACCACTTTCACAATGAGTCCAATCAAATCATATCACTTAGAGTACTTATTGAAGCGCTGAATCTTGGTGTATATTCAAATGCTTTTATTTTCCTTAAGTTTATGTACCACAGCCAGCCGAAACGTTTCGTTCTGTACAACAGTAGTTTATGGCCCCAACTGTAAAGAATCACCCCTCTTCAAAGGAGTTACAGTAGATCAAGGCCCCCACCCCATGAGATCCGTCACACCACACGCGTTCCTACTATCTGATAACGATCCTGTATTGTGATTGGGGAGAGGATTCTCACTGTGAGGGTGTGTGGGACCGAGCCTGAAGCGGAAGATTCCAGGGATGCCTTTTTGTACATCAAAGTCTTCACAATTATGTGTCACATTAAAAATATATAGCACTCCAACAAAGTAGTAGGATTATAACACTTTAATAACTTATAAATATATACAACGCTCCAACAAAGTAAACACGTTAAAAAAAACCATTTAAAACAAAGCAACAATGGTCTTCTGTGAGGTGGCGTCAGTAGCGGTCTGTTGTGCGAATAGTCCGAAGGCAGCACAACGCGCTGAGATCTGGACGGCACCCAGGTGATGTCCTTTACTTGCCGCACTGGTCTTGGCATCCTACAATGCTGCGCCGAAAAACGGCGTGGGGCGCCCCGGGGGGGAGAGGCGGCGTGAACGGGTCTCCCCAGGTGGATGCTCCTCTGCTGCAATGGGGCGCCCCTTTAGCGTTTCATTTGCCATTCAGTGGTTATCCGCCCGCTTTTGCTGCACTGTGCCTCGTCAGTAGCGGTCTGTTGTGCGAATAGTCCGAAGGCAGCACAACGCGCTGAGATCTGGACGGCACCCAGGTGATGTCCTTTACTTGCCGCACTGGTCTTGGCATCCTACAATGCTGCGCCGAAAAACGGCGTGGGGCGCCCCGGGGGGGGGGGGGGGGCGGGGGGGGGGGGAGGTGGCGTGAACGGGCCTCTCCAGGTGGAGGCTCCTCTGCTGCAATGGGGCGCCCCTTTAGCGTTTCAGTTGCCATTCAGCGGTTTTCCGCCCGCTTTTGCTGCACTGTGCCTCATCCGCCATTCAGTTGTTTATTGCCCGCTCTTGCGGCTACAGCGTCTCGCCCACCATCTAGTTGAATTGCGCCCACTCTTGCGGTGCAGCGATAGGTGGCTGCCACAGGACTCTTAAAATGGCGGCCGGCTCTTCGGATTTGGGCCTGGTCCACTAAAATGGCCCTGGGACACCTTGGAACTCGGACGCTTGCCTGCTAGGGCTTGGGCCCCATTCTCGAAAGCGTCCCCTCAGCCTTGAAGATTCTACAAAAGTCATGGGGGCCCCGACTCCCGCAGGCTTCCGGTGGGGAGCGGCTGCCATGATTGCTTGCGGAATGGCCACGACGGCGCTACGAGATGGTGGTGCTCTCATGCTGACGCCAGCTTCACTCTGAAACATCCAGAAACACTGTAGACTATCAATTCGATGACTTCCGGTGGAGCCTCAACGTGACCCGGTAGGGAAGAACTTGCCCTCCCCTCTTTTGACTGATGGTTCTTGTTGCCTGTCCCCTCTGTTGTCATCTAACGGAACCTTTTTGGATTGCCGAGTGAGAAAAAAAAAGGTGGGGCTTTCATCGTTTGGGAAAAAAAATGTTTTAATCCAATGAAAAGTGTTATTTTTAGGTCATATGATCAAGCATTTCATCATTAGAAAACCAAAAGTAAAATGAACCAATAAAAAGTTTTATAAAGAAGTCACATGACCTGTTATGCGGCTTTGGGCTATAAAAAGCCTACAAAATCCGTTGGCCTGTGAGGCGGCGTCAGTAGCAGACCGATGTGCGAATAGGCCGAAGGCAGCACAACGCGCCGAGATCCGGATGGCACCGAGGTGGTGTCCAGCAAGTTGCTGCACTGGTGTGGCCATCCTACAATGCTGCGCCGAAAGACGGCGTGGGGTGCCCGGGGGGGGGGGGAGGCGGCGCAAACTGGCCTCTCTCGCCTCCCCAGGTGGAGGCACCTGATGTGCAGTGCGGCACCCCTTACCGTTCACTCGCCGTCCAGCAGAGTTGCGCCCGCACTTGCTGCTACAGTAGGCCGAAGGCAGCACAACGCGCCGAGATCCGGATGGCACCGAGGTGGTGTCCAGCAAGTTTCACTGGTGTGGCCATCCTACAATGCTGCACCGAAAGTTGGCGTGGGGTGCCCGGGGGGGGGGGGGGAGATGTGGCGTAAACGGACCTCTTCCGCCTCCCCAGGTGAAGGCACCTCATCTGCAGTGGGGCGCCTCTTAGCGTTTCACTCGCCTTCCAGCTGAGTTCCGCCCGCTTTTGCGGTACAGTGACTCACCCGCCATCTAGCTGAATTGCGGCTACTCTTGAGTACTGCCCGCTCTTGCGGCACAGGGCCTCACCCTCCATCCAGCTGAGTTCCGCCCGCTCTTGCGGTACAGCGTCTCGCCCGCCATCCAGCTGAGTTTCTCCCGCTCTTGCGGTACAGTGACTCAAACGCGCTGAGATCCGGATGGCACCGAGGTGGTGTCCAGCAAGTTTCACTGGTGTGGCCATCCTACAATGCTGCGCCGAAAGACGGCGTGGGGTGCCCGGGGGGGGGGGGGGCAGTGCAAACGGGCCTCTCCCTCCTCCCCAGGTGGAGGCACCTCATCTGCAGTGGGGCGCCTCTTAGCGTTTCACTCGCCTTCCAGCTGAGTTCCGCCCGCTTTTGCGGTACAGTGACTCACCCGCCATCTAGCTGAATTGCGGCTACTCTTGTGGTGCAGCGATAGCCAGCTGCAACAGCACTCTCAAAATGGTGGCCAGCTCTTTGGATTTGGGCCTGGTCGACTAAAATGGCCCTGGGACACCTTGGAACTCGGACGCTTGCCTGCTAGGGCATGGGCCCCATTCACGAAAGCGTCCCCTCTTTTGACTGATTATTCTTGTTGCCTATTTCTTCTGTTGTCATTTAACGGAACCTTTTTGGACTGCCGAAAGGGGTTCTGGTCCGACCGCTGGTTGGTGGAGACATTTTGACTATATCCTGGACCTGCCCGGCCTCGCCCAAAATGGCGCCGGTATAAATGGGACTCGTAACTCCTTGTTGTGTACTGGTTGCCCAACCTTGCTATCACGAGATACGTATGCAGTTTTGAAGCACATGGCGGGCGGGGACGAGAATTGATTGAACATTTGGACATCCCTATTGATATTAAGTTCTGATGTGTTATTGATTACTGTACTATTGAAAGTTCGAATTAACGTCACCCATGGTACTTGCCCGCAAATGTATATCTAGATAATTTTATTCTAACTGGCCCTGTCGTACTTTAATTATAAAATGTACGTCCACCGATTCCGCAAATGTTAGACACCTTAGTTCTTGCAACCTAAAGGGTCGCCCGTTACGTTCTTCTACAGTGTAAATGTCCCCTCATCATATACGATTCCAGTTTGCTCCGTGGCCGGCCCACGTGGTTATAGGCCCGTATTTGTATACTGACATTTTCACAATAAAGGTTTTTAAAACAAAACATGGTAGTAGTACCTACATTGGTAAAGTTTTGAATAATAGCCACTGTTTTCGAATCAGTAAAAGGCAAGTGAAATAAAGCAGTCCAATTACATGACGGTTAAAAGGTATAATACGCAGGAACGCAGTAAGGATAAATGGTCAATGGCTGTTGTGTTTTCCACTCCTGCAACATAAAGTGATCGATAGGAATCCGATATTCATGCCTATCAGCGACTAAGACAGCAGGCCGAGCCTCTTTTGTTCAACGGCTCCCTCATGGGACGAAGAAACGCCCTTTTTCTCGAAATAGGAATATTTTACTTGCAGGACAGTTGTAAATTTCCCGGGAAAATACATTAGCCTGGAACATTGTTAGTGATAAACTGTAAATGCATCTGGGTCCTTTGCTTTACAAGTCAGAGTGAGGAAAAAAAAAGGTGGGGCTTTCATCATTTGGGAAAAAAAAATATTCGAAAGCAATGAAAAGTTATTTTTAGGTCATATGACCAAGCCTTTCATCATTAGAATAACAAAAGTAAAATGAACCAATGAAAAGTTTTATTAACTAGTCACATGACCTGTTATGCTTACGTTACGCGCTGCGCGCCGCACTCTGGATCGTTTCCGGGAAGCTGCGCTTCGCGCACCGGACCACTTCCGGGTGCGCTAACGCGGCGCGTCATATGACGCATTACGCGACAACGCAGGTCCAGAATATAGTCAAAATGTCTCCACCAACCAACGGTCGGAACACAACCCCTTTCAACAGTCCAAAAAGTTCTGTGAAATGACAAGAGAAGGGACAGGCAACAAGAACCATCAATCAAAGGGGGGAGGGCAAGTTCTTTTCTACCGGGTCACGTTGGGGCTCCACCGGAACTGATCGAATTGGTAGTCTACAGTGTTTCTGGATGTTTCAGACTGAAGCTGGCATCAGCATGAGAGCACCACCATCTTGTGGCTACGTTGTGGCCATTCCGCGAGCAATCATGGCAGTCGCTCCCCACCGGAAGTTTATGGAAGTCGGGGGTCCCGGTGACTGTTGTAGAATCTTCAAGGCTGAGGGGACTCTTTTGGGAATGGGGCCCATGCCCTAGCAGTCAAGCGTCCGAGTTCCACGGTTGCCCAGAGCCATCTTTGCAGGCCAGGCCCAAGTCTGTGGAGTCGACCGCCATTTCGTGAGCTCCGTAGCAGCCGCCTGTCGCTGTACCGCAAGATTGGGTGCAATTCCGTTGGATGGCGGGTGAGACGTTGTAATAGCAAGAGCAGGCGCAATTCAGCTGGCCGAGCGAGGCACTGTGTCGCAAGAGCTGGTCGAGTGAAGCGCTGGGGTGTAGCTGAGAAACCTCCACCTGGGGAGGTGGGGGAGGCTCGTTCGCGCCGCCTCTCCCTTCTACTGCACCCCACGCCGTCTCCTGGCGCAGGTATATGTGATGGTCGGACCAGGGCACCGCAGGACGTGTCTTCAGGTCAAACGGATTGTGGGACAAGGTGTGGAGCAGGCGCAATTATCTCGGGGGCCTCCGTCAAGCGGTTCAGGGAGGCACCGCATCACATTGTTTTCCAATGCAGTCAGGTCCACAAACAGCTCCCACTTACTTTGAGAATAGTGAAGCTGCAGCAGGTGCAAATAAGCTTCAGACAGTGTTACAAGCGCTGCTCCGAACCCTCAACTATGGCACCCAACATCCAGGACTTATGCCATTTGTGCAAGGCAGTGACATCGAAGCATCTCAGGGACCAAGCAACATACCATATCCAGAGTCCTTCCCACAACCTCTGCCTTCCTTCTTACCTAGTTATTGTTCTTTCACTCCCACTCCAGGATTTTAGTCTGTGGATGGAAAACCATGAACCTACACTCACCTATAAAAATCTTACTATTGATTGTTTTTTTTGAGCCCAAAATACAAAGGCTTGTTTGGATCGATGTTGCAGCAGGCTGCCATGTAAATAGTTATTTAATAAAATGTTTTACCCTGTTACTTTGCTGGTGTGTTGTATATATTTATAATATTTGCATACTGTTTGTCGTTATTATGGGTGGGGTGGGCGGCGGAGCCAAGCTGTCTTGCAGCCATCATGGTGTCGAGCTCAGTTCCTCTCACTAGTTTCGTATTTGTCATGAGGGGTTGTTCATAATGTTTCTATTTTAGCGAGGTCAAAAAGAGATCCCATTAGTGGCCTACTGATTTTGCTTGATTCCTTTTGTTTTTTAATGATTTTTCACTATCTGCAAAGACTAAACAGAGTATTGCGACTCTGTGCTTGTTTGTAAATAGAGAATGAACCAAAGAGAACCAATTCCAAAACAATAAATGCTAGGATAACAATCAATCAAATGGAGAGGGAAGCAGGCACGACGGATTACAACGGGGGCAAAGGCCTGTGTTACCTACCCTTCACTATGTGCAAAGAGAGAATACTCCTAAAAGAAAAGAGGAGGGGGGGGGGCAGCGTTCAAAGCATATCAGCGTGCATAAATACGAAAATGTTTTTACCTACCACGTACTTGACATTTTAGAGCTTTTGATATTTGCTATTAAAAAAACATTGAAATTCACTGAAAAAACCATAGGTTATAGACCATATATAGTTAGGAATTAGCATTTACAAAACCTTGAAAATTCACAGAAAAAACCATAGGTTATAGACCATATATAGTTAGGGATTAGCATTTACAAAACCTTAATTTACTCGCACAAAACCATTGAAATTCGCATATATAGTTAGTTGCACTAACTATATATCGCGCACCCGCAATCCACTGCTGATGATGTCACATATTACATCATTCATGACATGGTCAGTGACATCACTGATGACATCACTGATGACATCTCAAATGACATAACTGATGACATCACTGATGACATCTCAAATGACATCACTGATGACATCACTGATGACATCTCAAATGACATCACTGATGATATCTCATTTGACATCTCATTTGACATTACTGAGCACATCACTGATGACATCATTCATGTGATAATACGATGAACCTCTTCAGACTCTAATATAACCTTAGATACACTCAGTGTAAACAGACACTCACAGACTGTCACTCATCCATGGAGTTACTCACACACCTAGTCAGTCATGCAAAGTATCAATCACACCTCCATTTCCTCAACTATACAGTTATACACACCTTACTTATTCAAACATATACTAACACATATTTACTCTCTTATACAATCCCTGATACATGTTCACAATGATCCATACAGCCACTCACACATTCACTGGCTCTTATGCACAGTTATTTATATATGTCAACTCTCACATGTACTGTGTTTTACATATGTACTTACTTTGACATGTAGCACTGAGAAATCCATTCACTCACCAATACACTCATGCAGACAGTCAACCGCCCATACAGCTGTTTCCACATGCACTTTTGAACCCATACATATAGTAAATCAACTACTCACACATCTACGCACAGAGTCACACACCTCCCAGCCACCCACACACACACTCAGTCTCCCATACAAATACTTGGGCAACCAATCAATAACCCATATAGTTACTCATATAGCTACTGATCAACACATGCAGCAGTTTACAGAACAACAGACATAATGATGCACAAATTAAGACAGTTTAGTCACTAACCCATGCACTCAGTGAGACACATTAAATCACTCACTCATACAGTGAGTCATGCACCTACTAAATCCTTCATCCAGACACTTATACATCCACTCATTCTTCAATATGTAAGACATATTTTAACTTTACAGAAACATACAGTCACTGGATAATGTCATCAGTGATGTCATCAGTGATGTCATTTGAGATGTCATCAGTGATGTCATCAGTGATGTCACTGACCATGTCATGTCATGTAATATGTGACATCATCAGCAGTGGATTGTGGGTGCGCGATATACAGTTAGTGCAACTAACTATATATGCGAATTTCAATGGTTTTATGCGAGTAAATTAAGGTTTTGTAAATGCTAATCCCTAACTATATATGGTCTATAACCTATGGTTTTTTCAGTGAATATATATATATATTACCTACTGGCGGTCGCCAGTAGGTATATATAGTTAGGATTTTTTCCCTATGGGATTTCTGAAAATTCTATGTCTAATAACTTTGGCGTTTGTGGACAGAATCGGCTGAAATTTTCAGGAACATGGCACATTTTGTTTCTGAGCAGCTCCTGGAAATTTGGGGGGGGTTCGTCAAGGGGGGGCCGAGAAAAAAGGGGGGTCCCAAAACGCGTTTTTCCCATGTTAATTTCCATAGGGCGGTTGGACTCACTTTTAGCCCGAACGGCTGAATGGATTTTCACGAAACTTGGCAAAATTGTAGGGACTGTTAGCCCGATGTGCCTTTGCTAGGTCTCAATATATGTGCTTCAGTGGATTTTGAGAAATTAACGTTTAAATCAAGATATATATCTGTAACAGCGCTCCGGGCAGCGATCCGGTTAGCGAACCTTTCGCGTATCGGAACTTTGCGATGCGAAGCTGATTGGCCCTCCGGTGTCTGTCAACATTCTAAACAGTCCGGAGCGGCCGCCATCTTGTCTCTCGGTAGGATCGAGAGACAAGAGGAGGCCAAAACAAAGGGGGAAATTACCATAAGGGGGCATAGTAGATCCTCGTTGACCCCCTAGGTTTTATGTGGAGGTTTTAAAAGGGCCTAGGAGGGTCCAAAAAAAAAAAAAAATTTTTTTTTTGCGTGGTAAGCGCCAAGTTCGCGAACCGGAAAGCGTTCTGGGCAGCGAACTTTATGGATAAAAGAATGAAAGACTTTTCTAATACTGTATGTTAATTATTTGTTGGTTTTGTTGATTATTTTTTAATTTTTTTATTTTTTAAGCAATTATTTATTATTGTGATTGTGTTTCAAAATTTAATAACATTTCTAACATTTAACTAGTTTATGAATTACATATAAAAATGATTAAAGACTCAAACAATTTTTTAATATTACATACAATTTTATTTTTCGGATTGTTTTTCAAAATTTAATACAACGTCTAGCATTTCACTGTCTGATATGTGTTCTTGTTCAGTGAACATAAGTTCCAACATTTGCCCGTCATCATAATGCAGTAAATGATCCACAGATTCTACACATTGAACTAATTCATGGTCCCGTGATTCATCCATGAAATTTGAGTCATCATTGTCCTCAATAACTTTTTCTGTGTTGTTCTCCAGAACAATTTCGAAGGAAACATTTTGCTCACCTTCCATTTTATTGCTGTAATTTGCATAAAAAATAAATATATCAGTAGAGATAGGGCACTGTTGGGTTTAAGTTCAGACAGGCACTTGTGAGTTTATAACAGAGAAGTAATCTATGGGCACTGTATGGTTTCAGGCGTGAAGTAGTACTATTAAAAAGTGCCTGTGAAGAAGCCTAAGTAAATTCATAATTATACCACAGAAACCTAAATCAGTCCATAATTATAATAAAGAAGCCTTTCTCAATGTCTAACTCTTACAGAGGGATAGTATATAACTATCTGAAAAAGTTTACCATATTTACTTATAGTGCACAATATACTTCAGTTTTAAAAATAACAACTTACCTTTAGAAACAAGTTGATGTTATTAGTGATATTCTAAATGATATATACAACAACAAGTAGTAGTCAAAATGGCTGTGTTTCCTTCTCTTCCTTTATATATATTCAGGTATATAACCAATCAAATGTCAGGTAATAAAAGTAGAAAATGAAAGTAACATTTTCATTGGTTGTCAATTCCAACACTTCAGATGTGTTTTGTGAAGTAATTTACCTCACGGTACTTAGAGAGGTCTACAGGCTTCATGGCTAAATGGAATTTCAATCAAATTTGTGAAAATGAAAGGGATTGTTATGTAGTATGAGCTAATCTATATTTGGTGAGAGTGACTCTAGTCGTTTTTCTGTAAATTACTTTCCCACTTTTTTTTTGGACCGCTTTCCGGGAAGCGGCCCGGTTCGCGAACCTTAAGCGTCACGGGAGTCCACCATTTTGTGTTTCGGTCGCATTAAGATACAAGATGGAGGACAAATAATGTTTAGAATGGGTAGAAGGGGTCATGGTAGACTTACCTTGACCCTCTAGGTTTTCTGAGGGTGGCTGAGGAGGTTTATATGTGCGGAAAAAAACATTTTTTTTAAAAATTCCGCGATGTTAGCTTTCGGTTCGCGAACCGGGTAGCGCCCCGGGGAGCGAATTTTGTGGAAAATTAATGAAAAAAGTTAGAAAAAAATAATAATTGTGAGTGATCAGATGAAGGGTAGCTCTGAGAAGAGCTTTTGGGTTTATGGTACATTTAGGTACTTATAAGTAGGTACCAATGCACAGTCTTAAATTCAGAATGAAAATTCTGTTGCCCTCATCTGAGAAGTGAACTCCATCTCCTCTGTAGATATCTTGCATGTAGTAACGCAAGTTATTGTTGTACAGAGAGCCCATTCCATGGTCTCTCATGAAAGCTGAAACAGATTTGTTTACATGCTTCCTCGCTTTCTCAATTTGTGGACAAAATTGGTTGGACCACCTCCATTTCTGTCTTTGGCATATATTGGAATATACCAAGGCAGTTTGAGGAAAAAGTGCCATTAATTGCTCAAAGGTGTCCTTTAAAAGCATTTCCAGACCTACCCCTGTCAAAGTGCCCAAATCATTACCTCCACAGTGCACAATTAACAGGTCAGGTTTTGGCAAATGCATAAAGGTTTTCACCAATGGTATCAATTGGTGACATTTTAATCCTCTTTGGCCCAACCACTTAATTTCCACATCTTGTAAATTGAGGTTAGGTAAATTTCTGTTTTCAGCATACCTTTGAGCCCAGTGGATGTAACTATGTCCAACAATCCAGACCTTAAACATGGTGGGAGAAGGTTGTTCTGCAGTCAGATGAAGTGTGGTAATGAAAGGGCAGTTGAAACAGTAGGAGTTTGTAAAGAAAAAAAACTGTGGTTTTCAATGCTAATGAATCATTAGCAGTGATTGGTGCATTTCCATTTCTGAAAACAGAAAGTTAGGGTGCATGGATGTGTTCTTTGAAAGATGTAATTTGAATGGTCAAGGAAGAAACATTTAATGAAAGATTGCACTGGATACGCAGGTGCACTGAGAGTTCAGAGTTCAATTGAAACATTGTTGTGTGAATTTGCAAACATGAGAGGTCTTCCAGGAGGTGGTTGCTATGGAAACAAGGCAGACAGGGCAGAGGGGGGAAGGGTTTTGATTTGAAAAAAGTGAGGGAAGAGGTATGATTGGCTAATATGAGAGATATGTGAAATGAATATCTGTATTTCTGTGCTTTCAATAGCTGCAGCCTTTGGAGTGCATCCTTTTTCTTCTGCTGAAGACAATTTGGTGTATTTCTTAGACTGTTTTGAAAACTCAAAAAATATTTGCTAAGGTGAGAAAAAATTTATTTAATTTAGATAGAGAATAGTATGATTTAAGGAGAAAATGATGAAGAAAGCTGTGTTTTTAAAATGTGGTTTTGTCTCTAGTGATATAGTAATAGAATTAGTTTCATAGAGAAATTGTAACTGCATATTTGGTGTAACATTCTGGCATGCAGTAACACAAGTTATTGTGGTACATGGAGCCCATTCCATGGTCTGTTATGTAAGCTGAAACAGATATGTTGCTTTTAAAAACGATTTAAGAAATCAATTACATTTCTGGATATGTACTGCTAGAGCTTCATAGGTTGTTTTGAGCCATATTTATAAGGTATTTGAGTGTCTAAGATGTTATGTTTTCCTTTTAAAATGTAAAGTGTTCCTCATGGGGCAAGTGTCTTGTAAATACGCTCCCACTTGTGCTTGGCAAATTTAGATTTTGATTATGGGAGTTACCTAGCCATGTTAATAGTGTCCCAAAAATGGTGCTAGGGAATTGCAGAAAACACTTTCATGTGTCTCAAGGACATTTTTAGTCATTTCTTCATGAATGCAGGTATACAATTGATTTATATGCTGTGTTTAAAAACGAATTTTGAAATCAATTAAATTTCAGGATATGTACTGTTAGAGCTTCATAGGTTGTTTGGGGTCATATTTAGAAGGCATTTTAGTGTCTTTGATGTTATTTTTCCCTTTTTAAATGGAAAGCGTTCCTCATGGGGCCCTGAGCAGTTCTTAGCCATGTTATTTAATAGGAAGTGGATAACATGGCTAAGAGCATTTGCTGGAAAATGCATGAATATCGCTGACTTTTCTGCGATGTTATGTTTACCTTTTTAAATGGAAAGCGTTCCTCTTGGGGCAAGTGTCTTGTAAATACGCTCCCACTTGCGCTTGGCAAATTTAGATTTTGATTATGGGAGTTACCTAGCCATGTTAATAGTGTCTCAAAAATGGTGCTAGGGCATTCCAGAAAACACTTTCATGTGTCTCAAGGACATTTTTAGTCATTTGTTCATGAATGCAGGTATACAATTGATTTATATGCTGTGTTTAAAAACGAATTTTGAAATCAATTAAATTTCAGGATATGTACTGTTAGAGCTTCATAGGTTGTTTGGGGTCATATTTAGAAGGCATTTTAGTGTCTTTGATGTTATTTTTCCCTTTTTAAATGGAAAGCGTTCCTCATGGGGCCCTGAGCAGTTCTTAGCCATGTTATTTAATAGGAAGTGGATAACATGGCTAAGAGCATTTGCTGGAAAATGCATGAATATCGCTGACTTTTCTGCGATATTCATGTATTGCGGCCGTTTTTTTTCGCATTTGCGAGCAGTTCTTAGCCATGTTATCCAATGGGAGGTGGATAACATGGCTAAGAGCATTTGCTGGATAATGCATGAATATCGTTGACTTTTCAGCGATATTCATGCATTGCAGCTGTTTTTAATCGCATTTGTGATAAACAATTACATTTCTTGATATGTACTTTTAGAGCTTCATAGGTTGTTTGGGGCCATATTTAGAAGGCATTTTAGTGTCTTTGATGTTATGTTTACCTTTTTAAATGGAAAGCGTTCCTCTTGGGGCAAGTGTCTTGTAAATACGCTCCCACTTGCGCTTGGCAAATTTAGATTTTGATTATGGGAGTTACCTAGCCATGTTAATAGTGTCTCAAAAATGGTGCTAGGGCATTCCAGAAAACACTTTCATGTGTCTCAAGGACATTTTTAGTCATTTCTTCATGAATGCAGGTATACAATTGATTTATATGCTGTGTTTAAAAACGAATTTTGAAATCAATTAAATTTCAGGATATGTACTGTTAGAGCTTCATAGGTTGTTTGGGGTCATATTTAGAAGGCATTTTAGTGTCTTTGATGTTATTTTTCCCTTTTTAAATGGAAAGCGTTCCTCATGGGGCCCTGAGCAGTTCTTAGCCATGTTATTTAATAGGAAGTGGATAACATGGCTAAGAGCATTTGCTGGAAAATGCATGAATATCGCTGACTTTTCTGCGATATTCATGTATTGCGGCCGTTTTTTTTCGCATTTGCGAGCAGTTCTTAGCCATGTTATCCAATGGGAGGTGGATAACATGGCTAAGAGCATTTGCTTCAAAGGTTGTTTGGGGTTATACACCATTTTTGGGAAATTATTAACATGCCTGTCTAACTCCCATAATCAAAATCTAAATTTGCCAACCGCAGGTGGGAGCGTATTTACAATACATTTGCACCATGAAGAACGTAAAATAGCATACTAGACACTCAAATGCCTTATAAATATGACCCAAAACATCTTATGAAGCACTAGTAGTGCATATTTCCAGAAATGTATTGGTTTTCATTTAATGATTTACTTCATTGGTAGGCCTTCACATGTTTTTTTACCTTGGTTTTTTTCAGTGATAATCTTATCTGCAACCATGTGTTGGCCTCACCTCAAATAAACAAAACAGGTGATGGACTGAATGTGGATCAATGACACACATTCACCCCAGTCTAAAGATCTGGGCCTAAACAAATCTTTAGATAGGCTACATCTTATCGTCATCCTGAATTAATGATTTAAAATATTAGGGAGTGATTTATGAGTGTTGTATGCCTGTTTTGTACCATTGAGTGTCATTTTTGTGATGCAGTGCTGGTGGAAAATATTTGCTATGTTAAATAATTAGTACGGCATTAAGTTTTAGATGACTGTTATTTATTTACTGTTTGGTAATAGTGGTTAATAACATTTTATATTATATTTTTCCACAGATTCAACTGCAGATTCTTTCATAGTTTGTAAAATGCCTTCCAAAAGTAGAATAAGAAAGGCTAGAAAACGTCAAAGACAGCAGGATGATGTTTTATTGCAGCAGTCCTCTTCCCCAAATACTTGTCAAAACACCAAGAAAGGTCCGGGTAAGAGCACGAAATCATTCTTAAGAAATATTTGTAGTAAAAAAAGTTTTGCTCAAAAAAATGTTTCAGTTCACAAAAAGAAAAGTAATTTAAATGGAAAGGAGAGACCCATCACAAATGTTACTGGTAGAGGAAGAGATAACTCTGTGCATGATAGTAGAAGGAAACAACAGTTTAGGGACATTCGAAATCGAATGTTCCGTAATAGGATATTAGTTAATTTATTGAAAAATATTAAAAAGAAAGGCCAACAGAAAGCGGCATTTTATAAGAAGAAGAAAAATGTAGAGAAAATTATTGATCATGCTTTTGAAATTAAGCGAAAGTTGTTTATTTTGGTAATCAATAGAATTAGGAAACTAAGCAAGGTAATTTCTGATTTAAAAACAAAAAGTAGATGGAAGAGAGTAGTAAATCGTACTAACTTTTGTGAAGTGTTTTCCGGAGAATGGATGCATAGTTCAAGTTCTGAGGCATTTTTTAATGAGGAGACTTATTTTCAGGATAATGATTTGGTGCATGCAGTTGACATCAGTGGTCGAGCTTATGAAGTGAAGGATGGTTGTCCAGTTGAAAAAGAACAACTTGTGACAACAGAGACAGAAGAGGCGCTAAGTGATGAGGTTTTAGGAAGACGTCCTAAGGGTCCTGTGTACATTTGGAAGTGTAGTTCTATTTGCAGTGTGCGACAGGTTTCCATCAATTTGCTTTCTGATTTTATACGGACATTTAATAAGAAAAGTTTGAAGCAGAAAATGAAGTTGTTGCAAGATTTAGATCCTTGCAGAGTGAGACAAATGACAGGTTTGCGTGGTCATTCACTGGCTTGTCTTTCCAGGAGAGTATGCCAGAGTGTTTTTCATCATTTCAGGATGCTAGCAGTGCATCATAATAAAGTGAGAAAATTAGTGAGAATGTTGTATTATGCTAAGAGTCCAGCCATTATGCTTAAACAATTATGTGCTGCTCTTTTGCATGGTTCTGAAATAGATGTGAAGAATATTTGTGAAGAAATTGAGTTTTGTTACTTTGGTAGTAAAGATGAGAATGTTCAAATTGACCCTGTAGTAGAGGGTAATGTGGAAGATAATGTACAGGTTTCCAGTACAGATAATTTTCAGAAGGAAATTGCCACGTTTCAGATGAAATCAAGTGAGAGGCCTAATTTCACTTGTTTATGTTGTCGACGCACTTATTATAAGAATCAGACTAAGGTAGTGGATTTATATGCAAAAAGTGAAAGGGAAAATAATAGTGAATGGAAGGATTTTGCCACATACTTGATGGTAGAGAATTATTTTGATTTGGGATCGGATCAACGTGTGTGTACTTATTGTTGTAATAAATTAAACCAAAACCAGATGCCTGCTAGGGCAGTTCATAATAATCTGGAATTGGTTGAGATTCCTTCTGAATTGAAGGATTTAAATACTTATGAATCTATTTTGATTCAAAGTATCCATCCCTTTCAGGCTATTGTAAGAATGGAGCCAAAGACAGGGAAGTTGCCTCCAGCAGATTTACAGAGAGGATTAAAGGGAAGAGTTGTTTATTTGCCTCTAGATTTGAACAAAAACATTAACACAATTGGAATAGAAAAAGTGGAAGAGGAACCTCTGGTTATCTTGGTTAATGGGGTTCCGACAAAGAATAAGAAAATATGGCAAGATTTAGTGGATGTTAGGAAAGTCAAAAAGGCAACAGTGTATTTGAAGAAAAATAATAAGTACTATAAGAATGTATATGTTGCAGAAGAGGAAGTAAGTGATGAAGAGGATAGCGATTTGTGTGCTGGCCAAATTGAGAAAGTAGAGACCTCTAAAAGTGAAGAAATATATGAACATTATAGTGTTCATCCTTTGCATTCCAAGGAAGTCATGGGGAATGCTATTGAGTTGTTTCAAATGAAACAAGCCAAAGGGAGTCCCATTAGTGTTTGGGAGGAAAGTTTGGAAGCTCGGTGTTTCCCACAGCTATTTCCCACAGGTCAAGGAGGAAGATATGATGAGCGACCTCATCAAATTCCTGCGTCTGAATACCGGACTTTACGATTGTATGCAGAAGATCCTAGGTTTCGGCAATGCATTCCCTATTTGTTTCATCTCCTGTTTGAAAGCGATCTGTCTGGACTGTCATATGCAGTGAACCACATCTTAAAAAGTGGTATACAGATGCGAAACATCTCGGCAAGTGACTTTATGCATAAAGTCAATGTCCAAGACAGTATTTTGGATTCTCACTTAATTAATCTCATGGCGTGTCAGCGTGGTACTAATGAGTACTGGTACCGTCGTCATGGTGATTTAAAATGTATGCTGAGGAACTTAGGAACTCCAACATGGTTCCTCACTCTGAGCTGTGCCGAGTATGGCTGGGAAGACTTACTTGAATTTCTACGAGAGGCAAATGGAAATATTGAAAACATTGAATTCAAGACACCTGGAGAACTGTGTTCTTTGGATCCAGTGAATGTATGCAGGTACTTCAATCATAGATTTGAAGCTATGATGTCTTTCATCACAAATAAAAAGAATCCACCTCTTGGAGAGGTGTTGGATTTCTTCTGGAGAAAGGAGTACCAAGCAAGAGGTGCCCCTCATATACATATGTTGTTGTGGATCAAGGATGCACCTAAATTTGGAACAGATCCGGATGAGTTAGTGATGAATTTCATCGAACAGTATTCTACGTGTGCTGTTCCAAACGCAACGGAGAAGAAAAGTCTAAGAGAACAAGTTCTACGTTTCCAAAGCCATCGTTGTGGAAAGTACTGTCGTTGTAAATTCAGAAACAAGGACAAGTTCTACACCAAATGTCGTTTCAACTTTCCACGACCGGTGATTTCTAAAGGAAGAGTGAACAGTTTGATGTCTTTGCTGCGACATAATGTGACGAGAAAATCACCCAAGAATACATACAATTTGAAAAGGAACGAAGAGTCCAAGTACATCAATGACTACAACCCAGTGATTTTGTCCATGTGGAATGCTAACATGGATATACAGTTTGTGGCTGACAACTGTATGGCTGTGGCTCGGTATGTGACATCTTACATCACCAAAAAAGAAAAGACCGAACTGAAGGATATGTGGGAGGACATTTCCCATGAAAAGAGCCTCAGCAAGAAGTTGTACAGTTTCAGTCTGAAGATGTTGTCGCATCGAGAAATCGGAGCTTACGAATGTTCTGACCGATTGTCTTCAGCAAGTCTCTATGCCAAATCCAGGAGTCTCGTTTGGGCGAGTCTTGGTCTTGCTGCAACGCGAAATCGAGTTCTAAAACCTGTCCGGGAAATTGAGTATTTGGCAGAAAAGGAACCAAACAGTACCGACATTTTGAAGACCAACATGTTGGATACATATTATCCAAATCGAAGCAGTCACCTTGAGAATGTTTGTCTATATGAGGTTCTCCAAAATTATATATTCAAGAGGAACATCAAAGAAGATATTGAGAAAGGAGTGTATGCTGTAATTGGAAGTGAGGGATGCCTGGTCAAGCAAAGAAAATGCCAATTAGTAAACCATCGAAAATTGAGTGGTGAATCTCCAGAAAAAAATGAGTTTTTTTATTTAGCACTTTTGCAACTTTTCAAGCCTTGGCGTGAAGAAGAGGAACTGCTTGGAGATTTCCTCTGTTACGAAGACTCTTTCAATGCAGCCAAGGAGTCCATAGAATGTCCTGCTTTTTCTAAATATCAAGAAATGCTAACTTTGGAAATTGAGCAGGAAGCAACGATTGCAGCCGAGATTGCCAGAGACAGTTCTCAGGACAGTCAGAGTTCTGTTTCATTGAGTCAAGATCCACTTGGAGGACCTATTATCGAAAATGAAGCTGCCACTGCTATGAATGAAGTGGAAAGAGCCATGGCACATGCTCAGGAGGATTCAGTTAACTTAGAAGACTTGGAAAAACAACTCAACGTTGAGCAGAGGAAAATATATGATGAAGTTACCAAGGAAATTGAGCACGGATTAAGTCATGAGAAGAACAAGTGCTCATGTACATCGTTGAAGCCTGTCCGACTGTACGTGAGTGGAGAAGCGGGAACTGGAAAAAGTTTCCTCATTAAAGCAATCTCTTGTTATTTGCAGGAAAGGACTGAGTCATCGCTGTCTTGTGTTGTCACCGCTCCTACTGGACTGGCAGCACATAACATTAAAGGTATTACTTTGCATCGTCTACTGATGCTGCCGGTGGAGCATGACAACAAATTACAATACAACAAGTTATCTGGAGATGCTTGCTGTGAAGTTTCAAGAGTCTTGAGGAAAATGAAACTACTTATCATTGACGAAGTAAGCATGGTTTCCAATGTCATGCTTGCCTTTGTGCATTTGAGAATGCAAGAAGTACTTAAAACTGAATATGATGTGTTATTTGGTGGGAAACACATCATTGTTTTCGGAGATCTTCTGCAGCTGACACCAGTAAAAGGTCAACCTGTGTTCAAAATACTCACGCATGAAGATACCAGGAAGTGCCTAGGGAGCATTGGCAACGTCAATATATGGTTAAACTTCAATTATGCAGAACTGCATCAAAATATGCGTCAGGCAAAGGATGAAGATTACAAGAATATTCTACAAGATATTAGAATTGGAAAAGTGACTGAGCATGGGAAAGAAGCTTTAAATGCACGATTACTGTCAAATTTATATCCCAAACAAGAGATTGTGCCTGAGAATATTTTTCAGAAAATTACTGAGAAGAAATCCGGGATATGTCTCATGCCAACTCTTGCAGAATGTGCCATCTTCAACAACAAAATGTTGAATTTAGAAAAGCAAGAGATTGTGAAACTTGAAGCTATCGACAAATTAGAGCATATGGGATCAACAATTATTTTGTCAGACAATTTGAAATCAAAATTGGATTCATTAGAGAAGACTATATCTAAAACAGCGGGTTTTGAAAAGACTTTGAATGTGTGTTTAAATTGCCGAATTATTTTGAGAAGGAATTTACATGTAGAAAGAGGTCTGGTAAATGGATCAATGGGTAATGTTGTTGATTTTGAGAAATACAGAAATAGAGATGGAATAGAATTTTTAAGAATTAAATTTGATGGCATTGAGGAAGTACAGCAAATTGGTCGTTGTTCTGCTAGGTTTTTGCTTGTTAAAGATTTATATGTTCGCCGTAAACAGTTTCCTGTTTGCTTGGCATATGCGGTGACAATCCATAAATCGCAAGGTTTAAGTGTAGACTGTGCATTGGTGAATATTGTCAGTTCTGTGTTCAAGGAGGGTATGGCATATGTGGCATTGTCACGAGTTAGAACTTTATCGGGATTGTACTTGATTGACTGTGATGTCACAAACATTTGTGCGGATCTAGATTGTGTTAAGGAATACAATAGGTTAAGAAGAGAGTATGCGCCACATTTGCCTCAATATCCTTTGTTTGAGAAACGTGTGGTAGGCCGCAAACGTAGAAATAGCAGTAATAGTAGGGAGGTTGTTGCAAAAAGACTAAAAGTCAATGAACCGAAAATTGTTAGCAGAAAGAAAGTGGATTCTGTTGAAGATGTTGTCGGTTTTCAATTTGAAAACAGTTCTGGTGTCAACTGCTATGCAAATGTAGTGGTTAATGTTCTCTTTTCACTAGAGAGTTTAAAAGAACAGATTCTGTTGAATTCTGAACAAATTTTATGCTGTTTGTTGAATTCTGTTTTCGAGAAATGTAGCACTGATCGAACAAAAGTAGAAAGTGTGTCTGAAGTTCGTTATCTGTTAGATGAATGTTCAGGTCAAACAGACTTCTCTGAAAATAATCAGCAAGATTGTCAGGAGTTTTTAATGTATATGCTTGATATATTGCAAGTTGAGGGTGTAGATGTAGATCACCTGTTTGGGCTTTCTTATCAATGGCAGCATGACTGCGAGAATTGTAGGGTATCAAGTACTACTAGTGTAGACTCAGAAAGATTTATATATTTAACTTTGCCAGACAGTAAATCAGTCTCCTTTAATAAGCTAGTAAATGCAGCGGATCACAACATGGAGTGTAGCCAATGTAAATCTGAAATGATGTCAACATTACTTATACGTAGATATGGACAGTATGTCATTTTAATGATGCAACGATGTAGGCCTGATGGATCAAAATTGTCAACTTTAATAAAAAATTTTGTGGCTTCTCAGCTTTCAATATCAGGAAGGACTTTTGTAACTGTAGCAATTATCTATCACGATGGTCCTTCAACAACTTCAGGACATTATACAGCTTATTTAAAGTCTCGAAACGGCTGGTCATTCTGCAATGATTCCGTTGTAAGTTTCAAAAAAAAATTGCCGTTTGACCTTAAAAATTCTTACCTGGTGTTTTTAAAACCAAAATTTTAAAGAAAGAATCTCGAGATTTCCTGTGAAGAATTGGAAAAGGTTCATCAAGTTGAGGGAATGTAAGTCTGCAATGCTGTCTAGATTATTGGTCCAAAACTTTTAATTATAATGTTATTTTGTAAAATCCGACTATATAAACCTGATGCAAGTAAGTCTGCTTCATAGTAAGCAGTATCAGTGTCATAGGAAAAGGAGAACATGAGTGACAAAGAAGAGTAAGATATTAGTAGTCCAGGATTGTGAAAATAATCTCAAATGTTTTCTTTTTGCAAGTTGCGAAAATAGAAAATGTCGGGATTTGATTGGAAGAATTACAAGACTTGCGAATCGCGGCAACATGATTTGGCCTAGTGGAAACATGTGATAGAATGAGAGAAGTCTTTTTTTCTATGTAACATATTTTTCGTATCGATGGAGGTTTTCTTTCAGAAAGTGGCGGGCTGAAAATATTTATAGCACAACAGAGTGGATGCTGTTCATAGGAGATCCTTCGACGTCATTGAAAGTAAGTTAATTTTAAGGAGTTTTGAAATCAGATTTCTTAGGTTGTATGGGTTTTTTAAACACAGTCATTTTGATTGTGTTTTTTTTTCCCCGCTGTTACATGATGAATATCTTCAAGTCACTGATTTAAGTGAAATTTGATACATTCTGAGAACAGCAAAAATAAACCATTTAACATGTATAATTAATGTTATGCTTTTTGTACTTATGATATACATTTAGAAATGTGAGGTAGATATGGAGAAGCTGATTTTCTGTAAGTGTCAATTTTAATGCTTACAGTGCTGTACTTCTGGGTACTGTTTTTTTTAAAAAAAAAGAAATAGGCCTCACCTCAAAGAAAGCTCTTGAAAGTACACATCTTATTTGCATCCTAAAACAATCATTTAAAATGTTAGACACAATTTTATGATGGCTTTACATCTTTTTTGCGCTGCATTTGCATCACTATTGTGAGACATTAGCAGTGCAAAAAAAGCACCATGTTCCAAAATAGGCCTCAGTTATTCAACATCAAGATACAGTTTTTTGTAAAATATATATATTTAGGATTGTGTAGGGGACGTAGAGAAGCAGAGACTTCTGTAAATGTCAAAGTTGTTGAAAAACTGTTTGTTCTTGAACCTTTTCCCTTGTCTTTTCTAATTTTTAAGTACATGTTTTAATATTTTTGGAAATGTTTGTTCTCTGTTTCACAGATTGAAAGTATGAAAAAATATTTTAAAAAGGTAACAAGAATTATAAGGTAAATGTTTTCTACTCTTTTTACCCGCAATGCACTGCTGATGATGTCACTGACACTATCTCTCATTTACTCTTTATAGCTGTCTTTCTTTTTACATTATTCTCTGTTTACTTCCCTTATACTAACTCTTCTTTTTTTTTAAAAATATTTTTTTAGTTCGCTTAAAGTTCGCGAACCGGTCAGCGAACTTGAAGCGAACCAAAAGAAATAGAGCTTGCCAGAGTGATAAACATTCTAGCAATTTTATTTGAAAGGGGAGGTAGTTCTGAAAAGAACTTTTTTTTTTGTTTTTGTTGTTTTATATATATATTTTTTTTTCTGAACATTTTTTGATTTTTTTGTATTTTTAGAACAGTTTTATGTTTTTTTTTGTGTTTTTTATGGAGGGGAAACAACAAAAAAACAGGCATTGAAAACGGCTCAACAGGAGCAAAAAAAAAATTACTTCTTGGGTGCATTAGGGCACTTATGGTTTTCGAACACCATATTAATCAAGTTGATGCTCATGTTCCCATACGACAACATTGCACCGCAATATATACAAGTAAACCTCATATGTTGGAAATTTGGTTGAATATTTGGCACAGTTTCCTGTGCCTCTCTTCCTGACAAAGACATTGATGAGGTAGATCTGGCCACAGGAGTTGTCGGGGGATTGTCTTGTAGGTCCCTTAACTCAGCCCGGCTGTAGTTCAAGGGATGCCACCTGGTCATATGTCGATGCATAGTATAGTTGCCCATACTATATTTCTTCTCTGTGCCTCTTGACAATCTGTAATCACAGATGAGGCAGGTGGCATATTTCGCATTCACCTTCTTCTCCCCTGGAGGGATGGAAAAAAACTGCCAGATGAAACTAGTTTTTCTCTTTGAAACACGGGGCAACTCTGGGATAAATTGTTGTTGATCTGGATCCTCTTCTTCTTCTTCCTCCTCTTCCTGCTCTCTGTTGGAGGTAAATTGACTGGGTGGTCCTCTCTTCTTATGAGGAGGTTGAGGTGGTGGTGGGGGTCCACCAGCTGCAGCAAGTACAGAAGCCATTGCTCAATTGTAGGTAAATGGTCTTTCTCTCACCAAGATGAAAGTCAGAGTGAGGAAATAAGGAGGGGTTTACATGATTTGGGAAAAGCAAAAGTTCTGAACCAATGAAAAGTGTTATTTTTAGGTCACATGACCTAGTCATACATCATTTGGAAACCAAAAGTGAAATGAACCAATGAAAAGTTTGATAAACAAGTCACATGACCTGTTCCGCTTACGTTACGCGGTGCGCGCCGCGTCCTGGATCGCTTCCGGTTCGCGGTCCGGAGCACTTCCGGGAGCGCTAACGCGGCGCGTCATTAGACGTATTACGCGACAACGTGATACGTCGCGCTTCCGCGACGCGTCACAGTTCCGCTAACGTAACGTTGACCGGTTCGCGGACTAGGTCGCGGCATCAAGATGAGCTAACGGAAAGCTTCCCGGTTCGCGAACTAGAAGCGAAGGAAAAAAAATATTTAAAAAAAAATTATTAATAAACATCTAAAATATATTTTAAGATTTAAAGAAGAATACATTTTACAGTTACAGATGTTAGCTTTTTAAAAACCAATGAAATTCACAGAAAAAACCATAGGTTATAGACCATATATAGTTAGGAATTTGCATTTACAAAACCTTGAAAATTCAGTGAAAAAACCATAGGTTATAGACCATATATAGTTAGGGATTTGCATTTACAAAACCTTATTTTACTCACATAAAACCATTGAAATTCCATATATAGTTAGTTGCGCTAACTATATATCGCGCACCCGCAATCCACTGCTGATGATGTCACATATTACATCATTCATGACATGGTCAGTGACATCACTGATGACATCACTGATGACAACATCCAGTGACTGTATGTTTCTGTAAAGTGTAAATATGTCTTACATATTGAAGAATGAGTGGATGTATAAGTGTCTGGATGAAGGATTTAGTAGGTGCATGACTGACTGTATGAGTGAGTGATTAAATATGTCTCACTGAGTGCATGGGTTAGTGACTAAACTGTCTTAATTTGTGCATCATTATGTCTGTTGTTCTGTAAACTGCTGCATGTGTTGAAAAGTAGCTATATGAGTAACTATATGGGTTATTGATTGGTAGCCCAGGTATTTGTATGGGAGACTGAGTGTGTGTGTGGGTGGCTGGGAGGTGTATGACTCTCTGCATAGATGTGTGAGCAGTGGATTCACTAGATGTATGGGTTCAAAAGTGCATGTGGAAACAGCTGTATGGGCGGTTGACTGTGTGCATGAGTGTATTGGTGAGTGAATGGATATCTCAGTGCTACATGTCAAAGTAAGTACATATGTAAACACAGTACATGTGAGAGTTGACATATATAAATTACTGTGCATAAGAGCCAGTGAATGTGTGAGTGGCTGTATGGATCATTGAGAACTTGTATCAGTGATTGTATAAGAGAGTAAATATGTGTTCGAATATGTTTGAATAAGTAAGGTGTGTATAAATGTATAGTTGAGGAAATGGAGGTGTGATTGATTCTTTGCATGACTGACTAGGTGTGTGAGTAACTCCATGAATGAGTGACAGTCTGTAAGTGTCTGTTTACACTGAGTGTATCTAAGGTTATATTAGAGTCTGAAGAGGTTCATCGTATTATCATATGAATGATGTCATCAGTGATGTGATCAGTCATGTCAAATGAGATGTCATCAGTGATTTCATCAGTGATGTCATTTGAGATGTCATTTGAGATGTCATCAGTGATGTCATCAGTGATGTCACTGACCATGTCATGAATGATGTAATATGTGACATCATCAGCAGTGGATTGCGGGTGCGCGATATATAGTTAGCGCAACTAACTATATATGGAATTTCAATGGTTTTATGCGAGTAAAATAAGGTTTTGTAAATGCAAATCCCTAACTATATATGGTCTATAACCTATGGTTTTTTCACTGAATATATATATATATATATATATATATATATATATATATATATATATATATATATATATATAATCAATGCTCGAAGGTGTCCACCTTTGAGTAGCACGCGAACAGCAGCTTGGTTTATGTATAGGTGAGGGCGGGGATCCACTCGTAGACACCGCTCCGTACGGGATCTGCCCGACGCGTTTCGAAGCTCCATTTACTTCTCTTCAGGGGCTTTAACGGAAGCGGTGTGCGCAACCTGCAGACCCACTTCCCCATTTAATATATAACACACCCACCGATGGGAGGCTCAAATGAGACTGTGCATTCTGGGAAGTGTGGTCCGGGAAGCACACAATCAAGTCCTGTATGGACTCCACAAGTGGGCCCGTCCTCGATTCCAAGTACGACTGCTGCTACACAGCAGTGACCCCCAGGGTACCGGGGTGGTGCATACTCCGCGGCTGGACGGGCGCGTATAAATCAATGCTCGAAGATGTCCACCTTTGAGTAGCACGCGAACAGCAGCTTGGTTTATGTATAGGTGAGTGCGGGGATCCACTCGTAGACGCCGCTCCGTACGGGATCTGCCCGACGCGTTTCGAAGCTCCATTTGCTTCTCTTCAGGGGCTTTAACGGAAGCAGTGTGCGCAACCTGCCAACCCACTTCCCCATTTAATATATAACACACCCACCGATGGGAGGCTCAAATGAGACTGTGCATTCTGGGAAGCGTGGTCCGGGAAGCACACAATCAAGTCCTGTATGGACTCCACAAGTGGGCCCGTCCTCGATTCCAAGTACGACTGCTGCTTCACAGCAGTGAACCCCAGGGTACAGGGGTGGTGCATACTCCGCGGCTGGACGGCCGCGTATAAATCAATGCTCGAAGGTGTCCACCTTTGAGTAGCACGCGAACAGCAGCTTGGTTTATGTATAGGTGAGTGCGGGGATCCACTCGTAGACGCCGCTCCATACGGGATCTGCCCGACGCGTTTTGAAGCTCCATTTGCTTCTCTTCAGGGGCTTTAATGGAAGCAGTGTGCGCAACCTGCCGACCCACTTCCCCATTTAATATATAACACACCCACCGATGGTAGGCTCAAATGAGACTGTGCATTCTGGGAAGTGTGGTCCGGGAAGCACACAATCAAGTCCTGTATGGACTCCACAAGTGGGCCCGTCCTCGATTCCAAGTACGACTGCTGCTTCACAGCAGTGGCCCCCAGGGTATCGGGGTGGTGCATACTCCGCGGCTGGACGGCCGCGTATAAATCAATGCTCGAAGGTGTCCACCTTTGAGTAGCACGCGAACAGCAGCTTGGTTTATGTATAGTTGAGGGCGGGGATCCACTCGTAGACGCCGCTCCGTACGGGATCTGCCCGACGCGTTTCGAAGCTCCATTTGCTTCTCTTCAGGGGCTTTAACGGAAGCGGTGTGCGCAACCTGCCGACCCACTTCCCCATTTAATATATAACACACCCCCTGAAGAGAAGCAGATGGAGCTTCGAAACGCGTTGGGCAGGTCCATTACGGAGCGGCATCTACAAGCGGATCCCCGTCCTCACCTACACATAAATCAAGCTGCTGCTCGTGTGCTACTCAAAGGTGGACAACCTGGGAGCGAGAATTTATATGTGGCCGTCCAGCCGCAGAGCAGGCAGCACGCCACTAGCCTTGGGGGTCACGGCAGTGAAGCAGCAGCCGTACATGGGATCGAGGACGGGCCCACTTGTGGGGTCCATACAGGACTTGATTGTGTGCTTTCCGCACCACACTTCCCAGAATGCACAGTGTCATTGGAGCCTCCCATCGGCGGGTGAGTCATATGAAATTGGAGAAGTTTGTCAGCGGGTGCGCACACCACTTCCATTAAAGCCCCTGAAGAGAAGCAGATGGAGCTTCGAAACGCGTCGGGCAGATCCATCACAGAGCGGCATCTACAAGCAGATCCCCGTCCTCTCCTACACATAAATCAAGCTGCTGCTCGTGTGCTATTCAAAGGTGGACAACCTGGGAGCGAGAAATTATATGCGGCCGTCCAGCCGCAGAGCAGGCACCACCCCGCTAGCCTTGGGGGTCACGGCAGTGAAGTAGCAGCCGTACATGGGATCGAGGACGGGCCCACTTGTGGGGTCCATACAGGACTTGATTGTGTGCTTTCCGCACCACACTTCCCAAAATGCACAGTGTCATTGGAACCTCCCATCGGCGGGTGTCATATGAAATTGGAGAAGTTTGTCAGCGGTGCGCACACCGCTTCCGTTAAAGCCCCTGAAGAGAAGCAGATGGAGCTTCGAAACACGACGGGCAGATCCATTACGGAGCGGCATCTACAAGCGGATCCCCGTCCTCACCTACATATAAATCAAGCTGCTGCTCGTGTGCTACTCAAAGGTGGACAACCTGGGAGCGAGGATTTATATGCGGCCGTCCAGCCGCAGAGCAGGCACCGCCCCGCTAGCCTTGTGGGTCACGGCAGTGAAGCAGCAGCCGTACATGGGATCGAGGACGGGCCCACTTGTGGGGTCCATACAGGACTTGATTGTGTGCTTTCCGCACTACACTTCCCAGAATGCACAGTGTCATTAGAGCCTCCCATCGGCGGGTGAGTCATATGAAATTGTAGAAGTTTGTCAGCGGGTGCGCACACCGCTTCCGTTAAAGCCCCTGAAGAGAAGCAGATGGAGCTTCGAAACGCGTCGGGCAGATCCATTACGGAGCGGCATCTACAAGCGGATCCCCGTCCTCACCTACACATAAATCAAGCTGCTGCTCGTGTGCTACTCAAAGGTGGACAACCTAGGAGCGAGAATTTATATGCGGCCGTCCAGCCGCAGAGCAGGCACCACCCCGCTAGCCTTGGGGGTCATGGCAGTGAAGCAGCAGCCATACATGGGATCGAGGACGGGCCCACTTGTGGGGTCCATACAGGACTTGATTGTGTGCTTTCCGCACCACACTTCCCAGAATGCACAGTGTCATTGGAGCCTCCTATCGGCGGGTGAGTCATATGAAATTAGAGACGTTTGTCAGCGGGTGCGCACACCGCTTCCGTTAAAGCCCCTGAAGAGAAGCAGATGGAGCTTCGAAACGCGTCGGGCAGATCCATTACGGAGCGGCATCTACAAGCGGATCCCCGTCCTCACCTACACATAAATCAAGCTGCTGCTCGTGTGCTACTCAAAGGTGGACAACCTAGGAGCGAGAATCTATATGCGGCTGTACAGCCGCAGAGCTGGCACCACCCCACTAGCCTTGGGGGTCACGGCAGTGAAGCAGCAGCCGTACATGGGATCGAGGATGGGCCCACTTGTGGGGTCCATACAGGACTTGATTGTGTGCTTTCCGCACCACACTTCCCAGAATGCACAGTGTCATTGGAGCCTCCCATCGGCGGGTGAGTCATATGAAATTGGAGAAGTTTGTCAGCGGGTGCGCACACCGCTTCCGTTAAAGCCCCTGAAGAGAAGCAGATGGAGCTTCGAAACGCGTCGGGCAGATCCATTACAGAGCGGCATCTACAAGCGGATCCCCATCCTCACCTACACATAAATCAAGCTGCTGCTCGTGTGCTACTCAAAGGTGGACAACCTGGGAGCGAGAATTTATATGCGGCCGTCCAGCCGCAGAGCAGGCACCACCCCGCTAGCCTTGGGGGTCACGGCAGTGAAGCAGCAGCCGTACATGGGATCGAGGACGGGCCCACTTGTGGGGTCCATACAGGAATGATTGTGTGCTTTCCGCACCATACTTCCCAGAATGCACAGTGTCATTGGAGCCTCCCATCGGCGGGCGAGTCATATGAAATTGGAGAAGTTTGTCAGCGGGTGCGCACACCGCTTCCGTTAAAGCCCCTGAAGAGAAGCAGATGGAGCTTCGAAACGCGTCGGGCAGATCCATTACGGAGCGGCATCTACAAGCGGATCCCCGTCCTAACCTACACATAAATCAAGCTGCTGCTCGTGTGCTACTCAAAGGTGGACAACCTGGGAGCGAGGATTTATATATATATATTCACTGAAAAAACCATAGGTTATAGACCATATATAGTTAGGGATTAGCATTTACAAAACCAAGAAAATTCACTGAAAAAACCATTGGTTATAGACCATATATAGTTAGGGATTAGCATTTACAAAACCATAATTTACTCGCACAAAACCATAGAAATTCGCATATATAGTTAGTTGCAATAACTATATATCGCTCACCCGCAATCCACTGCTGATGATGTCACATATTACATCATTCATGACATGGTCAGTGACATCACTGATGACATCACTGATGACATAATCCAGTGACTGTATGTTTCTGTAAAGTTAAAATATGTCTTAATATTGAAGAATGAGTGGATGTATAAGTGTCTGGATGAAGGATTTAGTAGGTGCATTACTGACTGTATGAGAGAGTGATTAAATGTGTCTCACTGAGTGCATGGGTTAGTGACTAAACTGTCTTAATTTGTGCATCATTATATCTGTTGTTCTGTAAACTGCTGCATGTGTTGATCAGTAGCTATATGAGTAACTATATGGATTATTGATTGGTTGCCTAAGTATTTGTGTGGGAGACTGAGTGTGTGTGTGGGTGGCTGGGAGGTGTGTGACTCTGTGCATAGATGTGTGAGCAGTTGATTCACTAGATGTATGGGTTCAAAAGTGCATGTGGAAACAGCTGCATGGGCGGTTGACTGTGTGCATGAGTGTATTGGTGAGTGAATGGATATCTCAGTGCTACATGTCAAAGTAAGTACATATGTAAAACACAGTACATGTGAGAGTTGACATATATAAATAACTGTGCATAAGAGCCAGTGAATGTGTGAGTGGCTGTATGGATCATTGTGAACTTGTATCAGGGATTGTATAAGAGAGTAAATATGTGTTAGAATATGTTTGAATTAGTAAGGTGTGTATAACTGTATAGTTGAGGAAATGGAGGAGTGATTGATTCTTTTCATGACTGACTAGATGTATGAGTAACTCCATGGATGAGTGACAATCTGTGAGTGTCTGTTTACACTGATTGTATCTAAGGTTATATTAGAGTCTGAAGAGGTTCATCGTATTATCACATGAATGATATTATCAGTGATGTGATCAGTAATGTCAAATGAGATGTCATCAGTGATGTCATCAGTGATGTCATTTGAGATGTCATCAGTGATGTCATCAGTGATGTCATTTGAGATGTCATCAGTGATGTCATTTGAGATGTCATCAGTGATGTCATCAGTGATGTAACTGACCATGTCATGAATGATGTAATATGTGACATCACCTGCAGTGGATTGCGGGTGCGCGATATATAGTTATTGCAACTAACTATATATGCGAATTTCTATGGTTTTGTGCGAGTAAATTATGGTTTTGTAAATGCTAATCCCTAACTATATATGGTCTATAACCTATGTTTTTTTCAGTGAATTTCATTGGTTTTTTAAAAGCTAATATCTATAGCTGTAACATATATTCTTATTCTAATTCACAAATATATTTTATATATATTTGTATTATATTTTTTTAATTCAATTTATATTATAGTTTAAATTATTTTTTCTTGTTTCGCTGCCAGTCCGCTAGTGCAAATACCGCGTTAGAAAGGCACATCGTGAGGCGTCCGGTAAACGCAACATATCGCGTTACTATGTAATGCCCCTTATGACGTGCTGCGTTAGCGCACCCGGAAGCGTTCTGGAACGCGAACCAAGGCGCGAAACGTAAAGCCCCGGAATCGATCCGAGGCGCAGCGCGGAACGCGGAACGTAAGCATAACAGGTCATGTGACTAGTTCATAAAACTTTTCATTGGTTCATTTTACTTTTAGTTTCCTAATGATGGAACGCTTGATCATATGAAGTAAAATAAACACTTTTCATTGGTTTAGAACATTTTCTTTTCTCAAATGATGAAAGTCCCACCTTTTTTCCTCACTCCGACTTTCATTTTTATGAGAGAAAGACCTGTTTTTGTTTGCTAAGACATGGCATTTGTATCAGCTGCAGCTGGTGGATCTCCACCACCTCCACCACCACCAAAGAAGAGAGGACCGACTAGCCAGGTCATCTTCGACCAGGAAGAAGAAGAAGAGGAAGACGAGGAACAGGAGCAAGGGACAAGTGGCTTTCTGAAAGAAATGCCAAGAACGTCCCATGTGAAAGTGAATTTTATCTGGCAATTTTTTTCTTTTCCTTCTCATGAAAAGAAAGTTAATGCCAGGTACGTTACCTGCCTCATCTGCAAAAAAAAACTCTCGAGAGGGACCGAAAAAAAATATAGCTATGGTAATCATACCATGCATCGGCACATGGAGAGTTGGCACCCTCTTAATTATTCTAAAGCACAACTTCGAGATTTGGTGGATAACCCCCGACCGGCTAAAATTTCCACCAATGACTTAGCAATAAGTGAGTCAGAGGCAAGGGAAACGGTCCCAAATCTCCAAAAGAACTTTGGGCAGATGAGATTGACATGTGTAGCATGTGGAAAATTAATTTCATGCGGAGAGATGAGTATTACTTTAATAAATAGATCATTTGAAAATCATCAATGTCCAAAACGTCCAAGAAAGTAATTTTTTTTTGTTGCTCCTGTTAAGCCCTTTGAAGTGAATCATTTTTGTTTCCCCTTCCTCAAAAAAAACACAAAAAAATATAAAACATCAAAAATAATAAAAAAAAGTTCTTTTCAGAACTATCTTCCCTTTTAAAAAAAATTGCTAGAATGTTTAGCACTCTAGCATCCTCTATTTCTTTTGATTCCCTTCCCGGTTAGCGTTCGGGTACGCGAACCGGGAGCGAACTAAAAAAAATATTTTTTTTAAAAAGACGAGTAAATAAACAGAGAGTAATGTGAAAAGAAAGACAAATAGAGGGAGTAACACACAGTTACTGTTGAAAGAGGGACTGATAAAAGAAGTGAAAAGAGTAGTATAAGTAAGTAAAAGAAAAAGAAATGAAGGAAGTAGCAAAGACAGGAAACTAAGGATTAAAGAAAAGAAGCAGTGGAACTAATAAAAGTTAAATCTGATAGACATGTACACTTACCATATAATTGTCATTACCGTACTAAATTATCTTTTTTATACTTTTAATCTGTGTAAGAAAGAACAAAAAAAATTAAATTAATACAAGGTGGTAAAAAAAGTGTGAGCATGAGACAAAATGAATGTTAAATGTTAAATGTGGTATACTTGTAAAGCGCACAGCTGCCCCAGCAAAGAGGCGTCCCGGCGCTGTATACCGCTGGGGAACCCATCCTGGCTTTCCCTGTGAGATAGTCCCTCCTGGGCATCCCCAAGGTGAAGCCAGGCATCCCCGGCGCTGATGGGGCCGTTAGTAGAGATTAAGCAAGCTATTGCCCAGAGTTGCTGAGTGGGACCCATGGTTGGAGTAGGCACCGAGGCGAGACCCTGCCACGTCAGGAATCGAACCCTGGTCCCGGGCCGACCTCTGCTTCCGGGTCTGCCGCCTCTAACCAGTGAGCCACACCAATCCATATACATATTAGAAATCACAATTCAAAGTAGAAAATTAATTAAACATATTTAATGGTTTATTTTTGCTGTTATCAGAAAATATCAAATTTCACTGAAAACAGTGAGTTGAAGGTATTCATCATATAACAGCGGGGAAAAAAAAACACAATCAAAATGATTGTGTTTAAAAAACCCAAATAATATAAATAAGCAGAAATAGGAACTTCTCCAAAGTAACTTACTTTCTATGACGTCAAAGGATATCCTATGAACAGCTTATACTCTGTTGTGCTGTTACTATTTTCTGCCCGCCACTTTCTGAAAGATAAACTCAATTGTTTTAAGAAAACTGAGACATACAAAGCAATTTAAAACAGCACACTAAGTTACAGCAACACCTAGAATCATTATAGTCCAATTACCTACCCTAAATTCTGACTTCAAAAATCAAGTCAAAAGGCAACATTGCTTTGTACTCAATTAGTAATGTTTGCTGAAAGACTAGCCATTTTTTAAATTTCAAATAAGCTGTGTAATATCCAGATGTTGTCAAAGGACCAGCATATTATATAATAGCTGCAGTTGCAAATGTTCTTCCTGAAATCGATGACTGTGTTGCCCAAAATTTTTTAATTAGACTTAACAACTTTTTTTCATCCAGTTTATGTAGTTCAAATTGTAAAATGACATTTCACCCATAAGTTTCCATAAAAAATATGGACAGCATTGCAGACTTACATTTCCTCTACTCTTTATTTTGATCTGCTGCTTGACTTAGCTTATAAAAACAAACAGTTTTCGCTTTGTACTACAATTATCCACAAGGCCATATAGAGTAGGAGCCATTAGAACCTCTGTAAATTCCTCTAAACAAATCCCAAGCTTCCTTTCCTAAAATGTTGGTTGTAAGAACACCAGGTAAGAATTTTGAAGGTGGAAAGGCAATCTTTTTTTGAAAGTTAAAACAGAATCATTGCAGAATGACCAACCGTTTCCAGATTTCAAATAAGCTGTATAATGTCCTGAATTAGTTGAAGGACCGTTATGATATATAATTGCAGTAGTTATAAAAGTCCTTCCTGATATTGACAACTGCGAAGCCACAAAATTATTAATTAAAGTTGTCAATTTAGTTCCATCAGGCCTACATCGTTGGAACATTAAAATGACATACTGGCAACAACTTCGTAAAATTAACGTGGACAGCATTCCAGACTTACATTGGCTGCACTCCATGTTTTGATCGGCTGCCTTTACTAGCTTATTGAAGGATACTGATTTACTGTCAGGCAAAGTTAAATATATAAATCTCCCTGAGTCTACACTAGTAGTACTTGATAGCCTATAGTTCTCGCAGTCATGCTGCCATTGATAAGAAAGGACAAATAGATAATCTACATCTACACCCTCATCTTGCAATACGTCAAGCATATACATTAAAAACTCCTGACAATCCTGCTGAATATTTTCAGAGAATTCTGTTTGACCTGAACATTCGTCTAACAGAAAACGAATTTCAGAAACACTTTCTACTCTGTTTCTATCAGCACTACATTTCTCTAACACAGAATTCAACAAACAGTATAAACTTTGTTCCAAATTGATCACAATCTGTTCTTTGAAAGTCTCTAGTGAAAAGAAAACATTAACAACTACATTAGCATAGCAGTTGACACCAGAACTATTTTCAAATTTAAAACCAACAACATTTTCAACAGAATTCATTTTATTCCTGCTTACAATTTTGGGTTCATCGACTTTTGGTCTTTTTGCTACAACCTCCCTACTATTACTGATATTTCTTCGTTTCCGGCCTACCACACGTTTCTCAATCAAAGGATATTGAGGCAAATGTGGCGCATACTCTCTTCTTAACCTATTGTATTCCTTAACACAATCTAGATCCGCACAAATGTTTGTGACATCACAGTCAATCAAGTACAAACCCGATAAAGTTCTGACTCGTGACAATGCTACATAAGCCATACCCTCTTTGAATACAGAACTGCCAATATTCACTAAAGCAGTATCTACACTTAAACCTTGCGATTTATGAATTGTCACCGCATATGCCAAGCAAACAGGAAACTGCTTACGGCGAACATATAAGTCTTTAACAAGCAAAAACCTAGCAGAGCATTGACCAATTAGCTGTACTTCCTCAATGCCATCAAATTAAATTTTTAAAAATTCAATTCCATCTCTACTTCTGTATTTCTCAAAATCAACAACATTACCCATTGATCCATTTACCAGACCTCTTTCAACATGTAAATTCCTTCTCAAAATGATTCGGCAATTTAAGCACACATTCAAAGTCTTTTCAAAACCCGCAGTTTTAGATATAGTCTTATCTAATGAATCCAATTTAGATTTCAAATTCTCAGACAAAATAATTGTTGCTCCCATATGCTCTATTTTGTCAATAGCTTCCAGTTTCACAATCTCTTGTTTTTCTAAATTCAACATTTTGTTGTTGAAGATGGAACATTCTGCAAGAGTTGGCATCAAACATATTCCAGATTTCTTCACAGTAATTTTCTGAAAAATATCCTCTGGCAAAACGTCTTCTTCTGGATATAAATTTCACAGTAAGCGTGCATGTAAAGCTTCTTTACCACGCTCAGTCACTTTCCCGATTCTAATATCTTGTAGAATATTCTTGTAATCTTCGTCCTTCGCCTGACGCATATTTTCACGCAGCTCAGCATAACTGAAGTTTAACCATTTGTTAACGTTGCCAATGCTCCCTAGGCACTTCTTGGTATCTTCATGTGTAAGCAGTTTAAACACTGGTTGTCCTTTCACTGGTGTCAGCTGCAGAAGATCACCAAAAACAATGATGTGTTTGCCACCGAATAACACATCATACTCTGTTTTAAGAACTTCCTGCATTCTCAAATGCACAAAAGCAAGCATGACATTGGAAACCATGCTCACTTCGTCAATGATAAGAAGTTTCATCTTCTTCAGGACTCTAGATACTTCACAACAAGCATCTCCAGATAACTTGTGGTATTGTAATTTGTTATCATGTTCCACTGGCAGCATCAGTAACCGATGCAAAGTAATCCCTTTAATGTTATGAGCTGCCAGTCCAGTTGGAGCGGTCACAACACAAGACAGCGATGACTCAGTCCTTTTCTGCAGATAACATGAAATTGCTTTAATAAGGAAACTTTTTCCAGTTCCTGCTTCTCCACTCACGTACAGTCGGACAGGCTTCAACGACGTACATGAGCACTCTTCCTTCTCATGACTTAATCCATGCTCAATTTGGTTGGTAACTTCGTCATATATTTTCCTCTGCTCAACGTTAAGTTGTCTTTCCAATTCTTCTAAGTTAACCACATCCTTCTGAGCATGTGCCATGGCTCATTCCACTTCAATAATGGCAGTGGCAGCTTCATTTTCAATAACTGGTTCTCCTAGTGGATCCTGACTCAATGAAACAGTACTCTGACTGTCCTGAGAACTGTCTCTAGCAATCTCGGCTGCAATTGTTGCTTCCTGCTCAATTTCTGCATTCAACATTTGTAGATATTTTGGAAAAACAGGACATTCTATGGACTCCTTGGCTGCATTGAAAGAGTCTTCGTAACAGAGTAAATCCCCAAGCAGTTCTTCTTCTGCACGCCAAGGCTTGAAAAGTTGCAAAAGAGCTAAATAGAAAAACTCTTTTCTTTCGGGAGATTCGCAATCCAATTTTCGATGATTTATCAATTGACATTTTTTTTGCTTGACCAGACATCCCTCACTTCCAATTACAGCATACACTCCTTTATCAATATCTTCTTTGATGTTCCTCTTGAAAACGTAATTTTGAAGAACATCATACAGACAAGCATTCTCCAGGTGACTGCTTCTATTTGGATAATATGTATCCAACATGTTGCTCTTCAAAATATCTGTACTGTTTGGCTCCTTCTCCGCCAAATACTCAATTTCCCGTACAGGTTTCAGAACTCGATTACGCGTTGCAGCAAGACCAAGACTCGCCCAAATGATACTCCTAGATTTGGCATAGAGACTTGCTGAAGATAACCGGTCAGAACATTCGTAAGCTCCGATTTCTCGATGCGACAACATCTTCAGACTGAAACTGTACAACTTCTTACTGAGGCTCTTTTCATGGGAAATATCCTCCCACATATCCTTCAGTTCTGTCTTTTCTTTTTTGGTGATGTAAGACGTCACATACTGAGCCACAGCCATACAGTTGTCAGCCACAAACTGTATATCCATGTTAGCATTCCACATGGACAAAATCACTGGGTTGTAGTCGTTGATGTACTTGGACTCTTCGTTTCTTTTCAAATTGTATGTGTTTTTGGGTGATTTCCTCGTCACATTATGTCGCAGCGATGACATCAAATTGTTAACTCTTCCTTTTGATATCACCGACCGTGGAAATGCAAAACGACATTTGGTGTTGTACTTGTCCTTGTTTCTGAATTTACGACGACAGTACTTTCCACAACGATGACTTTGAAACCGTAAAACTTGTTCTCTTAGACTTTTGTCTTCGTTTGTCTTTGGAACAGCACATGTAGCATACTGTTCTATGAAACTCATCACTAAGTCATCCGGATCTGTTCCAAATTTGGGTGCATCTTTGATCCATAGCAGCATATGTATATGAGGAGCACCGTTTGCTTGATACTCCTTTCTCCAGAAGAAATCCAACACCTCTCCAAGAGGTGGATTTTTCTTGTTCGTGATGAAAGACATCATAGCTTCAAATCTATGATTAAAGTACCTGCATACATTCACTGGATCCAAAGAGCACAGTTTTCCGGGTGTCTTGAATTCAATATTTTCAATGTTTCCATTTACCTCTCGTAGAAATTCAAGTAAGTCTTCCCAGCCATACTCAGCACAGCTGAGAGTGCGGAACCATGTGGGAGTTCCTAAGTTCCTCAGCATACATTTTAAGTCACCATGACGGCGGTACCAATACTCATTAGTACCACGCTGACAAGCCATGAGATTAATCAGGTGAGAATCCAAAATACTGTCTTGCACATTGACTTTATCCATAAAGTCCCTTGCCGAGATATTTCGCAGTTGTACACCACTTTTCAAGATGTGGTTCACTGCATAAGACAATCCAGAGAGATCACTTTCAAACAGTAGATGAAATAAATAGGGAATGCATTGTCGAAACCTAGGATCTTCTGTATACAATCGTAAAGTCCGGTATTCTGAAGCAGGAATTTGAACACGTCGCTCATCATATCGTCCTCCTCGACCTGTGGGAAATAACTGTGGAAAACATCGAGCTTCCAACCTTTCCTCCCAAACACTAATGGGACTCCCTTTGGCTTGTTTCATTTGAAACAACTCAATAGCATTCCCCATGACGTCCTTGGAATGCAAAGGATGAACACTATAATGTTCATATATTTCTTCCTTTTTAGAGGCTTCTACTTTCTCAATTTGTCCAGGACACAAATCACTGTCCTCTTCTTCACTTACTTCCTCTTCTGCAACACATACATTCTTGTAGTACTTATTATTTTTTATCAAATACAATGTTGCCTTTTTGACTTTCCTAACATCCACTAAATCTTGCCAGATTTTCTTACTCTTTGTCGGAACACCATTAACTATGATAACCAGAGGTTCCTCTTCCACTTTCTCTACTCCAATTGTATTAATGTTTTTCTTCAAATCCAAAGGCAAATAAACAGCCCTTCCCTTTAATCCTCTCTGTAAATCTGATGGAGGCAACTTCCCTGTCTTTGGCTCCATTCGTACAATAGCCTGGAAGGGATGGATGCTTTGAATCAAAATAGATTCATAAGTATTTAAATCCTTCAATTCAGAAGGAATGTCATCTAATTCCAGATTATTATAAACCGCTCTAGCAGGAATCTGGTTTTGGTTTAATTTGTTATAGCAATAAGTACACATACGTTGGTCCGCTCCCAAATCAAAACAATTTTCTACCATCAAGTATGTGGCAAAATCCTTCCATTCACTATTGTTTTCCATATCACTTTTTGCATATATATCCACTAACTTAGTCTGATTCTTATAATAAGTCCGTCGACAACACACACAAGTGAAATTAGGCCTCTCACTTTATTTCACCATAAACGTGGAAATTGCCTTGTGAAACTTATCTGTACTGAAAATCTGTACACTGTCTTCCACATTACCTTCTTCTAGTGGTTCAATATCAACATTGTTCTCTTTACCAGCAAAGTAACAGAACTCAATTTCTTGACAAATATTCTTCACATCTACTTCAGAACCATGCAAAAGAGCTCTGCTTAATTTTTTAAGCACAATTGCTGGACTCTTAGCATAATACAACATTCTAACTAATTTCCTCACTTTATTATGATGCACTGCTAGCATCCTGAAATGATGAAATACACTCTGGCATACTCTCCTAGAAAGACAAGCCAGTGAATGACCACGCAAACCTGTCACTTGTCTCACTCTGCAAGGATCTAATTCTTGCAACAACTTTATTTTTTGCTTTACACTTTTCTTATGAAATGTCCGTATAAAATCACAAAGCAAATTGATGGAATCCTATCGCACACTGCAAATAGAACTACACTTCCAGGTGTACACTGGTCCCTTAGGACGTCTCCCTAAAACCTCATCACTTAGCGCCTCTTCTGCATCTGCAGACACAAGTATTTCTTTTTCAACCGGATGACCATCTTTTACCTCATATGCTCGACCACTGCTGTCAACTGCATGCACCAAAACATTGTCCTGAAAATAACTCTCCTCATTAAAAAATGCCTCACTATTTGAACTATGCATCCATTTTCCTAAGAAAACTTCACAAAAATTACTTCGATTAACTTCTAACTTCCATCTACTATTAGATTTGAAAACATAGATTACCTTGTTTAGTTTCCTAATTCTATTAATTACCAAAATAAATAACTTTCGCTTAATTTCGAAAGCCTGATCAATATTTTTCTCTACATTTTTCTTTTTCTTATAAAATGACACTTTTTGTTGACCTTTTTTAAATTGTTTTAGCAAATTGACAATTACCCTGTTGCGGAACATTCGCTTACGAATGTCCCTGAATATATTTGCCCTTCTACTGCCATGCACAGAGTTATCTCCTGCTCTAGCACAAACTTTTTTCACGGGCCTTTCCTTTCCATTTAAATTGGCTCTCTTTTTCTGGACTAAAACTTGTTCTGTAGTTATACTTTTGTTTCTACAAATGTTTCTAAGGAATGATTTCGTTCTCTTACCCGGTGTTCTCTTCGTCCGTTGAGGTAATTCTAATGTAGAGGACTGCTGCAAAATGTTAGTCAACTGCTGTCTTTGACATTTCGTAGCCTTTCGAATTCTATCCTTAGACGGCATTGTCTAATTTCCAAATAATCTGCAGTAGAATCTGTGGTGAAATATAATAAAAAATGTTATTAACCACTATTACCAAACAGTAAATCAATAACAGTAAGAATTTGATTCAACAATGCTATAAAAATGAATAAAATAAAAGAATTCACAAGGGTGCAGGGGGTATCACTTTGACACCCTCAAAACAGGCACAGGTGCCATGTGGCAGGCATACCAGCCCTAAGGGCAGGTCTGCCTTTCACATGACATAGGTGTGCAAGCACACATGTGCATGCACACCGGAATCGGTATTTTACCATGAAGTTTGATTTCATGCTAAAATACCAATTTGTTAAGGCCTTTGGGACTCAGAAGAGAACCCCCTACATAGCAAATATACAGAATCGGTAAAATTACTGATTCGGTATTTTACCGAACCAATAATTTTTCCGATTCTGTAAATGTAGATTTACCTACATGTGGCCTTGGATTTAGGCCCCTACATACCGATTGGCCATTTACCGGTCGGAAACGGCCGAAATCGGTCGGTAAATGGCCTGAAACGACCACCTACATCGGGCCCTAAGTGTGCATGCATTTGATTTCAAAAAAAGTTTTTAAACCTTTTATGTAAAACAATAATACACCTACATTCATGGGGAACAGACTTAAAATGCCCTAATACACATGAAAAGTTTTTTTAAGGAACTTGCACCTTTTTTTCAATAACTTTTAACATGGCTATGTAACTCAAACAATCAAAATGAAAATTTGCCAGGCACACATGGGGGCGTATTTACAAGGGCCTTGCACTACGAGGAAAGTGACTTCAAATGACCAGACACACATCGGGACGTATTTACAAGGCCCTTGAACCCGGGGGAAGTGACTTGAAATTGCTAAGCACACATAGGAGGGTATTTACAATGCCCGTGCAACACTTATGCATCATTCTCTTTTAACATGGCTATGTAACTCAAACAAATAATCATTCCTATGGACTTTGAAGCCCATAGGAATGATTAGGCATTACCGATTCGGTATTTACCGAATCGGTAATTAAAGAATTCACAAGGGTGCAGGGGGTATCACTTTGACACCCTCTGGCACCCTCAAAACAGGCACAGGTGCCATGTGGCAGGCATACCTGCCCTAAGGGCAGGTCTGCCTTTCAAATGACATAGGTGTGCATGCACACATGTGCATGCACACCGGAATCGGTATTTTACCATCAAGTTTGATTTCATGCTAAAATACCGATTTGTTAAGGCCTTTGGGACTCAGAAGAGAAGCCCCTACATAGCAAATTTACAGAATCGGTAAAATTACCGATTCGGTATTTTACCGAACCAATAATTTTTCCGATTCTGTAAATGTACATTTACCTACATGTGGCCTTGGATTTAGGCCCCTACATACCGATTGGCCATTTACCGGTCGGAAACGGCCGAAATCGGCCGTAACCGGTCGGAAATGGCCTGAAACGACCACCTACATTGGGCCCTAAGAGTGCATGCATTTGATTTCAAAAAAAGTTTTTAAACCTTTTATATAAAACAATAATACACCTACATTCATGGGGAACCGACTTAAAATGCCCTAATACAAATGAAAACGTTTTTTAAAGGAACTTGCACCTTTTTTTCAATAACTTTTAACATGGCTATGTAACTCAAACAATCAAAATGAAAATTTGCCAGGCACACATGGGGGCGTATTTACAAGGGCCTTGCACTACGAGGAAAGTGACTTCAAATGACCAGACACACATGGGGACGTATTTACAAGGCCCTTGATCCCGGGGTAAGTGACTTGAAATTGCTAACCACACATAGGAGAGTATCTACAATGCCCGTGCAACACTTATGCATCATTTTTTACATATACACCGTAACATTAACAACACAAATGCATCATATATCTGTTCCACAAAAGCGACGCATTGCAGGAGTCACATCATTTTACCATCAAAAACAATTTCACCGATTCTGTAAATGTAGATTTACCTACATGTGGCCTTGGATTTAGGCCCCTACATACCGATTCGCCATTTACCGGTCGGAAACGGCCGAAATCGGCCGTAACCGGTCGGTAAATGGCCTGAAACGACCACCTACATCGGGCCCTAAGAGTGCATGCATTTGATTTCAAAAAAAGTTTTTAAACCTTTTATATAAAACAATAATACACCTACATTCATGGGGAACCGACTTAAAATGCCCTAATACAAATGAAAACTTTTTTTAAAGGAACTTGCACCTTTTTTACAATAACTTTTAACATGCACAGCTCCTATATACATACACACCTTGTCAGTACTAATACTTTACATTATCTACGATTACAATTGGTAAAAGAATCCAAAATCCCCTTTGAAAGCAGAATGCAAACACTTGACGCAAAACATCATTTTATATACACAGCTGACTTTCTTATTTACACAAAAAAGCATACTACTCTTTATCTAAAATATATAAACGATAACTCACCTTTACAAATTCTTTTTGAAATTCAAAACAGACTCAGAAACACACCAATTATTCTTTAGCAGAATTAAAGGTATGCACTCCAGAGGCTGGAACCAACAAAGGCACCGAAAAGCTGATATTCATCACACATATCTCTCATGTCAGCCAATAAAAACTCTTCCCTCACTTTTTTCAAATCAACACCCTTCCCCCCTCTGCCCTTTCTACCTCTTTTCCATAGCAACTACCGCCTGCCAGACCTGTCATGGTGACAAGTTCACACAACAATGTTTCAAATGAACTCTGAACTCTCAGTACACCTGCTAATCCACTGCAATCTTTCATAACAACATTTTTAAATGACCATTCAAAATGCATCTTTCAAAGAACACATCCATGCACCCTAACTTTCTGTTTTCAGCAATGGAAATACACCAATCACTGCTAATGAATCATTTGCACTTAAACTCCACAGTTTTTTACATTACAAACATCACTATTTCAACTGCCATTTCATTCCCACACTTCATCTGACTGCAGCAAAAACTCCTCCAGCTATGTTTTCAGTCTGGATTCTTGGACATAGCTACATCCACTGGGCTCACAGGTATGCTGATAACAGAAATTTACACAACCTCAATTTTCAAAATGTGGAAATCAAATGGATTGGTCGAAGAGGATTGAAATGTCACCAATTGATACCATTGGTGAAAACTTTTTACATTTGCCAACCCCTGACCTCATAATAGTGCACTGTGGAGGAAACGATTTGGGCACTTTGACTGGGGTAGGTCTGGAAATGCTTTTAAAGGACACCTTTGAGCAATTGATGACACTTTTTCCTCAAACTGCCGTGGTATATTCCAATATATGCCAAAGACAAAAATGGAGGTGGTCCAATCAATTTTGTCCACAAATTGAGAAATCGAGGAAGCATGTAAATAAGTCTGTTTCAGCTTACATGAGGGACCATGGAATGGGCTGCATCTACAACAATAACTTGCGTTACTACATGCAAGATATCTACAGAGGAGATGGCGTGCATTTCTCAGATGAGGGGAACAGAGTTTTCATACTAAATTTAAGAATGTGTATTGGTTCCTACTTATAAGTTTCTAGAACTTACACAGAACACAAAAGCTCTTTTCAGAGCTACCTTAACTTAGTTAACTCTTTTGAAATTTCGAATATACCCTTTTTCTCTTATTTTCACTTAAATTTGCTTCCCAGTACGCTACCCAGTTCGCGTACCGGCAGCTAACCACGCGAAAAAATCAATTTTTTTTCTCGACATATAGGAGCCTCCTCAGCCACCCTCAGAAAACTTAGGGAGACAGGATACGTCTAAAGTACCCCAAACTACCCATTCTGAACATTATTTACCCTCCATCTTATATCTCAATTCTACCGAAACACAAAATGGAGGAGTCCCGTAACGCTGCAAGTTCGCGTACCGGGAAACGCACTGACAAGCACTCGCTCAAAAAAGGTGGGAAAGTAATTTACAGAAAAACCACTGGAGACACTTTCACCAATTAAACAGTAGCTCATACTACATACCAATCCCTACCATTTTCACAAATTTCGTTGGAATACCATTTAGCCATTTAGCATGTAGAACTCTCTAAAATCCCTGAGGTAAATTACTTCACAAAACATATCGGAAGTGTTGGAAATGACAACCAATTAAAATATTACTTTAAATTTCTACTATTATATCATGACATTTGATTGGTTATGTACCTGAATATATATAAACAAAGAGAGAGAAACACAGCCATTTTGACTACTACTTCGTGAAGTGCAGAACAACTAAAAATCAACTGATAACTTCAAGTTATATTTAAAAGGTAAGATATTATTTATAAAACTGAAGTATGTTCTGTACTGAAAGCTAATTAGAAAAACATTTTCAGACAGTTATATTCTATCACTCTGTAATACTTATAGAATAAAATAGACTTCTCTGTTTTAGTTATGGCAGGGCCAGTCCAAGGATTTGCAAGGCCCTGGGCTAAAAGGGAACGTGCGCGAGGCCCCCTCCAAATTACATAAGTGGCCACTTGCAAGGAGAACATTCACAGACACTGTGGGGGCCCCATTGTCCAGCATTTTGACGCCCCCACAGTTTTAACTTTTAATCCACACGCATTTCTCACACCTTCATAGGTGTGAGAATTGATTGTGGTCTAAAAGTTAAAACTGAGGGTGCGCCAAAATGCTGGACAATGGGCCCCCCACAGTGTCTGTGAATGGTCTCCTTGCAATTGAGGGAGCGTCTCCTTCTCCCTCCCCTATACCTCCTGACACCATACATGAGAGGCCCAAGGAGGGGGCCCCCTGCAATAGACCTTAATTACAGGCGACACCTTTCTTTGTGATAGATCTCCAGGAAAACAAAAGGACACATCACCAGGGCGTGGCACCATGCTGGTGGGCTAAGTGCGAGGTCCTGAACGGCAGCCCACGCTGCCCATGCCTAGCGCCGGCCCTGAATTAAGGATAGAGTTAGACTTCTCTAGTATAATTCAGAATTGACTAAGAGTTTATTTGATAATTGTCTTCATATTTCTACTTCCAATTTGATACATACACTGCCCAAAGAAAAAAACACTGTTTAAATAACCAAACTGCCTGTCTGTACTGAAACCCAACAGTGCCCTATCTGTACTGATATATTTTATAAAAATTCATTTTTCAGAATTCAAAATGGAAGGACAAGAAAACAACTTGAAAACTGAAACAGAAAAACAAAAGGAGACGGAAGTTGACCAGGATTTCTACGACGATACAATAAACAATGAACTTGTGCAATGTGTAGATGCAGTAGATTTTCTACTGAAAAATGAAGAAAAAAATGATCATGATTTTTTAGATTTTCTTTTAAATTTTGAAAAACAATCTGAAAAATACATTTATATTTCTTAATTCAAAAATTGTTTGACACAATATTTATTTTTATATGTATATTGAAAACTAGTAGCAAATTGATTATAACGTGAAGTCAGACTTTAAATATACTGTGCAACTTTTTGGTGTAACATACTAACTTTGTTCATAGTTACTTCCTTTCTCCCACTATATAATCCCCAATGTGTATTTAACATCTCTTTATCATCTCCTGCCTCCATGTTGTTTCGGCTTTCCAGACAGACTATGGTATGAATTCCATATACCACAATAACTTCTTTAACAACAAGCAAGATATCTACAAAGGAGACGGCGTTTATTAATTTATAGACTCTGCATTGGTACCTACATGTAGCTACGTAAATAAAAAAATTAAAAAAAAACAACAAAACGAACAATTGATAAACATACAATAAGTTAAAAGTCAATCATTCTTGTTTCCTTATAGTACGCTCCCCAGACCGCTTTCGGGTACGCGTACCGGGCGCACCCCACGAAAAAAACATTTTTTTTTTTTTTTTGCACGGCGGGGCCCTTTTAAAGCCTCCACATCAAACCTAGGGGGTCAAGGAGGATCTACTATGCCCCCTTATGGGCATTTGCCCCTTCATTCTGGCCTCCTCTTGTCTCTCGATCCTACCGAGAGACAAGATGGCGGCCGCTACGGACTGTTTAGAATGTTGACAAACACCGGAGAGCCAATCAGCTTCGCTTCGCAAAGCTCCGTTACGCGAAAAGTACGCAAACTGGTGCGCTATCCGGTACGCTGTCACATATATATCTGTTTTTTTAAACGTTAATTTCTCAAAATCCACTGGAGCACATATATTGAGACCCAGCAAAGGCACATCGGGCTAACAGTCCCTACAATTTTGCCAAGTTTCGTGCAAATCCATTCAGCCGTTCGAGCTAAAAGTGAGGCCAAACGCCCTATGGAAAAATGAATGGGAAAAACGCGTTTTGGGACCCCCCTTTTTCTCGCCCCCCCCTTGACGAAACCCCCCCAAATTTTCAGGGGCTGCTCAGAAACAAAAGGTGCCATTTTCCTGAAAATTTCAGCCGATTCCGTCCACAAACGCCAAAGTTATTATACATAGAATTTTCAAAAGTTCCATAGAGAAAAAATCCTAACTATATATACCTACTGGCGACCGCCAGTAGGTAATATATATATATATATATATATATATATTCACTGAAAAAACCATAGGTTTCACACCAGTTATAGTTAGGAATTAGCATTTAAAAAACCTATTAAATTCACTGACAAAACCATAGGTTTCACACCAGTTATAGTTAGCTGGAAATTTTACTGACATAAAACCATTGAAATTCCCACGTTATAGTTAGTTGGACTCACTATAACTTGCGCGCCTGCAATGCACTGCTGATGACGTCACATATTACATCACTCATGACATGGTCAGTGACATCACTCATGACATCACCGATGACACCATCCTTGTGACAGAGTGACAGACCTAATTTCAGTGTAATGTAACGCTTGAAACACATATTCAAAAATAGAAACAAACATTTTCAAAAAAATGGAGATACCCAAACCAGTAACAACAACCAATTCAGTAATTCCACCATCTATATACACATCCACTCATTCACCAACAGTTCTATATAGTCACTCATATATATACTCACTCATCATATGCAGTGATACACCTATACATCCTGTTACACATCAGCAGTCATCCAAAAGTTACTCACACACATACTCACACATGCAAATAAACTATTAAACATCCATGTATTTGCATATACATTTATACACACACTACCACCTTACTTCTAAGGAAACTTACACATACTTACTCTCTTAAACAATCACTTATAGAAACACATACTTATTTAAACAGGAACTCCTACAATCTCTCACTATATATACTATACTCACTTATATACATCAATACTCACATATACTAGATTAAAACATATGTCGTTACTAATGAAGACACTAGTGAGACAGTCATTCACTCACTAACGCACACATATACACACTCATCCACCCATACAGTCCTGCACATATGCTGTCTTCAAAACACATACAAACAGTGAGTCAGTCACCAACCCCTGCAGCCACTTATACACAAAGAGAAACACTGATACAAACATTTAAATATTTAAACAATACTCGCTAATATATGTATTCACTAAGATACACTTAATAAGCCAGTTAACCAACCAATTTTTTTAAAAAAAAACATCCATTTACACACTTATTTAAACATTTATTCTTCCATCGACCTTTACAAATACATATATAAAACAAATTTATTTTTCAGAAAGACACACATTCACTGGATGGTGTCATCAGTGATGTCATGAGTGATGTCACTGACCATGTCATGAGTGATGTAATATGTGACGTCATCAGCAGTGCATTGCAGGCGCGCAAGTTATAGTGAGTCCAACTAACTATAACGTGGGAATTTCAATGGTTTTATGTCAGTAAAATTTCCAGCTAACTATAACTGGTGTGAAACCTATGGTTTTGTCAGTGAATTTAATAGGTTTTTTAAATGCTAATTCCTAACTATAACTGGTGTGAAACCTATGGTTTTTTCAGTGAATTTCAAAGGTTTTTTAAATGCTAATTCCTAACTATAACTGGTGTGAAACCTATGGTTTTTTCAGTGAATTTCAAAGGTTTTTTTAATGCTAATTCCTAACTATATAAGACCTGAAAGCCCACCAGGAATCTCCAGTATGCGCCAGGGGACTGCATTGCAGAGAGGTGTAATGAAGCCACAACCCTTTTTACACCTCTCTGCAACGCAGCCCCGTGCATGTTTGAAGAGGGGGAACTAATTCCCCTTGCATACTGGGGGCCCCTGGGGGCCAATTAGCCCACCTCGAACCTCCAGTATGCGCCAGGGGCTGCATTGCAGAGGTGTAATGAGACTATGCCCCTTGTTACACCTCTCTGCAACGCAGCCCACTGCCGCGTTTGCAGAGGGGGAACTAATTCCCCTTGCATACTGGGGGTCCCTGGGGTCAACTAGTCCACCAGGAGCCTCCAGTATGCGTGAGGGAGCTGCATTGCAGAGAAGTGTAATGAGGCCACACCCTTGTTACACCTCTCTGCAATGCAGGCCACTGGCGCGTTTGCAGAGGGGGGACTAATTCCCCTTGCATACTGGGGGTCCCTGGATCATATCTGCCCAAACACCGATATTCCGAACGATTGTAAATGACTTTTCTTGAGAAACATTTGGATTTGGATTATCATGTCCTATACTTTGGAATTTTTGAAAGACTGACTTTGAGGATGCTATAAATTACTCAAGTCTGCCCGAATTGTGTGGGTAAAATTGATACCTAGTCACTTTGAATAAGAATATACTTATGTCTCGTCTAACATTTGGAAGAAATATCTAGTTATATGACAACTGGATACCGACATAACTTGAAGGAAATAAGAACGCCCTGAAGAAGTTCTGTTGTACAGAACGAAACGTTTCGGCTGGCTGTGGTACATAAACTTAAGAGAAAAAAAAGCATTTGAATATACACCAAGATTCAGCGCTTCAATAAGGACTCTAAGTGATATGATTTGATTGGACTCATTGTGAAAGTGGTGCTGTGCCAAACTTTGGAATATTCTCCACTACTCTCTACTACTTACTTTCTCCTACTCCACTACTCTCAAATACTCACTGTCTACTACTCATTCTCTACTATTCTACTACTCTCTACTACTCTCTCTCTACTACTCACTCCCTACTACTCGCTACTCACTACTCCCTACTACTCACTATCTACTACTCTCTACTACTCACTCTCTACTACTCTCTCTCTACTACTCACTCTTTACTACTCACTACTACTCTCTACTACTCACTCTCTACTTCTCACTCTCTACTACTCACTCTCTACTACTCTCCCTCTACTACACACTTTCTACTACTCTCTACTACTCACTCTCTACTACTCTCTGTCTACTAGTCTCTACTACTCACTCTACTACTCACTCTCTACTACTCACTACTATTCTCTCTGCTACTCATTCTCTACTACTCTCTACTACTCACTCTCTACTACTCACTCTCTACTACTCACTCTTTACTACTCTCTACTACTCACTTTCTACTGCTCTCTACTACTCACTCTACTACTTACTCCCTACTACTCTCTACTACTCACTCTCTACTACTCTCTACTACTCACTCTACTATTCACTCTACTACTCTCTACTACTCACTCTCTGCTACTCTCTCTACTGCTCTCTACTACTCTCTACTACTCACTCTCTACTCTCTATTACTCACTCTCTACTCTCTACCTCTCTCTTCTTCTCTCTCTACTAATCTCTACCTCTCTACCGCTACCTCTCTACCTCTCTACCTCTACACCTCTACCTCTCTACCTCTCTCTACACGCACACATATACACATATATGCATATATATATGCATATGCATTTATATATATGTATGTGTATGTATAAAAAAAACAACAAAACATTTTTTTTTTAAACAGCTACTTTTAAAACTGTCATTCTTTTTCCCCATGGTAGGCTCCCCGGTACGCGCACCGGTGCGCGTACCGGGCGCTCCCCCCGTGAAAATCAAAAATTTTTTATTTATTTTTTGCCCCGCGGGGCCCTTTTATGGCCCCCACATCAAACCTAGGGGGTCAAGGGGGGTCTACTCTGCCCCCTTATGGTCATTTCCCTCTTTGTGTTGGCCACCTCTCGTGTCTCGATCCTACCGAGACACAAGATGGCGGCCGCTCCGGACTGTTTAGAATGTTTACAGACACCCCAGAGCCAATCAGCTTTCTGCGCGCAAGTCGCGTGGCGCGCCCGGTGCGCGTACCGGTGCGCGTACCGGAGCGCGGCTATAGATATATATATATTTTTGAACCTTAATTACTCAAAATCCACTGGAGCACATATCTTGAGACATAGCAAAGGCACATCGGGCTACCAGTCCCTACAATTTTGCCAAGTTTGATGGAAATCCATTCAGCCGTTCGGGCTAAAAGTGAAATCGACCACCCTATGGAAATTAACATGGGGAAAACGCGTTTTGGGACCCTCCTTTTATCTCAGCCCCTGCTTGACGAATCCCCCCCAAACTTTCAGGGAAGGACCGGAACGCCGCGAGGCCATTTTGAGGAAATTTTGAGGCAGATCGTCAACCGGCGCCAAAGTCATTCCAAATAGAATTTTGAGATTTAACATTGAAAAAAATCCTAACTATAACTACCTACTGGCGACCGCCAGTAGGTAATATATATATATATATATATATATATATATATATATTCACTGAAAAAACCAAAGGTTTCACACCAGTTATAGTTAGGAATTAGCATTTAAAAAACCTATGAAATTCACTGAAAAAACCATAGGTTTCACACCAGTTATAGTTAGGAATTAGCATTTAAAAAACCTATTAAATTCACTGAAAAAACCATAGGTTTCACACCAGTTATAGTTAGCTGGAAATTTTACTGATATAAAACCATTGAAATTCCCACGTTATAGTTAGTCGGACTCACTATAACTTGCGCGTGCAATGCACTGCTGATGACATCACATATTACATCACTCATGACATGGTCAGTGACATCACTCATGACATCACTGATGACACCATCCAGTGAATATGTGCCTTTCTGAAAAAGTAAATATTAGTGAGTAATGTTTAAATATTTAAATATATATATTAGTGTTTTACTTTGTGTATAAGTGGCTACATGTGTTGGTAAGTAGCTACATGCGTATGTATATGGGTTATTAGATGTTTCTCTTAGTATCAGTATGAGTGTCTATATGGTTTGGTGGGGGTATTACTTAGCACATAGATGCATGAGTGACTGACTCTCTGTTTCTATGTTTTGAAGACAGCATATGTACAGGACTGTATGGGTGGATGAGTGTCTATATGTGTTTGTTAGTGAGTGAATGACTGTCTCACTAGTGTCTTTATCAGTAACTACATATGTTTTAATCTAGTATATATGAATATTGATGTATATAAGTGAGTATATGTGAGAGTAAGAGATTGTAAGAGTTCCTGTTTAAATAAGTATGTGTTTCTATAAGTGATTGTTTAAGAGAATAAATATGTGTAATTTTAAATAGAAGTAAGGTGGAAGTGTGTGTATAACTCTATATTCAAATAAATGGATGTCCAATAGTTTATCTGCACGTGTGAATATGTGTGTGAGTAACTTTTGGATGAATGTCGGTGTGTAACAGGATGTATAGGTGTATCACTTCATATGATGAGTGAGTATATGTATGAGTGACTATATAAAACTATTGGTGAATGAGTGGATGTGTATATAGATAGTGGAATTACTGAATTGCTTGTTGTAACTGATATAGGTATCTCCATTTTTTTAAAAATTTCAGTTTCTATTTTTGAATATGTGTCTCAAGGGTTACATTATAGTGAAAGGAGGTCTGTCACTATGTCACAAGGATGGTGTCATGAGTGATGTCACTGACCATGTCATGAGTGATGTAATATGTGATGTCATCAGCAGTGCATTGCACGCGCAAGTTATAGTGAGTCCGACTAACTATAACGTGGGAATTTCAATGGTTTTATATCAGTAAAATTTCCAGCTAACTATAACTGGTGTGAAACCTATGGTTTTTTCAGTGAATTTAATAGGTTTTTTAAATGCTAATTCCTAACTATAACTGGTGTGAAACCTATGGTTTTTTCAGTGAATTTCATAGGTTTTTTAAATGCTAATTCCTAACTATAACTGGTGTGAAACCTTTGGTTTTTTCAGTGAATTTCATAGGTTTTTTTAATGCTAATTCCTAACTTTTTATATAGACTCATACCTATGTGTTTTTTAGTGAATTGCTAAAGTATGTTTTTGTAAAAATGAACACTATAATGTATATTGAGATAATATTTTTAATTTAAAATATTTTTTTTTATATTTCGCTTTCGGTGCGCGCACCGGTGCGCGTACCGTCAGCGCACTAACAAAAAAAAAGAAAAAAAAATGAAGGAGGGACTGTGTAATAGATAGTAAGACAGATAAAAAGTGTAAAAGGAAGTAACTGAGAAAAGAAAAATGAATAAGGGAGCAAAAGAAAGAAGAAATAGGAAGAAGACTAAAGCAGAGGTTAAGGGAGATTGTAAATGGATGTTGAAAGTAAAAAGAAGGACAGTTAAGTATGGGAATGTCAGGTAGTGACGGAATCAGAGGAAAAGAATAGCAGTGATTGAGGGAAAGTAAATATCAGTGAATATAAGTAAAAAGGGGTGAAAGAGGGTACATGTAAGTGAATAAGGGTAACACATGGGGAGTAATAGAGACAAACAAGAGAGAGAGTAAAAGAAGGACTGTCACAAAGGGACTAAGTGAACCAGTAAAAAAGGTAAGTGAAGGAGTGTGCATAGGCAGAAGTACTGAAAGAAATTGAATGTGGTCGGAAGTAAACATGGAACAAAAGAATAAGTGAGGGAAGCAAAGTAAGGAAATAGGGGTGCGGTAGGGTGACAGAAAAATAGTGAAAATAAAACAAAAGGTGATAACAAAAAAGATTTTGTAAACACACTTACCATATAATCAATGCAAACTTGTATCTATGAAAGATAAAAGAAAAAACACGTTATAATTTCTTAAAAATATATAATAAAATAGAAACAACAGTTCATGAGGTTTAAAAATCTACAAAAGTTTACTAAGAAATGATGCAATAGTGAAGGATACAAAAACAGAAAGAAAGTAATGTAGAAAGAGAAAAAAAAAGGAAAAAGAAATAGAAAGAGAACAAATTCCTAAAGGTAAATAAGATACTAAAAGAATGTAAGATATCAAATCAAAATCAGTAAAGATAAGAAAATAAAAGAAAAATGAGTGAAAAGGAGAGAAGTCTGATTGAGAAACTATAAATAAAAAAGAGGAATAGAAGATGATTGAGAGTGAGTGAAGTAAAGTAACAGAGTGAAGGGATGAAAGGAATGAAGTTAGTATAGAACGATGGATAAAACAGGAGTGAGAGAGTAAGTACACAGAAAGACAAAAGGAAGAACTAAGTGAACTACAGTACAATGGATGCGAAAGAAAAAAAAAGGAGAAAAAGAAAGAGAGGGTTAGGAAACTAAAGCAGTGGTACTGTGAGAATATGAAAAAGATAAAAAGTGGTGGAAGGAACAGAGGAAATGCAGACAGTTCCTATTAGATTAAGAAGTTGTGAATGAAGTGCACTAAAGAAACAGCGATGAAAAAAGAGTGTAAATTAGTAAAGAGAGGTAAATAAGGGTGAAAAAGAAAATGAGTATAAGACAATGTGAACACAATATAAATTACACAATGCAAACTACACAATAACTTCTACAATATGTTACATTATTTATTTTTGCTGTTCTCAGAATATATTGAATTTCACTTAAATTAGTGAGATCAAAGTCTTCATCATATAACAGCGGGAAAAAAAAAACACAATCTAAAAGATTGTGTTTAAAAAAACCCATTCAAACATACATCTCATATAAGTACACTAATCTTTGATTCACTTACTTTTCCGTGAGACCAAATTGCAGATAGTGAAGGTCCTTTTGGTGGAAAAAAGTCTGCTGTGCTCTATAACTTCCATTTCATCGACTTCCTATGAAAAAAGATCTAACAACATCATATGTTACACTTTCCTCACGGCCAATTTGTGTCAGATATATCAGTATTTTTTACTTTGAGATCCACTTAAAGTATCTACATGAGATTGCAGATAGTGAAGGTCCTTTTGGTGAAAAAAAGTCTGCTGTGCTCTATAACTTCGATTTCATCAACTTCTAACAACATCATATCTTACATTTTCCTCACGGCCAATTTGTGTCAGATATATCAGTATTTTTTACTTTGAGATCCACTTAAAGTATCTACATGAGATAAATAATTTCAAATATTAGATTAACTAACTAACTAACTAACTTTTATTAACTATTCCCGTCTTCAAAGGCCAATTCCCTTTACTAAAACTTTGGTTTTAAAAACACTAGATAAGAATTTGTAGAGTCATAAGGCAAACGTTGTTTATAAGTTAAATGAGAATCATTGCAGTAACTCCATCCATTTTCAGATTTTAAGTAGCATGTATAATGTCCTGAGGTGGTCGAAGATCCATCATGATAAATAATAGCTTCAGTTGTAAAGGTCCTTCCAGAAATTGATAACTGAGAAGCCACAAAATTTTTGATAGAAGTTGTCAATTTAGTTCCATCAGGTCTACATCGTTGGAAAACTAAAATAATATACTGCCCATACCTTTGTATAAATAATGTGGACAGCATTGTACAGTTACATTGGGTACACACCATATTATGATCTGCTGCTTTAACTAGATTTTTAAAAGACACTGATTTACAGTCTGGTAAAGTCAAATATATAAATCTTTCAGTGTCTATTGTAGTAGTACTTGATAAACTACAATTGTGGCAGTCATGCTGCCATTGATAAGAAAGACTGAAAAGATTATCTACATCTACACCTTCATCTTCCAAAACACCAAACATATACATTAAAAATTCCTGACAATCCTGCTGAATGTTCTGTGAAAATTTATCTTGACCAGAACACAAATCTAAAATATTTCGAATTTCTGTTACACTTTCTATTTGTGCTGTAACACTGCTACATTTCTGAAACACAGAATTCAATAAACCACACAATCTTTGATCCAGATTTTCAACAATCTGTTCTTGTAAACTTTTAAGAAAAAAAACAACATTAACCACTACATTAGCATAGCAGTTGACACCAGAACTGTTTTCAAACTGAAATCCAACAACATTTTCTCCACAATTCTTTTTCTTCCTGTTTTCAATTACAGTTTTCTCTACTTTTTGTCTTTTTGCAACTACCTCACTACAATTATCCTCATTTCTTCTTTTTCGGCCTACCACACGTTTTTCAAACAGAGGATATTGAGGCAAATGTGGAGCATACTCTCTTCTTAACCTATTGTATTCTTTAACACAATCTAGATCGGCAGAAATCTTTGTCTCATCACACGCAATCAAGTACAATCCTGATAAAGTTCTGACTCGAGATAATGCCACATATGCCATACCCTCTTTAAACACAGATCTTCCAATGTTCACCAATGCACTATCTACACTTAAACCTTGAGATTTATGAATTGTCACCGCATACGCCAAACAAACAGGAAACTGTTTTCGGCGAACATATAAGTCTTTTACAAGTAAAAATCTAGCAGAACAACGACTTATTTGTTGTACTTGTTCAATGCCATCAAATTTTATTTTTAAAAATTCAATTCCATCTCTATTTCTGTAATTCACAAAATCAACAACATAACCCATTGCTCCATTTACCAGACCGCTTTCAACATTTAAATTCCTTCTCAAAATGATACGACAATTTAAACACACATTCAGAGTCTTTTCAAAACCAGCTGTTTTTGAAATACTTTTCTCCAATGAATGCAATTTAGTTTTCAAATTTTCTGACAAAACAATTGTTGCACCCATATGCTCTATTTTATCTATTGCTTCCAGTTTCACAATCTCTTCATTTTCTAAGTCTAACATTTTTTGATTGAAGATGGAACATTCTTGCAGAGTTGGCATCAAACATATCCCAGATTTCTTCTCAGTCATTTTTTTAAAAATATTCTCTGGAAGAATGTTTTCATTTGCATACAAATTTGAAATTAATCGACTATGCAAAGCTTTTTTCCCTTTCTCAGTCATTTTTCCAATTCTTACATCTTGTAGAATATTTTTATAATCTTCATCCTTGGCCTGTCGCATATTTTGAAGCAGTTCAGCATATTTAAAATTTAGCCATATATTAACATTTCCAATGCTTCCAAGGGACTTCCTGGTATCTTCATGCGTGAGCATTTTAAACACTGGTTGTCCTTTTACTGGAGTCAACTGCAATAGATCTCCAAAAACAATAATGTGTTTTCCTCCAAATAACACATCATAGTCTGTTTTAAGAATTTCTTGCATTCTCAAATGCACAAAAGCAAGCATTAGATTTGAGACCATGCTTACTTCATCTATGATAAGAAGTTTCATTTTCTTCAAGACTCTTGAAACTTCAGAACACGCATCTCCAGATAGCTTGTTGTAATGCAATTTATTATCATGTTCAACTGGCAGCATCAATAAACGATGTAGAGTAATCCCTTTAATGTTATGTGCTGCCAGACCAGTTGGAGCAGTTACAACACAAGACAGTGGTGAATCAGTCCTTTTCTGCAGATAACTTGCAACGGCTTTAATTAGAAAACTTTTTCCTGTCCCCGCTTCTCCACTTACATACAGTCGGACAGGGTCAAATAATATACATGAGCACTCTTTTTTCTCATGTCTGAATCCATGTTCAATCTGCTCTGTGACTTCATCATATATCTTTTTCTGCTCAATGTTTAGTTGCGTTACCAAATCTTCTAAGTTAACTCCATCCTCTTGAGCTTGTTCCATAGCTCTTTCCACCTCATCCATGGCAGTGGCAGCTTCATTTTGGATAATTGGTCCTCCTAGTGGATCCTGGCTCAATGAAGTAGAACTCTGACTATCTTGAGAACTGTTTCTAGCTATCTCTTCAGCAATTGTGGTTTCTTGCTCCATTTCTTCATTCAACATTTGCAGATAATTTAGAAAAATAGGACATTCTATGGTATCCTTAGTTGCATTAAAAGAGTCTTCATAACAGAGAAAATCTCCAAGTAGTTCCTCTTCTGTACGCCATGGCTTAAAGAGTTGCAAAAGAGCTAAATAGTAAAATTCTCTTTTGTCTGGAACTTCACAACTCAATTTTCGATGATTAATCAAATGGCCTTTTTTCTGCTTCACTAGACATCCTTCATAGCCAATGAGTGCATATTTTCCATTATTGATATCTTCTGTGATGTTCCTCTTATAACTGTAGTTTTGAAGAACTTCATACAAACATGTGTTCTCAAGGTGAGTACTTCTATTTGGATAGTATGTATCCAACATATTTGTCTTCAAAATATCTGTACTGTTTGGTTCTTTTTCCGCCAAATATTCAATTTCTTGTACAGATTTCAAAACTCGGTTTCGTGTTGCAGCAAGACCAAGACTCACCCAAATGATTGTTCTTGATTTGGCATAGAGACTTGCTGATGATAACCGATCAGAACATTCATATGCTCCAATTTCTCGATGCGACAACATCTTCAGACTGAAACTGTATAATTTCTTGCTTAGACTCTTTTCATGTGAAATGTCCTCCCACATTTCCTTCAGTTCTGTCTTTTCTTTTTTGGTGATGTAAGATGTCACATATCGAGCCACAGCAATAGAGTTGTCAGCAACGAACTGAATATCCATGTTAGCATTCCACATGGACAAAATCACTGGGTTGTAATCGTTGATGTACTTAGATTCTTCATTTCTTTTCAAATTATATGTGTTTTTGGGAGATTTTCTCGTCACAGTATGTCGTAGAGATGACATCAAATTATTTACTCTTCCTTTAGAAATCACTGGTCGAGGAAATGCAAAACGACATTTCGTGTAGTACTTTTCCTTGTTTTTAAATTTTCGACGACAGTACTTTCCACAACGATGAGATTGAAAACGTAAAACTTGTTGCCTTAAATTGTTTTCTTCAGTAGATTTTGGAACAGCACATGTTGAATACTCTTCAATGAAACTCATCACTGTTTCATCTGAATCTGATCCAAATTTGGGTGCATCTTTAATCCACAACAACATATGTATATGAGGAGCACCTCTCGCTTGATATTCCTTCCTCCAAAAGAAATCCAAAACCTCTCCAAGGGGAGGATTTTTTTTGTTGGTAATAAAAGACATCATAGCTTCAAATCTATGATTAAAATATCTGCAAACATTCACTGGATCTAAAGAACACAGTTCTCCTGGTGTTTTCAATTCTATATTTGGTATGTTTTCATTTGCCTCTCGTAGAAATTGAAGTAAATCGTCCCAGGCATACTCAGCACAGCTAAGAGTGAGGAACCATGTAGGAGTTCCTAAGTTTCTTAGCATACATTTCAATTCTCCATGACGACGAAACCAATACTCGTTGGTTCCACGTTGACATGCCATGAGATTGATTAGCTGAGATTCCAAAATACTGTCTTGCAGATTAACTTTCTCCATAAAGTCCCTTGCACATACATTTTGCAAATGAGGTCCACTTTTTAATATATGATTAACTGCATAAGAAAGCCCAGACAAATCACTTTCAAACAGTAGATGAAATAAATATGGAATGCATTGACGAAACCTTGGATCTTCTGCATATAATCTTAGAGTCCGGTATTCAGCTGCAGGAATTTGAACTGGTCGATCATCATATCGTCCACCACAACCTGTTGGAAATAATTGTGGAAAACAACGAGCTTCCAAACTTTCTTCCCATACACTAATGGGACTTCCTTTTGCTGCCTTCATTTGAAACAAGTCAATTGCATTTCCCATTACTTCTTTGGAATGCAAAGGATGAACAGTATAATGTTCATATATTTCTTCAGTTCTAGACACATCAACTTTTTCAATTTGACCAACTGAAGAATCACTATCTTCTTCTGTAGCTGTTTCCTCTACTCCAACACTTACATGTTTGTAGTACTCATTGTTTTTAACTAAATACAACGTTGCCTTCTTGACTTTTTTAACATCCACTAAATCTTGCCAAATTTTCTTACTCTTTGTTGGAACCCCATTAACTAGAATAACTAAAGGATCTTCTTCTACTCTTTCTACACCAATTGTATTAATATTTTTCTTTACATCTAGAGGCAAATAAACAACTCTTCCCTTTAATCCTCTCAGTAAATCTGATGGAGGCAATTTCCCTGTCTTAGGCTCCATGCGAACAATAGCCTGAAAAGGATGGACACATTGAATCAAAATAGATTCATAAGTATTTAGATCCATCAATTCAGAAGGAATATCTATCAACTGAAGATTATTATAAACTGCTCTTGCAGGCATTCTATTTTCATTTAATTTTTTCAAACAATAAGTGCAAATACGCTGATCCAAACTCAAATCAAAAGAATTCTCCACCAACAAATAACTTACAAAATCCTCCCATTCACTATTATTTTCCAATTCACTTTTTGCATATAAATCAACTAACCTAGTCTGAATTTTATAATGAGTCCGTCGACAACACACACAAGTTACATTAGGCCTCTCACTTGATTTCACCTTAAACTTGATAATTTCCTCATCAAACTTTTCAATACTTGAAATTTGTCCATTATCTTCTGCATTACCATCCATTACTATATCTATTTCTACACTGTCCTCTTTGTTCCCAAAATAACAAAACTCAATTTCTTCACAAATAGTCTTCACATCCACTTCAGATCCATGCAAAAGAGCACTATTTAACTGTTTAAGCTTAAGTGCAGGACTTTTTGCATAATACAACTTCCTCACTAATTTCCTTACGTTATTATGATGCACTGCTAACATCCTAAAATGATGAAAAACACTCCGACAAACTTTTCTAGAAAGACATGCTAGTGAATGCCCTTGCAAACCTGTGCTTTCTCTCACTCTGCAAGGATCTAACTCTTGCAGGATCTTCATTTTTTGTTTGAGACTTTTTTTACTATATGTACGTAAGAAATTTCGAAGCAAATCAATTGATTCCTGTCGCACACTACAAATACTACTGCATTTCCATGTGTACACTGGACCCTTAGTACGTCTCCCTAAAACTTCATCAGCTAAGACCTCTTCTGCATCTCTAGATACAAGTTTCTCTTTTTCCATCACACAACTATCTTTCACCTCATATGCACGACCACTGGTGTCAACTGCATGCACCAAATCATTTTCCTGAAAGTAACTCTCCTCATTAAAAAAAGGCTCAGAACTTGAACTATGCATCCATTCACCAGAAAATACTTCACAAAAATTACTCCGATTAATAATTCTTTTCCATCTACTGTTCGATTTGAAAACATCCATTGCCTTATTAAGTATCCTAATTCTATTGATTATTAAAATAAATAATTTTTTCTTAACTTCAAAAGCCTGATCAACAATCTTTTCTACACTTTTCTTTTTCTTGTAAAAAGCAGCTTTTAGTTTACTTTTCTTTTCATTTTTTAGCAAATTTAAAACTACCCTATTGCGAAACATTCGCCTACGAATGTCCCTAAAAACATTTACCCTTCTATTGCTAACCATTCTCTTCTCTCCTGGTCCAATGGAAACATTTTTTGTGGGCTTCTCTTTCCTTTTTAGATTTGTTGACTTTTTCTGTATATTCACATTAGCAATTTCATTTTTTTTCCTACGACATATGTTGCGAAGAAAAGACTTAATTGGCTTACCAGAAGCTTTTCTGGTGTTTTTTGAAGTAGTTGTTGAAGAGGATTCCATAAACTCTGTTGTTGATGTTCTCCTTTTCCGTATGGTATTTTTGATATTTCTTTGCCTTGAAGGCATTTTTGCTTCCTTTTCAGAAGTTGATTTGAATCTGTTGTTCTGTTAAAAAAACACATGAAAGACCACTATTAGCAAACAACAAAGTAATGTTAAAAAGCAAACAATATAAACAATAAATTGCAACATATTTAAGTTTATACAATAGCAACACATGGCTTTATTTTTAAAGGCCTTGCGCCACCAGTGCGTCACTTATTACCCATGTTTAAAGTCAAGCATCAGCTGCACATGGCATTCATAAATAAGGGCCAAATGCAAATACCAATCAATTGCACCCAAAAATCGATTTTTCAATAACATGTAAGAAACACTGCGCAAAACCTAAGTACAACCACTCAATATCATCAAACAAAGTCAGGGTCTGATTTATAAAGGCCTTGCGCCACCAGTGCGTCACTTATTACCCATGTTTAAAGTTTTGCATCGGCTGCACATGGCAATCATAAATAAGGGCCAAATACATATACCAATCAATTGCACCCAAAAATCGATTTTTGAATAACATGTAAGAAACACTGTGCAGAACCTATGTACAACCAATCAATATCATCAAACAAAGTCAGGGCCTTATTTATGAAAGCCTTGCGCCACCAGTGTGTCACTTATTACCCATGTTTAAAGTCATGCATCAGTTGCACATGGCAATCATAAATAAGGGCCAAATACATATACCAATCAATTGCACCCAAAAATCGATTTTTCAATAACATGTAAGAAACACGGCGCAGAACCTATGTACAACCAATCAATATCATCAAACAAAGTCAGGGCCTTATTTATGAAAGCCTTGCGCCACCAGTGCGTCACTTATTACCCATGTTTAAAGTCATGCATCAGCTGCACATGGCAATCATAAATAAGGGCCAAATACATATACCAATCAATTGCACCCAAAAATCGATTTTTCAATAACATGTAAGAAACACGGCGCAGAACCTAAGTACAACCACTCAATATCATCAAACAAAGTCAGGGCCTTATTTATGAAAGCCTTGCGCCACCAGTGGGTCACTTATTACCCATGTTTAAAATCATGCATCAGTTGCACATGGCAATCATAAATAAGGGCCAAATACATATACCAATCAATTGCACCCAAAAATCGATTTTTCAATAACATGTAAGAAACACGGCGCTGAACCTAAGTACAACCACTCAATATCATCAAACAAAGTCAGGGCCTTATTTATGAAAGCCTTGCGCCACCAGTGCGTCACTTATTACCCATGTTTAAAGTCATGCATCAGTTGCACATGGCAATCATAAATTAGGGCAAAATACATATACCAATCAATTGCACCCAAAAATCGATTTTTCAATAACATGTAAGAAACACGGCGCAGAACCTAAGTACAACCAATCAATATCATCAAACAAAGTCAGGGCCTTATTTATGAAAGCCTTGCGCCACCAGTGCGTCACTTATTACCCATGTTTAAAATCATGCATCAGTTTCACATGGCAATCATAAATAAGGGCCAAATACATATACCAATCAATTGCACCCAAAAATCGATTTTTGAATAACATGTAAGGAACACTGCACAGAACCTAAGTACAACCACTCAATATCATCAAACAAAGTCAGGCCTTATTTATGAAAGCCTTGCGCCACCAGTGCGTCACTTATTACCCATGTTTAAAGTCATGCATCAGCTGCACATGGCAATCATAAATAAGGGCCAAATACATATACCAATCAATTGCACCCAAAAATCGATTTTTGAATAACATGTAAGAAACACTGTGCAGAACCTATGTACAACCAATCAATATCATCAAACAAAGTCAGAGCCTTATTTATGAAAGCCTTGCGCCACCAGTGCGTCACTTATTACCCATGTTTAAAGTCATGCATCAGCTGCACATGGCAATCATAAATAAGGGCCAAATACATATACCAATCAATTGCACCCAAAAATCGATTTTTGAATAACATGTAAGGAACACTGCACAGAACCTAAGTACAACCACTCAATATCATCAAACAAAGTCAGGCCTTATTTATGAAAGCCTTGCGCCACCAGTGCGTCACTTATTACCCATGTTTAAAGTCATGCATCAGTTGCACATGGCAATCATAAATAAGGGCCAAATACATATACCAATCAATTGCACCCAAAAATCGATTTTTGAATAACATGTAAGGAACACTGCACAGAACCTAAGTACAACCACTCAATATCATCAAACAAAGTCAGGCCTTATTTATGAAAGCCTTGCGCCACCAGTGCGTCACGTATTACCCATGTTTAAAGTCATGCATCAGCTGCACATGGCAATCATAAATTAGGGCAAAATACATATACCAATCAATTGCACCCAAAAATCGATTTTTGAATAACATGTAAGGAACACTGCACAGAACCTAAGTACAACCACTCAATATCATCAAACAAAGTCAGGCCTTATTTATGAAAGCCTTGCGCCACCAGTGCGTCACTTATTACCCATGTTTAAAGTCATGCATCAGTTGCACATGGCAATCATAAATAAGGGCCAAATACATATACCAATCAATTGCACCCAAAAATCGATTTTTGAATAACATGTAAGAAACACTGCGCAAAACCTAAGTACAACCACTCAATATCATCAAACAAAGTCAGGGCCTTATTTATGAAAGCCTTGCGCCACCAGTGCGTCACTTATTACCCATGTTTAAAATCATGCATCAGTTTCACATGGCAATCATAAATAAGGGCCAAATACATATACCAATCAATTGCACCCAAAAATCGATTTTTGAATAACATGTAAGGAACACTGCACAGAACCTAAGTACAACCACTCAATATCATCAAACAAAGTCAGGCCTTATTTATGAAAGCCTTGCGCCACCAGTGCGTCACTTATTACCCATGTTTAAAGTCATGCATCAGTTGCACATGGCAATCATAAATAAGGGCCAAATACATATACCAATCAATTGCACCCAAAAATCGATTTTTGAATAACATGTAAGGAACACTGCACAGAACCTATGTACAACCAATCAATATCATCAAACAAAGTCAGAGCCTTATTTATGAAAGCCTTGCGCCACCAGTGCGTCACTTATTACCCATGTTTAAAGTCATGCATCAGCTGCACATGGCAATCATAAATAAGGGCCAAATACATATACCAATCAATTGCACCCAAAAATCGATTTTTGAATAACATGTAAGGAACACTGCACAGAACCTAAGTACAACCACTCAATATCATCAAACAAAGTCAGGCCTTATTTATGAAAGCCTTGCGCCACCAGTGCGTCACTTATTACCCATGTTTAAAGTCATGCATCAGTTGCACATGGCAATCATAAATTAGGGCAAAATACATATACTAATCAATTGCACCCAAAAATCGATTTTTCAATAACATGTAAGAAACACGGCGCAGAACCTAAGTACAACCAATCAATATCATCAAACAAAGTCAGGGCCTTATTTATGAAAGCCTTGCGCCACCAGTGCGTCACTTATTACCCATGTTTAAAATCATGCATCAGTTTCACATGGCAATCATAAATAAGGGCCAAATACATATACCAATCAATTGCACCCAAAAATCGATTTTTGAATAACATGTAAGGAACACTGCACAGAACCTAAGTACAACCACTCAATATCATCAAACAAAGTCAGGGCCTTATTTATGAAAGCCTTGCGCCACCAGTGCGTCACTTATTACCCATGTTTAAAGTCATGCATCAGCTGCACATGGCATTCATAAATAAGGGCCAAATACATATACCAATCAATTGCACCCAAAAATCGATTTTTCAATAACATGTAAGAAACACTGCACAGAACCTAACTACAACCACTCAATATCATCAAACAAAGTCAGGGCCTCATTTATAAAAGCCTGGCGCCACCAGTGCATCACTTATTACCCATGTTTAAAGTCATGCATCAACTGCACATGGCAATCATAAAAAAGGCCAAATAAAAATACCATTCATTTGCACCCAAAATCGATTTTTAAATAACATGTAAAAAACACTGCGCAGGACTTATATACTAACATACAATTTCACTTCTAAAACATAACTATCTGCTTCCAAATATTCTCCATAGAGAAAATAAATCTCTATCTAAATTAAATGAATCATTACTTACCTTTAGAAATGCTTTTGGAGATTGAAAACAGTGTCAGACACACACACCAATTTTTCTTTAGCAGAGGAGAAGGTGTGCTCTCAATACACTGAAACCAAGACTGGCATAGAAAATCTCTATCTTTGTACACATATGCCTTAATTCAACCAATGAAAACTCTTCCCTCACTATTTTCAAACCAACACCCATCCCCCTCTCAAACCTTTCTATCTGTTACCATAGCAACTCCCTCCTAACTGAACTCTAAGGTTCAAAAGTTTATCTTACAATGTTGCAAATTAACTCAGCAAGGATGTTTGACCTGTCAATACAGCAGCCTATACAGGGTATTTTTGCTTTTGGTGACTTTTTTTAAACCATTCAAATTGCTTCTTTCACACAACATAACCATACACCCTAACTTTCAGTTTTCAACTATCTGAATCCACCAATCATTGCTAGTGATTCAAGAGCACAGAAACTCCACAATTATTTTTTTGTGAACTCCTACTGTTCCAACTGCCATTTCATTCCCACACTTCATCTGACTGGACCAGAACCTTCTCACATCATGTACTCTGTTTGGGTTATTGGACATAGCTACATCCACTGGGCTCAAAGGTATGCAGCTAGCAGAAATTTTCATAACCTTGATTTATCAAATGTGGAAATCAAGTGGATTGGCCACAGAGGATTAAAATGTCACCAATTGATACCATTGGTGAAAACCTTTTTGCATCTGCCAGAACCTGACCTTATAATTGTGCACTGTGGTGGAAACGATCTAGGCACATTAACTGGGGTAGGTCTGGAAATGCTATTAAAGGACACCTTTCATCAATTGATGATACTTTTTCCCCACACTGCCTTGGTATATTCCAATATATGCCAAAGACAGAAATGGAACTGGTCCAACCAATTTGGTCCACAATTTGAGAAAGCACGGAAACATGTAAATAAATCTGTTTCTGCTTACATGAGAGACTATGGAATGGGTTCATTATACAATAATAACTTGCGTTACAACATGCAAGACATCTACAGAGGAGATGGAGTGCACTTCTCAGATGAGGGGAATAGAATATTCCTCCTGAATTTAAGAATGTGTATTGGAACCTACTTGTAGGTACCTAAATCAACCACAGAACCCAAAAGCTCTTTTCAGAGCTACCCTAACTCTGATCATTCAAAGCGTTTATTTTTTTCTAACTTTTTTCACTATTTTTCACCAAAGTACGCTTTCGGGTACGCTTAAAGGTGCGCGCACCAGGCGCTACCCCCGCGAAAAATTAAAGAATTTTTTTTTTTTTTTTAACGTTTATGAGCCTCCTAAGCCCCCCTCAGAAAACCTAGAGGGTCAAGAAGTCTCTACAGTTCCCCCTTCTATCCATTCCGAACATTGTTTACCCTCCATCTTGTGTCTCGATTGTTCCGAAACACAAAATGGAGGACTCCCGTAACGCTGCCAGTGCGCGTAAAGGAGCGCGCACCCCTAAGCGCTCGTTAAAAAAAGGTGGGAAAGTAATTTACGGAAAACCCAATGGAGACACTTTCATCAAATATAGAATACGCCCTACTACATAGCAGTCCCTACCATTTGCCCAAATTTGGTGAAATTCCATTGAGACATTTAGGCTACAGGCCTGTCTAAATATCCTGAGGTAAATTACATGACAAAAACACACTTGTAATGTTAGAATTTACAACCAATTAAAAAGTATCTCTCATTTTCTACGATTATTTCCTGACGTTTGATTGGTTAAGTACAACAATATATATAAAAGAAGAGAGGGAAACACAGCCATTTTGACTACTGCTTCCTGAAGTACACTTGAAAACAAATTTCACTGACAACTTCAACTAATTTCTCTAAGGTAACTTCTAATTATGGAAGTATATTGTACACGTTAAGTTTATTTCTTAAAAAATATTCTGTTAGTGATATGCTATCCCTCTTTAATAGTTAGAGATAGAGATAGACTTCTCTGTAATAGTTATGGATTGAGTTAGGCTTCTCTGGTATACTAGCTCTACTAATATAGTTAATTTATATGCAATTTTCAGAAAGAAAATGGAAGGAGAAAATAAGGCAAATGATACTTCTATCAAAGTAAAGGTGGAAAAACCAGAAGATGAAAAAAAAGAAGTTGATTTCATGGATGACTCTTTGGATGAACAGTTTATAGAATGTTTGGAAGAAATTGAATCATGTACATATAATTATGAGGAAATTCCGGACAATATTATGTTAGAAATTTTATTAAATTATGAAAAAGAATCAGAGGAATAAATTTATCTTTAATAATTTCAATTGTTTCAGACAATATTCTTTTTTATATGTAATTCATGAAGTATTACCAAAAATGTTTAAAATATAAAGTGAGACTTATAGTATACTGTTCAACTATTTTTCTGTTACATAGTAAGTTTACTCATAGTTACTACCTTTCTCCCACTATATTATCTCATATGAATATTTTACACCTCATTTTCATAAGTGAACAGGATAGACTACTCATGATCCCCTAGAAATTCTCAGGGAGTGCTTAAAAGATCTGTTTCTCCTTTCCAGACAGACTATATTATGAATTCCATATACCACAAAAAATACAATAACAACATGCAAGATGTCTACAAAGAAGATGGTGAACATTAAATTTAAGTCTCTTCATTAGTACCTACATGTAGGTACTTACATAAAATAAAAAAATAAAAAAAAAAACAATTCATAAACATACAATTTTTGAAGTGATTATTTTTCCATAGTACCCTCCTCGATACGCTCCCCGGTGCGCGCACCAGGCGCTTCCCCCGCGAAAATCGAAAAAAAAAAAAAAAAATTTGAGGCCCCGCGGGGCCCTTTAATGGCCCCCATATCAAACCTAGGGGGTCAGGGGGGGTCTACCCTGCCCCCTTATGGTCAATTCCACCCTTTGTTTTTGCCACCTCTTATGACTAGATTTTACCGATAGACAAGATGGCGGCCGCTCCGGACTGTTTAGAATGTTTACAGACAACTGAGAGCCAATCAGCTTTCTGCGCGCAAGTCGCGTGTCGCGCCGGGAGCGCTCACCGGTGCGCGCACCGGAGAGCGCCTATAGATATATATATTTTTTTGAACGTTAATTTCTCAAAATCCACTGAAGCACATATCTTGAGACATAGCAAAGGCACATCGGGCTACCAGTCCCTACAATTTTGCCAAGTTTGGTGGAAATCCATTCAGCCGTTCGAGCTAAAAGTGAAATCGACCGCCCTATGGAAATTAACATGGGGAAAACGCGTTTTGGGACCCCCCTTTTATCTCGGCCCCCGCTTGACGAATCCCCCCCAAACTTTCAGGGAAGGACCGGACCGCCATGAGACCATTTTCCTGAAAATTTCAGGCAGATTCGTCAACCGGCGCCAAAGTTATTCAAAATAGAATGTTGAGATTTAACATTGAAAATTATCCTAACTATAACTACCTACTGGCGACCGCCAGTAGGTAATATATATATATATATAGATTGAGGAGTGAGGAGATAACAACAAGTTGCCGTAAAATTATCCTGGTACTTCGTTTCTTGCAGTTCGTCGTAAGGAGGTGCTGAGAGCGGTGTTTGAAGCATATATAAATATATATATATTCACTGAAAAAAACATAGGTTTTACACCAGTTATAGCTAGCTGGACATTTTACTTATACAAAACCATTGAAATTCCCCCATTATAGTTAGTTGTACTCACTATAACTTGCGCGCCCGCAATCCACTGCTGATGATGTCACATATTACATTATTCATGACATGGTCAGTGACATCACTGATGACATCACGGATGAAGTCTCAAATGACATCACTGATGACATCATCCATGTGACAATCAAATACACCTCATCAGACACTATTATAAACTTTCATCACTCACTGTAAAATAGAAAGTGCCATATTTGAAGCCATTGACACACCAATAGAAATTTCTAAACACCCACTCAGCTATTCATAGAACTTTACACACATCTAATCACTTACCTATAGATTCAGTGTTATATGC